>NW_024063527.1:1372500-1972500 GCF_006381635.1 Hibiscus syriacus | reverse complement strand
AGCCACCGAGGAGCAAATGTATCTAAGAGCTGATGGGAAGTCTTTTGCTGTTCTAGCAGTTGTGAGCACTCCCGATGTTCCGTATGGGAGCACCTTCAAAACTGAATTGCTGTATTGTATCACTCCTGGACCTGAGCTTCCGTCTGGAGAACAGTCTTCACATTTGGTTATTTCTTGGCGAATGAACTTCATACAGAGCACGATGATGAAAAGTATGATAGAAAATGGAGCTCGACAGGGTCTAAAGGAAGGCTTTGAGCATTTCACTACTTTACTAGCTCAGTCCATTAAACCAGTTGAATCAAAAGATATTGGGTTAAACAAAGAACAGATTTTGGGATCATTACAAGCTGAACCCGTGTCAGGTAGGAAATTGGCAGTCCAATACTTTGCTAATTTTACCACGGCTTCCACAATTTTTATGGCATTGTATGTAATAGTTCATATCTGGCTGGCTTCACCTGGTACAATTCAAGGACTAGAGTTTGTTGGGCTTGACTTACCCGATTCAATTGGTGAATTCATTGTGTGTGGTGTTCTGATTCTTCAAGGTGAAAGGGTGATGCAGTTAATCTCACGCTTCATGCAGGCTAGAGCTCAAAAAGGTAATATTTACGTCTAATTAGAACTCTGCTCCTAGCAAAAATTGTTGCCAATTGCTATGTTTGATTTCATGTTTTACAGCCTTTGATTACCATTTTCTTATTTCTCTACAACTATAGGAAGTGATCATGGAGTGAAAGCACAAGGAGATGGATGGTTACTAACAGTTGCCTTGATCGAGGGAAGCAATTTAGCAGCTGTAGATTCAAGTGGGCTCTGTGACCCATATGTGGTGTTCACTTGCAATGGGAAAAGTAGAACCAGCTCAATCAAGTTCCAGAAATCTAGTCCCCAGTGGAATGGTGAATTTAGATTGTTACTTTGTGTTTCTGAATTCAAGTTTGCCTGTTTTGCACTAGCATACTCTTTATTAATGATTTTAACAGTCTCTTTAGATCAAAACTTGTCCAAGAATTATTTAAATCTCACTTGCAATCAATTGTTTATAAACTCCTCTGATCTTTGCAGAAAGATTTGAATTTGATGCAATGGAAGAGCCTCCTTCCGTACTGGATGTTGAAGTATTTGATTTTGATGGACCTTTCGATGATGCTACATCTTTGGGACAGGCCGAGGTTAATTTTTTAAAAACTAACATAGCAGATCTAGCTGATGTGTGGATTCCTCTGCAAGGTAAGTTGGCTATGGCATGTCAGTCTAAACTGCACTTGAGAATTTTCTTGAACAACACAAAAGGTGGATACGTGGTTAAAGAGTACTTGAGTAAGATGGAGAAAGAAGTGGGGAAGAAGGTACATAGATGGCTATTCTTCTTTTTAGTTTCACATTGGTCACAAATAAAATATTAATGTTCGTTATCGTTATTTACTTGCAATCAATCTGAAAATATATTTGCAGATAAATCTGAGGTCTCCTCAAACGAATTTAGCCTTTCAAAAACTCTATGGGCTTCCACCAGAAGAATTTCTCATCAATGACTTTACCTGTCACCTGAAAAGGAAAATGCCTCTTCAGGTTCTGTTTGTCGGGTTATATAATCTTTTGTAAAGCACACTTACTGTGTGATGTTTTCTCCGAGTAATTACTATATTGCATTACATTCAAATATGTATGTGTATATATATAATGCATTTGTCTCTTTCTGTTAATCTGCAGTTGCATCTATGCAGGGCCGCCTGTTTCTATCAGCAAGAATTATTGGGTTTCATGCTAACATATTTGGGCACAAGACAAAGTTCTTCTTCCTTTGGGAAGACATCGACGGAATTCTAGTTTCTCCTCCTACGTTGGCATCAATGGGCAGTCCAATTATCGTAATAACTCTCCGTCTCGGAAGAGGGATGGATGCGAGACATGGTGCAAGGACACAAGATGGCGAAGGAAGGCTGAAGTTCCATTTCCAGTCTTTTGTATCTTTCAATGTAGCTCATAGGTAGTTATATCAATCATCGTTAGTTGGCTTTCAAATGATTTAACTAGTCCCTAATGGGGATTTAAACTGCATTCATGAATTCATTTTCCATTACGATGCGTTTATTGCAAATTTGCAATTACGATGCATCATATTCTATTGTAGTTAATTGCAGTAAATATTGATACTACATATCGGAGGAGACAGCTGAAAATGCAGAAGGACGTAACGTTGCTTTGCAACTACTATTCAAATCCTTGGTCCTAAGTATTAAGGATCTATGATGAGAAAAAAGAGGATAGGAAAATATTTGTTGTCGAAAATGTCTAGGAAGGGGGAAAGAACGGTAAAATGTCTTTTATTGATTATCAAATATTTTTGTTGACTAGGACAATCATGGCCCTGTGGAAAGCCAGGTCCTTGAGCCCAGAGCAGAAAGTGCGAATATTTGAAGAAGAGTCTGAAACCAAATGTCTCCAAAATGAAGAGAGTGGATCCTTCTTAGGCGTTGAGGATGTCAGCATGTCTGAGATTTTTTCAGTTACACTTACTGTTCCTGTAAGTTCCCCTTCTCTCTCTCCCTTGGTCTAGGAACTAGTTTTTCTGTTGCATGCATCCTGTTAAGAACATTTTTTTAATACCCATTTTGTGTGTAAGGTACTTCCAGTTCCCTCAATATAGCTTTATGATTAGAGATTCTTCACATCTAAATGTACTACATTGATGCATGTATTTTAGATGTATTTTGTCTGTATCTGATCATAGTTACTTTGTTGGTGATTCAGATTAGTACAGTCATGGAGATATTCAGTGGTGGTGAAACAGATCGTAAAGCTATGGAGAGAGCTGGTTGCCTGAACTTGTCTTGTAGTCAATGGGATTCAGAAGGTGCTGATGTATACGAGCGGCAAATTTATTACAGATTTGATAAGCGTGTGTCCCGATTTAGAGGAGAGGTGACTAGTACTCAGCAGAAATCCCCACTTCCCGATATGAAGGGTTGGCTTATTGAAGAAGTTATGACTCTTCATGCTGTTCCACTTGGTGACTATTACAATGTACGAATGCAACCCAACCAAGAGCTTTTTCTTAATTGCATCCTTCTTCTGAAGCTTAAGCTTACCTTGGGCCTGATTTAGAAATTATTCTAAATCTTCCTTAGTATCGGTCACTTTGAGTTTTAAACTTTTTACTTTTTGCAGCTTCACGTTAGATACCAGATCGAGGATTTAAAAGCAAATGGATGTCAGGTGCGAGTGTTAGCTGGAGTTGCATGGTTGAAAAGCACAAAGAATCAGAAAAGGATTGCCAAAAACATCCTCTCAAACCTAGAAGGACGCTTGAAGGAGCTTTTTAGATTTTAGCATAGAAAGGGTTCACAGATAATCTTAGACATCGCCTTCGGGAAGTTGCTGTAGTCTATTTGTTCATTCTTTCTAGTTTGAGATCTATCCGGATTTGCACTATAGGGGCAATCAGGGCAAGTATCTCGATCAAGTAAACCCCAAATTTTGCTTGGAAGTGAATGTGGTGGCCGTGGGCGCGCACCAGGCAAGTTCTTTGGCTTGACTTGGTTTCGGAACCCGGCAGCTTCTGTCTGATGGTTGTAGAGACCAAATCCCCTGCCAAAGGTTTATTTCATTTAGAGGTCTGTTGTGGCTCCTTTTACCATTTCTAGACTAGATGAACATATTCTTTGTCGCCATTTTCAGGAATCCCCTCAAACTGTATTTCTGTTGTACTCTGACTGGAATTGTGAAGAGCAGCTGTTGTTTCTTGACAAACTGCTATGTAATCATAATTTAACTGCAAAAACAACATTCATATTTGATTAAACTTCATCTCATGATCGCACGGTATACTGATATTTATTGATGTTCTTAATAGCAACGTGCAACCATCTGTTTTCTTTTTAAGTACAATGGAGTTCCTAGTTCGGTAGTTCTCAAATTTGGTCCTAATATAAAATAATTAAATAAATTTACCTTTCGTATTTTAAAATTCCATCATTTTAGTCTTTGTGCTTCTACTAAATTATTTATTCTTCTTTCGAGAATGTTATATATTAGTTTATTGTTACTTTAACAGCTTAACATTAACTTATTATTAGTTTATGAAAAATAATGCAGTTATCCAACTGCTATTTTGATTGGATGAGTTCATTGGTTTAACAATATCTGAAAAAAAAGATTACATTGATAGAATTTTATATATGAAATGTTAAATTTATTGAACAATTTTAGGTTATGATCAAATTACTAGAATATATAAATTTTGAGACAATAGAGGGATTTGTTTGTAATAATATTTTGATTGGACAACATATTTATTAGTAAACTCATAATTAGAGGATCTCGAATGTATTTTATTCTTGTTTACAAATGAACACGCATATATATATATAAACAAAATTATTGATATTTAGGGATTAAGTTGGTACCAAAATGAAGCTTTTAGAAACAGAAAGAGCTAGGGGTTTAATTATTAATTTGTTAAACAATCAACGATTCTGATTAAGTTAACCTGTCTATTTATACAAACCAAAAGCATAAGCAAGCACACATTATATATGTATTTACTAGAAAAAGGAATCAAAGGGTCAGGTCGTTGGCTTAATAATGAAAATTTATAAACGTGAAAAAGAGAAAGAGAGAAACCAAGGGACAGAGAGGACTGGGAGTGTAAAGATGTCTGCATTCGGCCTGCGAAACAACCAACAGGCAAATCAGCCCAAGAAGGAGAATATAGGTACGTAGTGGGGGGTAGCATCATGAGCTACCCACACCGGATCTTTTTTTTCCTTTGCCCACTTCCCTCTTGCGTTGCATGTATTATGTTCAATCATGGAGCACCAATATATCAACCCTCTTCCCTTTTTCCTCTTTTTCGACTCCTTTTCTTCTTCTTTTTTTTTTTTTTTTAAATGCACTTCGTCTTAATATCTTTTGGGATTCGATTCGTAGGAAGTCATGATGGTGAGCACACCTTTGATGATACATTACTATGTTGACTAATCCCAACGAACCACTTTCTTTTTCCCTGTCTTGTTGGTGAGACATTTGGGGGACACCCATTTCCCCTTTACTTGGTGTTACGTGTCTCTCTTGTTTACTCTTAACTCAAACCCATAACCCATAGGCATCCCCATTACACATGCATGGAAGCAATTCAGACATCCCTTTCATGTCTCATCATCATATCATATTACATGTCAGGTGATGTAAACTTGTTAGCTTCTAGCTTATTATGATCATCCCCTCTCTCTTTTCACACATATATACAGAAAGTATTGATTCTTTTCTTTATTCTTCTGCTCTGGGCGGATCAGCTGGGGTTAATATTAGTATAATTGCAGCTTTTGGCATCTAAGTTGATAACAGCAAGCTGCTGCCATACGTGCACAGCTCAACAAGCACATTATTAAGGGTATGTCTTTCTTTTTTTAATTCTCTTTTTTACTTTTATTTTGGAAAAAAAATGAAAAAATCTGAGTGGGAAAAAGGACAAGAAGTAAAGGGTAAAAACCTTTTTTTTTAAATTTCTGGGGTTGTATTGAGCAGATCTTTATGAGTTTTAGAAAAGACTGCAGATATTCATAGGCTAATATATAGCTAACAACCGCATCATGTGTTTTATCGGAAACTTTGGGAGCCATTTGAGCAAATGCCTGCCCATGAATAAAGCCTATAGTAATGGAATCTTAGTTTTCATATGGTAAAGCAGTGAGCTTAGCCTTTTGGAAACAGTTGTGGGTTTCATTTTCCTTTTAGGCTAACCACACCACAACCTCTTTTTTCTTCTCCTACTTGAATGATTGTCGAATATGGATGTATATTGGATTTAAAAAGGATGATGATGTTGGATTAAGTGTCTTTCAACCAAGTTGTTGGGATATTCATTTTGGGTTGGCATTTATGTCTCAAGGCACTCAATGACAACTACGAAAGCAAACCTCAGCCACTTATTCTGTAGTATCCTTTCCAAAGTATAAAGAGAGAATAACTCATACTATACGATTAATTTTCATCATTAAGACAATTTTCAAAAAAAAAATCATCATTAAGACTTGTAATATCCTAAACCGATTAAGATCATTTCATCACGCCTACTCTGAGAACAACAATATCACACGTCAGTCTACTAAAACATGAGATATTTTTGGTTGAAATCGGATATTTGTCAGAGTATGCATATGCACGTGTTGCCGACTGTGGGTTTTGCTGTCTGTTGTTTGTGTAATGGAAGCATATGATTTTGAGCTATTTCATTTTTTGCGTTTTATGAAGCAGATCTTGAAATCTTTCAAGGAATTGTCTTTCAATCAAATGTTAGTGTTGCAAAGGGAAAATTTGATCACAAGGGAAAAAAAATGAAGTTTATGAAAATTGGGACAAAGCCAGACACCTTCTACACAGAAGAGGCTACCAGGACTGTGATTTCAGACATACCAAGTGATCTTACAATAAGGATTAACAACGTTTGTTTTCTTCTGCATAAGGTATACTTCATTGAGTTCATAGTACAAATCATGAATTCTTGCCTTATTCTAATGGTTTCCGGAATATGCATCATGTTTAGGCTTGTAGATTCAGCATTTTGGGGAAGAAAACTAGAGATTTTGGGGTTGGTAGATAACTTAGCCTCTTAATTAATGGTGCTATTCTTAGTTGCAGGTTCCACTTGTTCCGAAGTGTGGCCTTCTACAATGGCTCTGCTCGGATTCTGATGACTCTGAAATTGTTACTATAGACCTTCACGATGTTCCAGGGGGTGAAGATGCTTTCGAACTCTGTGCTAAGTTTTGCTATGGGATAACAATCAATCTCAGCGCCTATAACTTTGTGCCTGCATTTTGTGCTGCTAAGTTCCTCAGAATGACTGAATCCATTGAGAAGGGAAATTTTGTTCTGAAACTAGAAGCTTTCTTCAATTCATGCATTCTTGAAGGCTGGAAAGACGCAATCAACACGCTTCAGACTACGATTAAGTTACCGGAGTGGTCAGAGAACCTTGGAATCATTAGAAGGTGTATTGATTCTATTGTAGAGAAAATCCTCACACCCACAGCTAAGGTTTTTTACATCTATTTTACTGCTTGCATATTTTGTGCAGAAAACATACATTAGATTAATTGAGGTGACTCCCTGCAGGTTTCATGGTCCTACACTTATACTAGACTAGGGTACAATAAAAAACAACACCAGTCTGTCCCGAAAGATTGGTGGACGGAAGACATATCGGATCTTGACATAGACCTCTTTCGATGCATAATCACTGCTGTAAGATCAACATATATCCCACCACCACAGCTCATTGGTGAAGCTTTGCATGTGTATGCCTGTCGTTGGCTACCGGACACTACAAAGTCTAGACCTCCCCATAGTTCAGGGTCTCGGACTGAAGAATCCAAGGGAAAAAGTAGGCGAATTATTGAATCCATTGTGAGCATGATTCCTGCCGATCGAGGCTCGGTTTCAATAGGCTTCCTGTTAAAGCTTCTTAGCATTGCAAATTATCTAGGAGCGTCCCCAGTGACAAAGACTGAACTGATAAGGAAAGCCGGTCTGCAATTCGAAGAGGCGACACTAAAAGATATACTATTTCCTTCGCAGTTGCCTACCGATCAGCACTTTCATGATATTGACTTGGTTGCAGCAGTATTAGACAGTTATTTGGCACTATGGGGAAGACAATCCCCTGCACCTGCAGAAAATGGCCACTTGCTTAGATCAATTAGAAAGACGGGGAAGCTTATCGATTCATATCTCCAAGTTGTTGCAAGGGATGTCAACATGCCGATATCCAAACTAGTTTCTCTAGCTGAAGCATTGCCGGATGTTGCCATGGAAGATCATGATGGCCTTTATAAGTCCATTAACATTTATCTCAAGGTGACACCAATTCCCTAATCATCTCCCAGTTGCTCATTTCTGCATGTTATGGATATTGATAGATATAAACATATTAATGCATTTGATTTAAGCAGGAGCACCCTGATGTTAGTAAAGCAGAAAAGAAAAGGCTATGCAGAATGCTAGACTGCCAGAAACTGTCCCCAGAGGTACGCGCACATGCGGTAAAGAACGAGAGGCTACCATTGAGAACGGTGGTCCAAGTCTTGTTTTCTGAACAAGAGAGTGGTTCCAGGACCACGACTCATAAACCGGAGTTAACAACCAGAGTGAGACAGGCACCAGCCGAAGCCGAAGCAAAACAAGAGTGCAACAATAAGCTGCAACATGAGGGGGTAAAGAGCAGGGTACCTGAAACAATTGAAAGAGATATTCAGAAGAGGTTGGAGGCCAAGATGGTGAGAGGAGAGTCTGAGAAAGGCAAAAAAAAGATAGGAGAAGCCAATTCAGGCAGCGAGGTGATGGATCCTAAGCAGGTATTTCAAAGGAGAAGTAGTAGATGAAGAATTGATTTTGAGAGACAAATATATAGTTGAATAATTATCTTTTGTTATTGTGTTTTTATGTACACTTTTGCATATAATATAAATTGCAGCAAGTAATGCACCATTTGTAATTGCTTAGGAGAGAAGGTTCATTTCAGTTGTAAAAACCAATAAATTGTAAGGTTATATCATCCATACTATTGTTTTCTATTTTATTATCATTTGAATAGAAAAAAAGGTGTATTTGATGCATCATAGGCGAATCGCACAGATACATTGAACCCTTGTTCATGAATCTTGTATGCTTATATGGCTGGATTCTGGTTCATCAAAATGGTGCCTTAACGTATATTTTTGGCCCAAAGATGGCAAACTAAACAAGTGTTCAACTTGCAACTTACAGACCAAAAAATCAATATCTGAATCAAAATAGACACGGCAATGGCAAGATATCAACCCCCCAGTCCCAGTCCTCAACGGCACGGTGCTTCTCAAGGAGGTGTCCGACTAGATATCCAGCAACGCATCCTGTGTTACGACTTTTAACTGCTGACCCAAATGCAGGTGATTGATTACCAAGCCCCGGTGACCTTGCTCATGCGGCTTTACGGTTAATCCCACCCGTGCGCAATCCCCTCATGGCCCTTGTTAGAAAAATTGCGTTAATCGAGAATAATATAAGATAAATAATAATGAAATATCATTATAAAATTAAAGGGAAATAATAAGTTTACTCTATTTTGAGATTGTTATTCAAAATGACAATATGAGACAAAATCAACTTGAGAAAATCAAACAAAGAAGTTAAACTTCTTAAAATAAATCAAAATTAAAAAAAAATACTCTTTATTTTGATATTGTGATCGAAAACAATTGAGTCCTGTCGTTACATAATTTCTTTAAGACAGATTTTCGATTATTCATTTGGTACTCGAGTTAGTTGGTCGTCTGTCTCCAGAATACAAGAAGAACTAGTAGAAAAAATTTCTTCATTTTGAACTTGTCAAAAACTTATTAACATGTAAATCTTGTGTTTAACTCACTATTTATGGGAATTTTAAAAAGAGATTTAATCCAACCAGATATATTTTAATATTCAATTTTAAACAGATAATAATATCTTTTAATTTGAAATATTCAAGAGATAAACTCTTTTTATTATTCAAATTTAAATAGATATTATTTTAATTTAAAATATCCAAAAGTATATACAAAAATATATAATTATCTTTAATATTCAAAGTTAAAAGATAACAAATACCTTTTTGTAATTGACATATTCAAAAAATAATTATCCTACTAATACTCAAATTAAAATTATCATTTAATTTATAATGGTTAAAAAAATATGAATTTAATATAATATTAAATTCATCAATCAAATTTACCTATTTTTCCAGCATCCCTCCTTAAAAACAGTTAGTTCAACTCGGACGGTGGAGCTGATGAATGGTGCTGTTGATGTTACTCACACGATCCACTAGATATTTTACTATTGAAGATTTGTACTAATCAACTTTTAATCATTAGTAATTGGATCTCGAATGACCTTTGGCTGCAACAAAGCCTAATCTTGCAGATTCATTCGAAAAATAAATGAAGGTGAATGCATGATTTAATGATTTAGACCATAAACTACATGGTTCCTGAAGCTTAATACATATGAAAACACAAGAGGAAGTGCCAAACTGGATGGGACCAAAGGCAGATGCATGCATTCACGGGCTAACAGTTTGGTTATTCGGAATCAGAAAAAGCAAAATATGTTTTGTCTGTGCTTGTTAGACATAAATCTAAGGAATTTAAAATAAAATATAAAAAACACTCAAAATACCAATAATTATCTGTCAAGTACTCATTGACCAAATTTGACCGGCTTAACACTCATTTACTGACATGGACGGAAGGATCGGATCACCAAACGTCCCTTGGGTTTTCGTCTGAGCTGACGCCACGCGGGCAAAGCGCGAATCACAATTCGCGCCTTCGTAGTATAGCTGACACTCGACCAAAGGCGCGGATCACCATCTGCACCTTCTATTATTCACCTTGAATTATTGGGTAATCCATTATTACCTAAGTCTTAAAGTTTGGCGACTCACCCATCACCCTTCCCTATTAATGCCCTCGAATGCAAATATCAAACCACATCAAAATTATTTTCACATTCTATCAATTACTTCTATCAAGCTAAGTAGTATAAGAAAAATTATTTTTTTATTATATTATATTTAATTATTGGAGCAAATTATTTTGTACTAACTATTTTGTATTATTTTTTGCAGTTGTAAAATGGATGGCGGGATCAAATCTCGAGACATTTTGCCGATACGGTATAATATTAAATTGTGTTATTTAATTTACAGTGAAATTTTTTAATTTATTTAGCATTAGTTTATACTTTAATTCATATACTATTTATTTAATTAGGCGTATTTACTTATTGTTTTGCAGATATAAGACTCTCAATCTTTCAAACTCTCAAAATGAGGCGTATTTCAGTTATTGTTTACTAAGATGGAGAAATTCGATAAGACGAAATCGGCGTTGTCTTCGCATCAAATCATTATGTCAGAATATCCTTCAAGAGAAACATCACTCTTGAGAAACATAACTCTTGAGAAGCTGATCATTAAAATTTAAAGGAAAGTTCATGTTGGAAGTACTAGAAGATTGTCCTCATTTTAGTACAGATTTTCAACTGCAGTATTCTCGTTAACTTATACAGCGTTCAAACTCTCAAACGATGAAAGTGTTGTTATGATGGTTGATTCTCATAATAAAAATTCAGACAGTGATACAGAAATATATGTGATATTTGTTGAAGTGTCTGCGGTTCGTGGTATGTCATTATACTCCCACTATGGGCTGGCTCAACAAGCTGATCAAGTTGACAACCCAACTCAAGTAATGTGAAATGATTTTAACTCATTAATGAGAAATCCACATCCTAGTATCATCCCATTAAGTTCATTGGGGAGACATTCATCAGCAACTTGTTACGATCTCTATCGATGTGGTTCCATAAACAATCCTTATGGCAACATCGCTTCCAGTTCAAGGGGAAGACATTCATCTGCCAATTTTTTTGACTTGAATATGGGGATGCCCCCGACAAAATAATTTGTTTAATACCCATTTGATATGATACCTTCAAGTTTCAGGGAAAGACACTCAACTACACGCTTCTTTGACCTCAATGTTAAGATGCATGTGACACAGTACTCAGTTCAAAACCCGTATGACACAATGCCTTCAAGTTCAATAGGAGGGCATTAAACTACTAACTTGTTCGACCTAAATATCGGCATCACATAGGAACCCTCATCTCCAACAGAAGTACATCTTCATGAGCCAAGTGTGGATGGTTCTGAGACTGGATCATTAGTTGAGCCAGAATCACTACAGTTTAACATGAACTCCGATGATGATGATGATATAGATAAAGTTCCCACAAATGCAGTACACGTTGAACCTCCAGCACACATGTATGAAGTTGGTTATGGTGTAATGTATATGCCAAAATTTACGGATATACCTAATGTTGGTGACTATGAATTTAACTCATCAGTCAACAATGGTGAGTATATATAGGAATGGAGTTTTCATCGAAAAAATAAGTGATGATTACAATTTAGAATTACAATATTCATAATTTTATTCACTCCAGAGTCGATCGATCGACCACCAAAAAGTATGTCTGCTATTGTGTCCAACGTGATAACGGATGCAACTGGATGGTTTGTGTATCGAAGAGAAAGAGGGAAAAAATATGAGAACTAACAAAGGTCCTCATACATGTTGTGCTAGAGGGATCAACCAAGACCATATCAACTTGGACTCCGACATTATTGTCAAGTCATCATGCCCATAGTCAAAGTAAGCTCCCATATAGTTATTGCAGTGTTGATTTCAGCTATACAGTCTCAATATAAGTACACCGTCTCCTACAGGAAAGCATGAAAGGCAAAATGACATTAAAAACTTCACGGTGAGAGGGATTCATCTTACAACGAACTACCAAGTTGGTTTAGAGTAGCGCGCAGACTAAATCTTGGGACAATAGTCGACTTCGAAACATGCCATGTATACCACAATGATCGAGTGGTTCGAGATCGATGCCAATTCTACCAGTTTTTTGAACTTACCCACAATGCATTCATGTTGTGAAATATTACAAGCCCGTGGTTCAAATTGATGAGACATTCTTGTATGGAAAATACAAGCAAGTTATACTATTATCAGCTATCTAAGATGGTAATCGCAATATTCTTCCAGTTGTTTTTGCCCTATTTGAAGGAGAAGATACAAATTCTTGGACTTTTTTCCTCAAAAAATTACGCTTATATGTTGTCTCGAGGGAAAAAAGTTGTGTCATTTTAGATCGCGGAGCTAGGATCAAAGCAACAATGGAGTCCTTGGGTCCAATGTGGAAAACACCATATGTCCAACATTGGTACTGTAACACCCTCAACCCGTCTCTGACCTGGATCCGAGTCTGAGGTGTCACATTGACTTTTCAAAGCATTTTCCTTTACAAACTGATTAAAATTCTAAATTCACATTTCAAGAAAATGACTATTTTACATTAATCAAATCAATTGGTTTACAAAACATATCAGAGCGTATTCAACTCAATCAATTAGTATATGCCAACTAAATTCAAAATAAAATAAATACAATTAAATAATCTCTTTGATTTTCTGATCTGAACTTTGTAAGGAAGATGCTAACCTATCTTGCTGCTCTTAACTTCTCTTCTCGCTTTCCAGAACCTACGTGTGAAACATTCACACGCTAAGACTACGACTTAGTAAGACGAATAAACATATAATGTAAACTCTAACTTATAATCATGCATGAACAATTACTACTATCATATCATACACAAATGTATATCATTTCATACATCAAATCCACACATACATATAATTATCTTCATTCCTATTATTATCATATTATTATCATTAATTTTTTTTAATTGTATAATCCTATACTTATCATTCATACTCATCATATCATATCATATCACCAAACAAACACACAACACCACATAGAATTTACTCATGTAATGTATTTTAGATAGCCTATGTACATTTGTGAGAACTAAAGATATGTGAGTACATTGAGGTTGTGCACATATGCTGTCACCACAGCTCGTATAATTCCCACTGAGTGTCATATGAAATTTGTCCCGAAGGACCTATGAGTATGTCCCGAAGGACCTATGAAACCCTCGACTCTTGGCATGCCAACTATACATATACTCTCGTATCATATAACATTGACATTTTTCTTATACTTCATATATTCATGAACTCATATCATTTCTTCTATCACAAATCTCATGTGCATATGATCATCCAATTCATATCATATAACATATTTCATTTGAATACGTTCATATATCATCTATCATATAACTTATATCATTTCTCTTATGTTCATATGACATGTAAATCATTGTCATCTCTTATTTTCATATGTTTCCCCTACATCACATATATCACATATATTATATTTACATACTTCAATATCATGGAACTTATTTCCCTTTATCACATAAGCACTTATGCACATAATCTAATAATTCTTTCATATAGCTCATTATCACATTTCATAAAATCACACTTAGTCACGTAGTTTATTTCCATATAATTCACATGTACATATACTCATATAGCTATTATCTTTTCTCCGGAAATCACATAGATCACATCTTATAACATACACCAGGTACATATAATAACTTATCTCATATCATTTATATACTGATTTCATATATTTACTTAGTTCAGTTTCACATAACTTATCACCTATGCAAGTCTTCTAATAACTTATCATCAAAAGCTCCTATAACATCTTCCTATGACTTTATAGATCTTTATCATATACCTTATTTATTTTAAGTTCATTTAAGCCTATAAATCTTTTCCACATAATTTATCTTACATGTTCATATAGTCATTTCTATCAGTGTCTCCTAATTTGTATACTATTCTCATATTGTCCTATAGGTCTTTGTTATTTAACTTATCTTTTTTGTTCATGTCATCACTTTATATTCAAGTTTCCTAATTGATACACTATTCTCATTTCATTCTATAACTCAATCTTATTTAGTTTCCTTCAATTCACATTAAATCATGTAACTCTATTATACTAATTTCCATTATTAATTATACCACTATGTACTTGTCCAACTCATATATCTATTATTCATATAACTTTTCCACATAATTACCTAGTTTCTATCATTTTTCATAGATTCACTTTCATCATATTCTCTTATTTTTACGTATTTTATCTCATAATCATATACTCCCATTATCATATGATTTATGTATGTTCTCTTATGACTCTTCATAGACATATCTTTTCACTTCTCTATATCACGTAGATCTTATCATATAACTTATCCTTTATACTCACATAAATTATATAGCATATAAAAGAACATATCAGCTCATATAATCAACCATACATACATTTCATGTCATTCACATGCTTATAATCAATATTTCATGCATAATAAAATAACTCTCGGAAATAGACTTATCACAAGTCCAATTTCCTTATAGTCCTATAAAATAAGATGCACTCACCTTAGCCTTGTGTGATTCTAGCACTTTCTTTCTCTTGATCGTTTCTAATTCTTCGATTGTTCCGTAACAAATTCACGTTCAATATCTACATAATTATGCATTTTAAGGCAATTATCATATGCCTACACCTTGTAATTTAATACTAGCAACTTAAACGAACTTAATAAACCAATATTCACATTTTTCCTTTAGGGGGTATTGTCTGCTGTTTGTGAGTACTATATATGGGTATGGAAATATGGGCAAGTATACACAATCGAACAAGTAATACAGTGATAAGTTGAGTATCGTCTCCATAGGGAATTGAGGAAATCAAATAAGTTTGTCAAGCCACTTTACTTTGTCACCTAAGTAAAGTTAGTGATGATATGTATAAATGAGAATGCTATGGCAAAATGGAATGTCTGATGTGGAAATAGAATGGTGGTAGTGTGGTAGCAAATGGATATATCGTGACAAATTATATTGTGATGCGTGCAAACAAATTGAAATGTCAAGGCAAAATAAAATGTAAATACGAGATTTAAAATATAGGACTTTATCTTTCTCACACGACAAGTTGCTTTGGGAATGAGTGATGGGAGTCACTAAGGAAAATATAAGTCTACTTCTCCGAATGATTTTATCTCTATGCCTCTTCTGTCCTACAGAGAATACTAAGGTACCCTATGCTATCTCTAGTAAGAGACTCGACATATTCAAGTTGCCCTGGTAAAACTGATTGGCGTAAACCCTTGCAGTGATCCTATTGGTCCAGATAACAAGATATGTCTCGGCAATACCTTTTTGCGGCAGCATTAACATCTAACCTATCGTTCTTGCACAACTCATTTTAGTCGAATGAAATCCTAACCTTATCTCTAAGGTGGATTAGGCCTATTTACTACCTAGAACCCTTTGTTTATGTAGTTCCTCCCTAGTTTCTCTTGAATACTAAGGATATTTTGCCAATATATTCTCTTGAACCCTAAGAGCCTCCTAAGGAAAGGCTACTCTCGTAGCTCCTACAACCTTAAGGCATTAAGTATCATAAACAAAACAGATTAAAGCATAGAAAAACAACCATTCATTGAAATAAAACTTAAATATCCAAGCGAACTCCTACCAAATAAGATTAGTTCATGGTGGGGTTCGAAATAAACAAGCACAATTCAAGTTTCATTCGTTCCTTACAACCCAATAACCAAAATATGAAAGCAAATAACTAAGGGAATGAGGAAAAGCCTTCGACGTGCACTGTTGGAGCTTCTCTCGGACACCACGAATTGCCCCCAATGAACCTTCTCTCTCTAAATTTTAAGCTCAAAATGGCGTGGAACCAAAGTGCATAACATTGTGGCTTCATCCTCTATTTATAGGGGGAAAACCCTAAAGATTTGTGTCAAAATTCTAAAAATACCCCAAATCATGCTTAATTCACGTGAGGATCGGGCAGAGCTGGCAATGGTCCAGCCTGGATGGTTGACTGAGCACCCGACAGACAACACTGATTCAAGCGGATTTCTCGGTTATGGTCAGAGATCACGTGAAAATAGGGGCAGCTGGCTCCAAAAATATCTTCTTTCATTTTGTTCGCTCTCGAAATGCCAATCCGACTCGACATTTTCATTATGCTCAGCAATCTCCTTATGCCATGACATTTTCCTTTTTCTTTTCCTTGCTCTCAAATCTTACACATCATTAAGCAAACACCTTCCCCATAAGGCATCACTGATGACAAATTAAAATGTCGCGGCAAACCTAATTCCACCACATTCAACTATATGCTCATAAATGCATCTATGTGGTCCTAAATGAGCTCTTAGACATTCAATAACTTAAGTGAAAAGGTCTCAAAATATGACCTTTTTACGGAGTTATCAAGTATTGATACCCTTCTTAGGGTATCGGTACCCTCATTGCATTCTGTGATTTTTCGTTTGAGAGGGTATCGATACCTGTTGAATGGGTACCAATACCCCTAGTCCAGAAATCACATTTTTATGCACGAGAATTCTTCATTTTATCTCAAACACTTTATATTTCAACCCTTTTTGTATTCTTAACTTACATACACTTACTTAAACCAATTTATTTTCATTCAATACCTCTTTAACTTAAAAATCCACTCCTCCACATAGCATTCAAGAATCATACCAAATTTTCTATATGTTTTAAATACAATTCTATTACTCTAAATCTCTTAATTAAACTATTGACAAGTCAAATTTAACTTCAAATTCTACTTATCAACTCTTTTCCAAAATTTCATTCAAAAACTCCAAATCTTTAATCTCCCATAATTCTTTCATTCTTTGCTTAAAAGCTAACTTAAGCCTTCCTTAAGCTTTTCTATCATCTAATGATCATAACTCAATGTTAAATTCAACTACATATCAACCAAAAAGAAATCTTACATTTGTTATTGGCTTCCACACGTGAAGAAGGAATGAGAAGAAGAGAACTCTGGAAACTGGAACATTTTCTCGGAGAAGAAGATAACTCTGGAAACTGGAACCTTTTCTCTTTTCATTTCCACATGTTACATCCTATATAAAGGAGGAAATAAAATATTTCTTGTAAAATTACTATTATACCCTTCAAAATTTACATAATTATCATCTAATCCAATAAGGACTTATTCCTATTTAAGTCATTAAACTTTTAACTTATTTCAAAATCAAGCATATAGTTTTCAAAATTTGTAATTTAGTCACTGACCCTGGTTTAAGATGTTACAGGTACTGTATCCGACATATTTTCACGAACTATCATGGAAAGTTCAAGAAGAATGATAAAGGTTTATTACTTGTGCGCATGGGTATGTCACAATTCTTAATTTATTTCTCCATCATTTTAATTTTTTATGGGAACTTAACATTAAGTATTACATTTGATGCTCAAGTTACGAACTACTTACTCAAACGTTTGAGTCAATACTTTATGATTTGCGAGGAAAAATGAGCAAGGATACAATTACATCAGCCTCATAAACAAAGAAATGTGGACAAATGTATATGATAGTGGATATCGATATGGACGCATGACGACCAATTTTGTTGAGGCTATTAATTCGACATTAAAGGGGGCATCATTTACCTGTAACAACTTTGGTTAAAACGACCTATTTTCCTTTGGGAGCGCTTTTTGCCAAGCTCAGGGGACAAGCTGAAACTTGGATACAAAACAATCATGTTTATCGCCCAAGATTAGTTGCAGATCTATAAAAAAGATTTGTTGTTTCAAATGGAATGTCTATAACAAGCTTCTCTCGAACTCATGAATTATTTCGTGTCACATAAATGTCACGACCAGTTCAAGGGATTGAAGCTAATTCGTTTAGAGTTAATCTATAAGACATGTGGTCTGACTGTGGATTTTTTCAAGCTTTGAAATATCCATGCTCCCATGTCATAGCAGCTTGCTCTTATACCCATCAAGACTATAATCGTTTTATGAATCCTATATACTGACTTTCGGAAGTATTTAAGGTATATGAATTTGATTTCCCCCATAGGTAATGAGAAATACCAATATGAGGTTCATAATTGGCTTCCAATTATACCAAATCCTTCCTTATTAAGGGAGGCATGTCGTCCAAAATTCACTCGAATTCATTGTGATATGGATATTCGAGAGACACTCAAAGAAAACAAAAGATGTGGGCAATGTAGAAACCTAATCCACAATAGGAAAAATGTCCATCTCTTTTATCATCATATAACCATTGATGATGTGACAGTGAAATTATTGTTTCTGAAATCTCAGTTTGTGTTATTTCATTTTTCGTTTTCATTGCATTAATGTCATTTGAGCATCACTAAGTAATGGGATACTCAAGTAAAAAATAGGTAAAAATATTACAAAATAAATAATAAAAATAATTAAATACAAACATTAAATACAAATGATACAATTCAAACAATTAAATAATAAAAACATTAACAAACAAAATAAATAAAAAGTCTATAATTAAATAAAAACATTACATTTGCTGATAAATAAAGAAAATTAAATAAAAACATTACAAACCAAACAAGTCTATCGATGTTTGCGCCTTGAATGTGTTCCATAAGACGGTGGCTGTCTATTTTGATGAGGGTTTCTTCATATAAGATGTTTTCCCCCCTCACTCTCATCGTTATCATCATCAGCGGTAGCAACTATATTTTTTTGATGAGGGACGAATGACGATGTAACACCTCCATAGAATAAGGACCTTGGAGTTGTATGACTAACGTTCTCATCGCTCATAAAAAACTGTAAAAACTGTGAAAACATCGACATCGATGACTGCGAAAATTGGACCAGAGGTGCCTGAGTCTGTGGTGAAGTATCACCCGCCAAATAAGCAACATATGAAGCCCGCGTTAGATCTATAGGCATGAAACTATAATATCCACCAATAGTTGTCATAAAACCCTACGACGGTGGCATCTAAATCGGTTGTGGTGGCATCTAAAATGGTTACGGTGATATCTAAAATGGTTGTAGAATGTAAACTAATATAGACGATGGTTGCTGTGATGGTTTTGGTGCTACAACTAAGGATGAACCAAAAACGTCTATTCTCCGTCCATGAGTCAGGGTATGATGATGTTGTGACGGTGGACACTTTTCTCAATACCGATTAATGTTCTCACCTCGTGCTTCCTCTAAAAGTAGGAAAATTTCTCGTTCGTGTTGAACCATTGATAATAGTCATCTGCAACCAATTAATAATCCACATAAATCGATTTCATGCGAGGAATACATCATTGTCGATCCTCCTAGATCATTACCCACTCGTTGTGCTTCATCAGCCAGTTGATTTCTTTTTTGCCACGTCTATCGATGTTATACAAATTATCGAGATTCATAGGTGCTTCAGGAATAGATTGTACGAAACCAAATTGGCAGAACATGCGATCAGTGGGATGCCACTCGACAATAGCATAACATATCAGAGAAATCACTACCATTCGTACATCTAATGGGTCACTCAAGTGAGGTGGGATGCAATGCCTCATTTCTTTAGTAGCATAAGGAGTCAATTGAAACTAAAACAAATGTATATAATACTTATCAAAATAATATTTTAATTATATGATTCAGTTAAAGGTAAGTAATAAAATTTAAATACATACCCGTGTAATAACCTTTTGAACAATGAGTAGTCGAATGTCATCCAATTCATCTAGTATATCACGATGATCTTTCCTTATGACCACCTATTCAATGTAAAAAAATTCATTATATACTCAAAAAATTTATTTATATACGAACTTAGTATTGGAATTACCTCAACAATAACGCGAAGACTAACAAGTTTTTCATGACCGGGCATAAAAAGGGTATGTGATACCACGCCCATGACTGTAGAAGAATGAGACATCCATAGATAGAAATTTTTTTATAATCAGTTGCTCGGCACATTTCTCTATACATAGATGCCAAAACCGCGGAGCCCCAACTGAATGAGTCGGAACTCAAAAATTTGTGATGTGACATAACCACATACAATAAACTTGGTTGCAAGATTTATCGGGCATCAAAATCCTTCATATGAGTCATAATATGCAAGTTCGGGCAAATATTTTAGCTTGTTCCTCTGAATAGTCGTCGTTCAACTGTCGAAAATTTGTAGTTAACCGTGATAACGGTATTCGACCACCATTGAAATTAGGTGGGATACCTCCAAGATACTCCTCACACAATGAATGTCAATCACCATCCGCCACACCAGAAATGACATTCCCATCTAACAGAATCCTCAAATGTAATGAAACATCCTCCAACGTAATAGTGTACTCCCCAAACAACAGATGGAATGTGTGTGTCTCTGGTCTCCACCTCTCAACCAGTGCATAAATAAGGTTGGATTCAATGTTACAATGCCCTTCATATCTAGCTATGTAACTAAATCTAGCTTCGACTAAAAATGGCATACACGATTTAATATCTCTAACTTAATATTACGAATAAATGAATCTAATATACGGTCATTCCCCTAATTAAATAAATAGTATACAAATTAAAATATAAACTAATACTAAAAATAAATAAATAAAACATTCTCAATAATTAACATAACACAATTTAAAATTGTTACTGTATATGCAAAATGACTCGAGATATGATTTCTATCTAAATACATCAACCCACCTTATATTTTATAACTGCAAAACATAAAATAATAGCACAATAAAATATAATAAAATAATAAATTGTTTAATGATTATAATATAATTAAAATAATTTTATTTCTAAAAACAATAATACAACCCACTTGAAGCTTGTTAGAAGGAATGATAAAAGTAAGAAGGAGAGTGTTTTTTTTTGTGCGGTTTGAGAGTTGTATGAGGTGGTATTTATAGGGGGAGGAGTAGATGGTTAGTAAGGGAGAACGACGCACGATTGAGAGCATTTATGGAAGACGCGGATGATGATCGTGTCGTCAACCACGAGTAAATTTTATTACAAATGTGCGGATGGCGATCCGCGCTTTACCTACATGGTGCTAACTAGAAAAAAACTTAGAGAAGATGCGTTTAGTGATTCACACTTTCGTCTATGTCAACAAATAGATGTTAGATTAATAAAATTTAGTCAATGAATATCTGACATGTAATTATTAATTCTTTAAGTATTTTTTTTAAAACGCCTAAATCTAAACCCGAAACTAATAATTATGCAAACCTCCATCAAGTGATTGTGAGTGATGAGATTAGGCGGAGCTTCTGACAGTAGGCTCCGGTGCCCGCATCTTTGTTTAATCTGTTAAATCATAAAAGTAGGTTATCCCCAAACTTTTGCTTAGTTCAATTTATCTTGTAAATACATAATTGGTCAACTCCGGCTTTTCCATTTACGTACCAGCACAATCAATGCATTTTAATAATTATATTCATAATCGATTATTACAATCACAAATAAATTGATAATTAGAATGAAGCTTCAAATACTAAAGTGTGATCAGATAAATAAAATTTGTGATTCAACAGTCTATACTTTACTCACATATTTTACGTTTATTTGATTTAAACTTTTTTTTTTTACTTTTAATAATTATGTTTCTAGTTTCTACTACTAATATATTGCTGTAATATATAAACAAAGTTAATAACTTTATTTAACTATAATATAAAAAAACTTTTCATAAAATTATATAATAATTTATTTAAAATAGTAAAACTTTTTTTTAACTAAACTAAAGGTGATTATAAAATAATATAAGTTCTATATATTATTAATTATTTGACAATAAACTATTAATTACCTCTTAATATAGTCATTGATGCTAAAATTCGTTATCTCTAAGAATAATAATTATTTATTTAATCGCTGAAGTAATTTAGTTTGTGAAAAAAAAATTTACTTGAAAATTACTAATTTTTTTCTCCCCTCCTCCTCTATGACCATATATTGCTCAAGTCTTAACTCCCTCCAAATTTAAGAGAAAAATGAAAAAGTGGATAGATAGGCTAGAAGGCAAGCATGGAAAATCGTGACGGTCACAGTCATGGACACACACAGATGTTCCATAGCCACTTCAAATTCAAATCCGACGCCTAACGGCTTTTTCACTTTCACTTTTGCTTTCTTCACTTCTCATTTTTTTGTATTACTTTGGTCCCTACTTTTACTTTTATTTCGCATGCATATTTTCCCTTGGACTGAACTTAAATAAATTTAATTTTCTTTTAACGATTCCTATTCAAGTGGAGGTGAAAACAAGTTTTGTTCATCATAAATGTTGAATTTATAATTTAAGAGATGGAAGATGTTAATCGAAAGTTTTTAACAACTTTAAAAATTATTGACTGAATAATTTAAATTTTGATTTTTTCAGTAAACAATAAAAATTAATTTCTTTAAAAAATAGGAGTATAATATATGGGTTACATCTTTGCCTAACGTCAAAAATTTTGTTTTGATTTGAATAGGCAGTGGTAACGTTGGCCATTTCCTTGGATAGTCAACATGTCATGAGAAAAAAGGATTTAATTTTTAGCCGAACGATGCATCATAAAGTATATTGGAGTGTCTCTTTAGGATATAATGTAGAATTTAATTTTTAAGGGTTTATTAAAATGGTTGTTTTTATTTATATTTATTTTTTAAGTATTTTGATTTTTAATATTTAATTCTAAAATAAAAAGATTCATAATATTTGGCTGAGTAATTATCTTGATTTTTATTTTTTTTGGAGTATTTTAAAAGCTCGGTGTTTCATTTAAAGGTAAAATCTCATTACATAAAAGTTTTTAATAAAAAAAATTTAATCACCTTATAACTTGTAATCAATAGAATTATAATAAAATTCAATTTGTTTTTTATTAAAATTTGGATAATATTTACTAAATACAAATTTGTACATCAATATATCCATGGATTTAAATTGTGGTCTACTATCAAAATAGCTATTATTATAACAATAGTAAATGTGTTATCCGAAATTATTTTTTTATAATCACGATATATCGATATTCACAATGGCCGTAATATCACTTGTTGTTGTTGCAATCGTAACAGATACAACACAAAAAAAATACGATCGCAATTATAATTTAAATCCTTAATTAGATGTATTATTTTTTGAAATTACTTTTACGTGCAATATTTTCGTTCACCCGTCATCCTATAGTTATTTTATTTTTAAAATTATTATTTTTGAAAAACAAACAAATAAACTTGTTGATGGTTCTACAGCATGGGAATTAACAAGTGGGGAGTAAGGGGTCAAAGAAATTTAAGGCGTAGTACCAAGCCAAGCCAATAACCATCGAGTCCCCATCTTTACTTTAAGACTTGATAGTGAAAATAAGAAAAGGGTGCAAGGCCCAAACCCCAATAACAACAAAGTGTAATTTGAACGAAAACAAAAGTGCATTATTGTTCAAAGTGGTCCCTCCCATGAAGCATTCTTTTGTTTTCTTCCTATGCGCTCTACCAGTTCATTGTTATTATTATTTTCTAAGAAATAAATATTGTATGCAAATGAATTATGGAATTTTACGTTTGTTAAAGAGTCATAATCTTTTACATAAAAAAAGGGAAACGATGGCGTGTACTGTGTGTAGCATAAAATTATATATGGTATATGGGTCTACAAATACATCGAAATTAAAGGGGGGGGGGAAACAAAGTGGAGGTGACATCAAACACTTTTTTTTTTGAATCAAGTGACAACAAACACTCCATTCAACGGCAAGGGGCTGGTTTAAGACCTTTGAGAGTGGTAGACATCTTTGCAGATTTTGCAGAGTATTGTCCCTGCGCTCTCTCTCTTTGTCCCTTTTCTTTTACTCTTTCCCCATTCCATCTGTTTTTTATTTCAGTATAGGAAAGGTTGAAGCTTGAAGAAGAAAGAGGGCAATGGGGGCAGGATCAACTACATCTTCTAAGCTCAGAAAAGTTGCCAAGAAAATTGTGGTCGCTGCATGTGGTTCCTTCTCCAGGAATACCCCTCCTTCTCCCCCTCATCCTGCTGTAAGACCCTTTTTAACTCACACGGTTTTAGACTATGAGGGTCTGATTTAAAGATCTTTTTTTTTAGTATGTAATGTGGCAGATTGGTTCAATCTTTTCATTTTGTACTGCTAATTGTAATTTCTGAGAAAAAATATTAACGTCTGATGTTGTGAATTGCAAGTTTTTTCATTTGCTGCAACAATTTCAAATGCTTTACTTTTTTGGTATGAGGTGGATGACAGCTCTGATCTTCATGTCAAGGTTGATGGTTTATATGCAGATGTCATTATCACCATTGAAGCCTAAAAGTAAGTTGGAACCGGGATCAGCTGGAATTGAAGCAGAATTCATCACCAACCATAAGGATGTTACATCTAAGGTAACCCCATCCAACATTTGCTTTTGCTTTTGCTTTTGGATAAACTAAAAGCAACCGATTTTCCTTTTCTTTTTCATTCTTGTATGTGGGAAATTACATATTATGCCAGGAGAATAAATAGCAGTTGGGACTTGAGAGACTAGGAAGGCAGTGCTTAGCTTTCATATCCCACTGTCTGCAACCATTTACTCTCTCACCACCTTTTTCCCCAAAAGGAAATAGTTATGAGTTTACAGCTCAAGGGTTAGGCATTTGTTATGTTATTTTCTTAAAGTAGAAAAAGAGAGTAATATACACTCATGGAATCCGATGCCATCTCGTCTTATCATTGACAAGGGAATGTATCATGGTTCTCTTGTTTGGAGCAAGTTATTCAATTCTTTTGAGTTTCCTTCTAATAGGTTCATGGTCTGGATATTTGCATGCGGTGATAATCCCTATATTGTGGTAACATTTAAGTTCCTTAAGTGGTTGTGATTTCAGTCCCTGATATATGCGTCTTCCAAAAAATTTGATTAACCGCACAAAACATTATAATATTTACATTTTGATCATAAATGTTTGATGAAACTTGACCCATGATGAGGTTTACTTGTACCTTTATCGTGATATTATATAGTAATTTTAACTTTGGTAACAAAAGAAACTTATAGCCATGCTGACATGTGAAGTGGATTCTTGAGAATGATATCAATGTTTGTTCATTTTAGTTCTTGACCCGTCATCATAGATTTTCTTATACGGCTGTTTGTGCATTTCTGCAGAACATATGTGCAATATGTTTGGAGGTTCTGAGTTATAGTTCTGACAGCAGCCCAGGGCAGGCTATATTTACGGCCCAGTGTTCTCATGCATTCCACTTTTCCTGCATATCCTCCAATGTTCGCCATGGTAGCATCACCTGCCCTATTTGCCGTGCTCACTGGACCCAGTTGCCACGCCACGTAAACCCACCTTCATGCTCACTCTCTTGCAACCAAAATGACCCTGTTTTTCGTATCCTGGATGATTCCATTGCCACTTTCCGGGTTCATAGACGCTCCTTCCTTCGATCAGCACGCTATGATGATGATGACCCTATTGAGCCTGTTGACACACAAAATCATCCCCGTATTGATTTAGCTCTGATCCCCCTCCAACCAACAGTTTCGACTCACCCCTGCCGCTTTTGTCATCAACCCAGTTCACATTCATCTTTGCAGATGCAGGGAATTGGGCACATCCCAAACCACCACCATCATCGCTTCAGCAGCTCTTCCTCATCAACTTTACAGTTACAACCACCAAGTGGACAAACACCTTCCAACATGTGCTCCTCCCCAAATTGTAGACCAGCTTATCTCAGCGTAAAATTGGCACATCCACAAGCTATGGACATGGTATTGATTGCAAGCCCCAACGGTCCACACTTGAGGCTTTTAAAACAATCCATGGCATTAGTGGTATTCTCTCTGCGACCAATCGACCGTTTGGCCATCGTGACATACTCATCTGCTGCAGCACGTGTCTTCCCTCTCCGGCGCATGACATCCTATGGGAAGAGAACTGCCTTACAAGTTATAGATCGTCTTTTCTACATGGGTCAAGTTGATCCAGTTGAAGGGCTCAATAAAGGGATAAAGATACTTGAAGATCGTGCACATAAGAATCCACAGTCGTGCATCTTGCATTTGTCTGATAGTCCATCGAGACCATACCACGCCATGAACCTGCAATTTCCTATTCCAATACAGCGGTTTCACGTGGGATTCGGCTTTGGCACCTCTAATGGTTTTTTGATGCATGAATTTGAAGAGTTTCTAACACAACTATTGGGAGGTGTAGTTAGAGAAGTTCAATTGAGAATCGGGGAGGAAGGAAGGATCATTAGGCTCGGGGATCTGCGGGGCGGTGAAGAGAGAAGGATTTTGATGGACTTGGGCGAGTGTGTACACGTTTCTGTAGGGTATAGCTACGTCGAGGGAGGAAGCGAGGAGTACATGAAAACAGGTGAAAGTATGGTGAGTGTGGAGGATAAGAGGGAAAGAGATGACAGCAGCAGAGACGGTGGTATCGGCATTGTTGGGGGAAGGACCAGCAGTGTTGAGAATTGGGATTACCATGATTCTTACATGGCTAGAAGATGGGCTAAGCATTTGCATGGATACAGGTTCTGAATACCAAGTCATGCTGCCTGCCTCTGCCAAAATCCTTTGTAGATATGCCCACAATTCATTCATTTCCACTGGGATTTTGGTCATTCAATCCAATGGCTTATCCTCACTTCCATACATCTTTAATATGCAGCCTGTTTTTGAATTTGTTTCTCTACTCAATTCATCATTGGTTGGGATCAAGGCTTTGTTGAACTCGCATCACTAGAATATTGTCAAGCCTAGTTTCGGACTATAGATTTATTTTCTTGAAATATTATAAAATGATTTTTTATTTTTGTATTATTATTTTAAAAAATCCAATATAAATAGGTATTTTATTAACAAGTTGGTGCAATTATATTTTGCAGAAATTACATGAAAACCCTTACCAAAATTAAGGAGTGTTTCACGTATGCAAACACACTTAATTTGATCGCAATTGCAATTACAATTAGAGAGTGAGTGTTCGATCGAGTCGAGTCAAAAAAATTCGAGTTGAGTCGAGTTTATAAAATTCGAGTCGATTTGAGTTTAATTTTTGAATTTCTATTTAAATTTAATTGTAAATATTTATAATATTATGGTATTATTTGATTCTAATTCAAATGGTTTTTTATAACTATATATATATATATATATATATATATATATATATATATATATATATATATATGTATATTCATATTTTTCCTATGTGATATACAAATATTATAAGAGTTGAGAGACTTACACAAACTTAAAAATCAATCCACTAATTACTAAAATTTTCGAGTTATTATTCGAGTTGTATTTTACAACTCGATTTGATTTGAAATTTTTTCGAGGCGAGTTTATAAAATTACAACTTGAAGTTAATTCAAGTCGAATCGAGTTTTGCTCAGCCCTAATTGCAATGCAAATTATGTCTCCAAAAATGTAAATATTTTTGTAATTTAAATTAAACTGAATTGTTTTTAAAATAAAAGGCCATTATTATATACATTAATATAAAAATATCTTTTAATATTATAATGAATAATGATTTTAATTTAATATATGAAGCATTCGTATTATATAATTCATTTAAAAAATAAATAAATAAGTTTAAATTTTATTTTCATAAGAATCTTTTAGTCAAAATTTAATGTTAAAATTCAGTTGGCTAAATATTTATATTCTTAATTTTGAAAGTTTTATCAGATGCAAGTCATATAATATTATTTTACATGTACAAGACAATGGAAATTATTGAGTATAAGTATAGGAAATAGAAAATTGAAAGATGGACAAATCGAACTGTGAAGGGCGTGGGAGGAGCAACAGCAAGAACCCAGCAGCAGCGGTTTGAGTGGCTCTCTGTCTTGCTTTTAATCATCTTGTGGTTCAATTCCCCTTGTTTTGACTGTTCCTCCTACAGCTGGGCAGAGCACAGCAGGACTGGAGGAAAAGCCGAGTAGTTTCTTGTGGGTGGATGTGAGATTTGTTGGAGTGAAAGAAGAAAGAAGAGAATGGATATGTACCATCCGAGTCAAAGGCTCCCACCACATGAAGAAATGCTTAATAATCTCAATCACAACGGATTCGGAGAACCTTACCTCGTCTTGACTTCCGATCCTAAGCCTCGTCTCCGTTGGACTGCTGACCTCCATGACCGATTCGTCGATGCCGTCACTCAACTTGGCGGCCCCAATAGTAAGATCTCGATTTCTTCTTTCTGGGTTTTTGTTCGTCGCCTCTAATTTTACATTTTCACCAATTTTCGTTGCCTGCTTTATGCAACGTTCAGAGCTAAACATTTGTGCTTGTGCTACAATACTAGATGTATTAGGTGGCTGCCTAGTAACTGGCCTGGGAGATATGATAATCTGCTGTAGTTTACTTTCTCTCAGGCTTGTTGGCGAATTGACTGGTTGAGCTTACTGAAACAAAGCAAAAAAAAGAACTTTGTTGAAATAAACTTGATCTGAGCTAACACCTGGCATAGCACAACTTATTCTAGTTTGAGATCCAAGTTCCCTGTAGTACGTGTTGGCAAAACTAGGGAGGATAGAGTCAAAAATAGTACATACTACTGTAAATTGGGATATATTTTATAGAGGTTAGGTTAGTGGAATTTTCTTAATGGTGGTTTGGTCGTGTATAAGCAGATTGAGGAATTCTTCTATTAGAAGGATGGAGCACATTGATATTGCACAGGGTAAAAGTTTGAAGGAGAGAAGAAAAAAAGACATGGGTGGAGGTGGTAACAAATGATAGGGAGTTATTCAAACTTTAAGAGAGGATTATAGTTGCTAGGAACAGTTGAAGAATAAGGATTCATGTATGTGACCCAATGTGAATTTGTCTTGATTTTATACCCAACCTTAAATGTATTAGAATTAGAGAATATTAATTGGGAAACTAATTGGGTCACAAGCAGAATTAAGGCTACAACAGGTAACATGTCTTTGTTAGCTGCTAGAAAACTGTTTCTTATTCTTTTGGCATCAAACAGGATCTGAATGAATAGTCAAGGATAAAATACTTGATTTGTCTTACATTTGAAAATATTACAAAAAATCTAAATGTTGTGCTTGTTTATGTTTTATTAGGTTTTAGCTATGCTATTAGCAAAGCCTTCTGTGTCTCCAAATTTCATCATTGTTTCAATGATTCAAGTCCCGGTCCCTTATCTTTTCTCTGAATAAGGCTGTAGCTTTTCTCTTCTTTTTTTCTATTGTTTTGTTCCTCCCCCTCTCTCAAATCAGATGTCAATAAATGTCATCCAGCATTTATGCTTGTTAGTCTTATGTATGTTGTCATATTACTTCCATACATGCATTGTTTTGTTGGAATGTTCCATGTGATATACTGTTAGCTCTTCTTGAGCATGGTTTGGACTATGTTTTTATGTTAAGTCTTTTTTTGGCTAACCATACTTATAATTAATTCAGTATTTTATATGATCTGATTATGCATAACTTCTGCAGAAGCTACACCAAAGGCTATCATGAGGACAATGAATGTGAAAGGATTAACTCTTTTCCATTTAAAGAGTCACCTCCAGGTTTCTTCATTCTTGTCAATCTTTACCTTGTCAAAAGAATTACAAACTTGTGCTTTCTATTAAAAGGATTCTCTTATGGAGGTGTTATACATCGGTATGTTCACTGTCGTACAGAAATACAGGTTAGGTAAGCAATCGGGGAAGGATATGGGTGACGGACCAAAAGATGGTTGGTTCTGCTCCAACACTTTTTCTTTCTTAATATTTACTTTATTGGCTACTGTAAATGAATTTGGCTTGCTTGAATCTTAATTTTAAGTTTCTTTCACCAAAATGATTTACTTTCCTGTCCATCTTTTCAGATTTAAGAACTAAGTTTTTTTTGGTTGTAATAATTTATAAAGTGACAAGTATTTAAAACTTAAGATTGAATTCTATTTTCTTCATTTTTATGAAGGGATGTCAGCTTCATATCTTTTAGAAAGCCCTGGAACCAATAATTCTACCATTAACTTGCCAACTTCTGACATGAACGAGTGAGAATTTTCCTCTTTTGTCTGAAAATATGGTTTCATTGATAGGATTTCAAATCTTAAGCCAAGTTCTTGATGTAAATGAGTTTTACGTGCAGGGGTTATGAGGTGAGGGAGGCATTAAGGGAACAGATGGAAGTACAGAGTAAATTACATTTGCAAGTTGAGGTAATCATTTTCTTCCTTTCGTAGTTATTTCTTTTTTAAGCAAAAGTGTTGCAGTGCGTATTGAATGTTTCTGGGGTCTTGTGCAATTCCATAGCTTCTCTGATCTGGAGAAACTTGTTATGAGGCTTATATAATTAATTGATAGTGGGAAAAGTCCTACTCAATATGTTTGATAGAATCCTCCAGATCAGACTGTGAACCCCATAATCAAGCTGGCTAATGTTATTATGTGTCCTATATAGGCTGAAAAACACTTGCAGATTCGCCAGGATGCAGAACGAAAATATATGGCCATGCTTGAGAGAGCTTGTAAGATGCTTGCTGATCATTTTATCGGAAGTGTTGAAGTTATCAAAACAGATAACCTGGAAGTTGGTAATAAGATGCTGAGAAATTATTCAGTGGATCCACTTGGATTTTACTCTGCCCAATCTGCTGAGGTCGTGAATGCATGCGGCCAAGAAGAAGAAATGCCAACCGGTCTGCTCTCTCAGAGGGCTGATGGTTCTACCGAAAGCTGCCTAACTTCACAGGAGAGTTCGGGAGGATTGACAATGGAAGGATCTGCTGTTGAAGGGAAGAAGAAGGTGCTCAACTTGGAGGGAACAGCAGGATCTGTGATCTGGAGTGATGCCAGGGTTAATCACCAAGGGCTAACTGGATTTCAAATGTAGAGATGTAAAATGAGTGCTACTCTTTCTGTTTGCTCAAGTTATTACATTATCAAGTGCAAATGTGGTGATCTATTGGTGTCCACTAGTTGTCTCAAAATTGTAAATCCAAGTTGCTTATGTTGCCTCTAGGCATCAAATATTTAGTCAGTCTCTTAAACATATTGACTTGTGTTAATTTGATAGGAAATCGATGCGATATATGAACTCCAAACTCTAAATGCAATTCCTAGTTTTCGATCTCAACTTGCGATGTTGCATGCATCAAAAGTTATGCTTCAATGGAGGTTTGTATCCAGGATATGTGAAGTTTTGGTTTTGCAGTGAAATCGAAGGCTGCAGAGCATGCTACTTTCCCAAAATATAGTGTGAAGACAAACATCTATGGAGGCCACAAGTTGCAGTTTCGAAGAGTAGAAAGCTCTCTAAAAGCTAATACGAGAGCTTCCGGCAGTTTTGGAGGTGAAAAGGCATGATGATTTAGACGAGTTTGAATTCGACTCGAGCCTTGAGTTGAATGTGATTTTTCAAGTCAAATTCTAGTAATTTGTGCGAGTTGAATGAGAAGCAATATTATCGTTAGGACTGTTTATTTTCCCGGTAAACTAAGTTTTTGGTCGTTCAACTTCGTTTGTATTTTTATTTTGGTCTCTCAACTTTAAAGTTATTATTAGACTTTCGAATTTTACTCATTTGACCTTCAAGTACTTATATTATTTAGATTTATGTTAAAAATCTAGCATTCATCGGCGTCTGAGTATATTTTTTTCAAATTTGAACTGGGACAAGAAATATAATATATATCGATTCCATGTTGATTAGATAGTTAAGATTATAAATTGGATCAAGAAAGTGTTGAAGCTTTTATTTGAATTTTATTAATTTTGATAAAAAAATTTGAAAAGAATAAAAAAAGAACGTTTCGATATATATCAATTGTGTCCTGAAGGATGGATAAAGATAATCAATTGATAGTGGAAAAAGATTTCGGTTATAGGGAAAAAGGTAAAATTTTAGTACAATTTTATATAAGTCCCAAAATATAATATTTTGATGCTGATGTTAATAATTAATGTTCAAATTACTAAAATAAATAGATTCTGTAAGTTTAGCAATAAAATTGATTTTTTAATTAGAAGATTAAAATAGAAATAAATACAAAAATGAGTGAGTAATCTACCTCTTTTTTTTTATTAATCCGTGTATATAACTCTCAACCATTTGACGTTAGACGCTCACACCTAGGGATGGGCATGGGTCGAGTCAGATTTTCGGTCCACCCGATCCGACCTGAAAACTAGAAATCCTCCACCCGACCCAAAAATTATACACCTTCCACTTGATTTTTTGAAATAAAATCCAAATCCGACCCGATCTGATCTGATCTAATTTTTTGAAAAAAAATATGAATCTGACCCAACCTAAAATAATATATTTATTAAATTATAATATTTTTATTCAATAAAAATAGAAATTTAATTGAAAGAAAACAATATATAGAGTATATTATTATAATTATCCTTAAATATATAAGGTAAAATTATAATTTTTTTCGAGTCGTATTAGCTATTTTTCACCCTAAATTCGAACTCGACACGAACATAACTTTAAAAAAATCTAACCCGACCCTGATTTTTTTTTAAAATCCTACCCAACTGGGTTGGGTTGGGACCCGTCGGGTTCGGTTCTCATACTCATCTCTACTTACACTCTTAATATTTATGGTGTTCGAACATGATATCTCAATAAATAATTAAAATTAGGGTAAAGTATAGTAATGGTCACTGAACATTTCTGAAGCTTGCATTTAGGTCCCCCAACTTTTAAAACTTGCAATACAGTCCCCCAACATTTATTCCGTTTGCAATATGGTCCCCCAACTTAAACCACCGTTAGAAATTAGGGTAAATTATATAAAAGGTTATTGAACTTTTTAGACATTTGAATTTAGGTCCTCCAACTTTTAAAACTTGCAAAACAGTCCTCAATTTCATTCTAAACCCCAATTTCCAAAGTAATTCATTTTCATTCTAAACCCTAAATTCCAAAATAATTCAATTAAATTCAATTATGTCATATTTATTATTATTTAATTTCATCTTATTTCATGTGATACGTATTTTTTATATAAATATAATAGTATAATTCTTATCTGTTGAATAAATTTTTTAATTAAAAAAAGTAGTTAGGATATAGAAGAGGTTGAAAATAATTCAAATTTTAAATTTATAAAATGTTATTTTGACGTATAAATAAAAGTGTAAACTACTAGGTTGACAACTTAACTATCTAGCCCTTTTTACTTTTGTCATCGATCTTTTAAATTTATCAATCATACAACATAATTATTTAACTGTTTCAACTAAGCCACTAGTCGTTACCAATTGATACAAATGATGAAGTGGCAGTTAAAAGGAATTGACATTATTATTCATTCAGTCTTTATTATTTATATAATCAATTTGGTCCTAAATTAAATAGAATTTAATAAATTAATCATTTAATTAGGATCTGACATGTGTTAGCACATGATCATGACACATGTCATTGGTAACACATGTCACCACCTAATTATTTATATATGCTATCAATTTGGTCATAAATTAAATAAAATTTAATAAATTAATCATTTAATCAGGATCTGACATGTGTTAACACATGATCATGATATATGTTATTGGTGACACATGTCACCACCTAATTAGAAGAAAATTAAGTTACAAAGAAGTAAAATTTGGGTCTTGGGCAAACTCAAACCTGAGTCACGCAAATGAAAGATACAGGGTGGAGCCACTAAGCTAACACCATCTTTTGTGTTAAGAGATATACAATAATACATATACTAGTAGTATGACCAATGCCAGGAAAAAAAATATAATGGAAAATGGAAATAATGAGATTTGAACTTCGGCAAAAAATTTGAAAGCAATAAATGATGAGAAAATATTATATTTTTTTACAATAAAAAATATTATATTTGATAAATTGTTTGATAGATTTAATATATTTTTTAAATATTAGTTGATACAATATTTTAAAAGAATAAATTTAAGATTTATATATTTTTAAACTAAATTTAATAATTATATTTTTCATATTTATAATTCATGATTTATATATATAATCTTAAGTTGAGTATTTCTAATATAATTAATAATTTTAATTTCTTATTAAAAATAAAATATTCAAAAAATATAAATGATTCATACATTAATATATGAATATATTTTTTTATTTATACATCTAAATATAAATATTCATTTATATAAATATATTTTTATTCGTATATTGAAATATTTTGATTAAAATATAAACATATTTTAAATACTAGTTTATACAAGAAAAAATAAAATATATCAAAAATATAAATGATTCATACATTTAAATATAAATTGAATCATTTATATTTTCTATACATCTATATTTAATAAGAAAATAAAATTATTGGGGGACTGTTTTGCAAGTTTTAAAAGTTGGGGACCTAAATTCAAGTGCTTGAAAAGTTCAATGACCGTTTATATAATTCACCCTAATTTTCTAACAGTGATTTAAGTTGGGGACCATATTGTAAATGGAATAAATGTTGGGGGACTGTATTGTAAGTTATAAAAGTTGGGGGACCTAAATGTAAGCTTCAGAAATGTTCAGTGACCATTACTATACTTTACCCTTAAAATTAATTAAAGTGAAATAACGAAATAAGCAAGTAAGCAAGGCGGGGCGGAATGGAAAGACAGTTTAAATTAAAAAAAATGACGTAACCATCAAGAGGAGAAAAGACAGAAATAGCCGGAATCATCGAAGAACGGACGGAATATAACGAGGTAAATTCCGTGAAAGGCCGGTCGCTACATGTCATTCTCCAATTTCATTATCATCAACAAATATTATTTGTTTATAAGAATTTACAATTATGTATTTTTCAAATATAAAATGATAAAAACTTTGAAAATAAATGTCGTAACCTAGAATGACAGAATGGCAGTAGGCATCGCAACAATGAAGTAAAAAAAATGTTTGTTTTAATTTAGAAGACTACTATAAAAATAAATGAACCGTTTCATTTCATTTCCCCTTGGGAAAGAGAGGGAAAAAAGCAGAAATAATAAGCGTCTGCTCTGCGTCTTTGGTTTTTTTTTTCTTCGGCTTTGGATTTTGGGGTCCAAAAATTGGTAACTCTGCTTTTGCTGAAATATTTAAATTATAGTTGAAGTCGTCGTGAAAACGAAGTTATGGTGGGATGCTCGTAGATCTACTTCTGGTATGCTTTCATCCTTTGGGTCTCTGGTCTGCACACTTTGACTTCTCAAGCTTTCGTTTTCACTATCTTTTCTTTTCCGATTCCGGGGGTTAAATCAATGGAGTAGAATTAGGAATTATGTCTGGTTAGCCTGTAATCCGGTCTTGATTTAGGGTTTTAAATGATAGAGGATTGCATCGCACGCTTTTAGGACTTGGACAACCATCCTCTCTTTTCTGACCTAAGAAAAATTTTCCTCTGTTTTCTTCACCCCTTTTGAATTCTATTGTATGTTATTCATATTTCAAGTATACAATAATAATCAGCTGGACGTCACTTCAATTTTCTGTTTGTACAAACTTAAGCACTCCAGTTTTTGTGTATGCCTCTTTTTTATTTCTAATTCCCGTTTCACTAGTAGGGACAGGGACAGTGGGGACATAATAAAGAAATTATATTTCTTATTCAATTAGTATGTATACCTTAGGGCTTTTATAAGACATAAAGAATCATGAACTAGAAACTAGAAAACAATCAAAACAGAATATTTCCTCCAACAATTCAGCAGTGATTTCCAGCACATCTTTTTTAGATGAAGAAAAAATGCACATAAGTGAAAGACTTAAGTAGTCAATGTATGTGCCTAATATTTACTTTTAGGGTTCATCTCTATTTGACATCTTTTACTTCCTAGATTTCTTTGAGATCTAGCTTAAAACACTATTGGATGGTTTATGGGTTATATTACATGTATTATGGCTGTGGTTTGTTTAAGGTTAGGGTTTAGGATGCAGTGTTCTCTGTTGCATCAAGACAAGCCAAAAACGGAGAATTATATGCAATGTTGGTGTATATAATAGGAAAATTCAGTTGTTATGAAAATTGTTTATGGTTCTTCCCTTACTCTGTTATTAGAAAGTTGCAACTTTTCACGGCTTGCTCTAGTTATGCCTTTAGGTTTACAATTGATTCCTATCATGGTATTCAACAATAATGATTATGAATTTTTTTGGTTTCATTCATTATCTTATGAATAATGATAATAAAGGTTTTACTAGCAATTACTATTAAGGTGATATCATGGAAATATTTCCATGTTAACTGCAAAAGTTGACAGATAGTTTGATGGCACTGAATGCATTTAATGATGATATTTATTAAGTTAGTAACCTTGGAAATTGTCATTAAAGTGCTCTTGAGGAAAACACTGAAATAACAAAAAAGAGGAAACACTATGGGTTTGGCCGGCTAATGGTGCTAATAATCCTTTTATTCATGCTTTCCTCGCCATTCATCTTTCTTTTTTGTGCGACGGTGAAAATTGCATCCATGATTTGTCTAGGTCTTTTTCTTAGTATGGAATCTATTAGTGCTTTGTATTTATTACACTCTGTATGAATCTGTTTACTCCTCTTAATTTGTAGATGAACTGCAAATGTATCAACCAAAGAATGTTCCAGGTTCAAGTTTAGTTCGTAGCAACTCATTAGTTCATGGTCAACATTTAGATTGTGGTGCTAGCTCAATGGACCCAGTAAGTGGAGGAAGCAGCCTCGCCAACAACCCAAATCTTGCATCAAAGCAGCGATTACGCTGGACACATGAGCTTCATGACCGTTTTGTTGATGCTGTAGCTCAACTTGGTGGGCCAGATAGTGAGTCTTGTCAATGGTCTCCCTTGCTATACATTAATTCTTATCCTGAATTTGTATGTGCTTGCAGTTGACTAGATTGGCCATTGAATTGAAAAAAAAAGTGCGGAAGGTTGGAAATTATGCTGCCTATATTTTGGTGCAAGATTGTAGTAAGAATTTTTTAGAAAGAAGTAAAAGCAATTTGCTAACTTTGTGGAAAGATAAATGGTTAAAAGGGGTTTCATATCTTGAGCATCTCTCTTTCATCAAGTCTCTTGTTTGTCAAGAATTATCTATAAAATAATTTCTTGCTAAATTGTGCGAGAAACCATTAGGTACCATGGTGGCTTTAATTTTTATATGGACTTGTTTATGTTTATGCAGAAATTTTAATTACCATAAAATTTTCCTGTTTATATATGGTAAAGGTCTAAATGGTGAACGGGTTTCTTTCTTTTTACCCTCTCAGGAGCTACACCAAAAGGAGTTCTTAGGGTCATGGGTGTGCAGGGTTTGACAATATACCATGTCAAAAGTCATTTACAGGTATAATTCTTTTTTCAACCTAATGAAGAACGATACTTATTTATGTACATGTGTTCAGAGTTGCCCCAGGAACTGAGGATTTTGTTGAATAGTTCATTTATTATATATGACTTTTCTTGACCTTACTTTTCTGATCCATCCAGAAATATCGGCTTGCTAAATATCTCCCTGATTCTTCTTCTGATGGTAGGTTTATAACCTATTCTTTTTATTTTTAATGTATATGTAAACTGATGTTGTTTAAATTGTTGTTGCCGTTAAGTTTATTCTTCATACTTAATTATAACTTGAGTTGTTTTGTACAAAACCTTTCTTCTTGATATTGTTTGTTTATTCTATTTGTGAATGAAGGTAAAAAGCCTGACAAAAAAGAAACTGGGGATATGCTTTCCAATTTGGATGGTTCATCGTGAGTGAAGCTGTAGCCTTTTCGGTTTGATTTTTGTTTTGAAAATTTTCCTTTTCATATATATTCACCTATTGTAGTTTTGGAGTTGGGTATGCAAAGCATTCCCATCTAGATATGTGTTGCAGGTATTTAGTTAGATATTGGCTGTCAGCTTGGTACCTCAATTCTTGCTTGTTTTATAGAGTTTAAGAAGTAGGGGCCAGGTTACATGTTATCACCACTTGTTACTATTCCTTGTGTCAAGAATCAATATGGATATTTCAATTATTTCCTTTTTTGTGCCACAACGGATAAAACTCATTATTGTACATATGAGGAAGGACTGTGCTCTTTAGATGACTAAAATATCTTTTCATCTACATAGGCTCATCAACATGAGTTGCATAGAGTTGAAGGTTTTTTTCCCCTGATTGCAGGGGCATGCAAATTACTGAAGCTCTGAAGTTGCAGATGGAGGTGCAGAAGCGCTTGCATGAACAATTGGAGGCGTGTATTCTCAATCCAAATTTAATATATTATTTTTGTTTATTATGTTTATTGGGCTCTTCTTGCTCTTCTGAGTTTCATGGTGTTGGGTGTAAGCTACGTTCAGATAATATTTTTCTCTGTATTCATTATAAACCTGGAGCAATTTGCTAAATTTCTGTGCACATATTAGACACATGCTTTAAGTTTTAGGTGTTTCATTTGTTTTCTCAAATCACAGATTTCATACCTCTGATTCACAACAGGTGCAGAGACAGCTACAGTTACGGATAGAGGCGCAAGGAAAGTATTTAAAGAAGATTATTGAAGAGCAGCGTCTTAGTGGAGTCCTTGGAGATGCACCTGGCTCAGGAGCTTCAATCCCAGGGTTGGGTGACAGTGGCCTGGAATCTGACAAGAAGACTGACCCTGCAACTCCAGCCCCCACTTCAGAATCCCCTTTGCAGGATAAGGTTGCCAAAGGAGGAGCTTCTGCCAAGAGCCACTCTGTTGACGAGTCTTTCTCATCTCATCATGAGCCTTTGACCCCAGATTCTGGTTGCCATGTGGGTTCCCCAACAGGGAGTCCTAAGGGAGAGAGGTTGAAGAAGAAGCAACGGGTGAGCATGACTGCAGCATATGCTAAACCAGAGATGGTACTTCCCCACCGGATACTAGATTCGAGCTTAAATGCTTCCTACCAACAAACGCAGTCAGTTTTCATGGGAGAGCAATTTGATCCTTCATCTGGGATATCGATGAGAAATGACAATCAATCCAGGTAGGCTTCATGGTAAATGTTATCAGTTTCATGTTGGCCATGTATTTGCCAGATGGATTTCTGATTAGGTCAAAAAGAAAAACTTCTTAATGTCTGTTGTATGAGATAATTAGACGGAAGCAAATCGGTCCCTTTGTCCTAATATACCTAGCTTCCATATAGTGTACTGGAATTAATTAGAATAGAAATGAGAATTCACCGTGAACGGTGGTGGAAATTTGGCAGTGCCATGTCCCTGATACTGTGATTGTTGTGTATCTTGGTTGAAGGTATTGGTACTTTGGTGGCTTGAATTGGTTCTTGTGAATTACCACTATTACTGTTTTTGGTTTTAATACTCCGATTAATTTATGAAAACTTAGTAATTTGAGTTTGCGCCAAGTTTGAAAAGGGGTTTTGATATTCTTTTTTGGGGGCAAAACTTGTCAATTGAATTATTGCAAATATATCTTTATGGGTTATAAATATTACATTTCTATCATATAAATTATTTGATATGCTTTTAAAAATTAAAGATTGTTTTGATTCTACTGATTCAAATTTAGACATATTCTTATTATAAATGTAATGTTATAATTTTAAATTAGATTTAATTTTTTTTAAAAAAGTTCTTTTAATAGAAATTTTTAAATAGAAGCTAGATACACAGATCATATCTCTTAGTAAAGAAAATAATTTTATTATTTGATAATTAAAATTATTAGATTTCAAAAATTATAAATTTTAATACTAAAAATTAAAAATTAATTATGATGTGTCAGAGGTTCGAATCCTGATGATTATATATGGAACAAACTAAGTTAGGAGGATCGCCCTTATAATAATAAATTTATGTGAAACAAGATCTAGATTAGTCTATCAATAGATTAGATGCATTGATTGATTAAAAGAAAATATGATGTGTTGAAACTAAAAATTAAATATAATGTTTTCGATTAGATGATCTCACAAAGAGATATTGTTCACACTTCAGAGGGATTTCTTGTAAAAGGATTTACGGAATTAAAGTGTAATTTGCTTATTTTTTTTAAATAAATAAATAAATAAATAAATATATATATATATATATTGAATTGAAAAGGTCTTAACAAACTAAGCTAACAAAGTAAAACACAATATTTTTTGATTGATCATAAACTATATTATTTTAATTTTATTTTATTTTACCCAACTAAATACATAAAAGTAAAAAAAATATCTTTTCGTAAGATATTTTACCAACAAACACGTTAATTATTAGATTAAAGTTTTAAAGTTGGAGGACAAAATAATAATAATAAATTTATGATATATATATATATATATATATATATATATATATATATATATATATATTCATCCTACGAACAAATCTCTCTTTTTTCATTTATCCATTTCATTTTAGGCGTTTAAAATTTGATTTCATCCGCCAGATACGGCACTGCCATCAAATCGAAGTTAAAGCAAGTCCACCAATCGACCACAATTCGCAGAAAGTGAAAAACTCCCGACGCCATGTCCAGCTCCGATCCTAACAAGCTCATCTCCAAAGCCGACAAGCTGTATGCCTTCTCTCTTTCACTCTACAGAGCTCTTACTTGTCTATTTCTTCGGAGATTATGTTGTAATTTAGCTTAAGATTCTTAGATTTGAACCTTTCGATTTTTTTTGATATGCGATCTCCCACCTGTACTGTTAAAGGATCAAATTGATTTGATGTAGATAAGGGAAAATTTGGAAAACTGAATTAATCAGCATCCAGCAACTTGAATTGATCAATACTTCCTACTGTTTTACTCTGTTTATATTTGTAGAACAAAGCTAAGTCTTACGAGGTGGAGTGCTGATTGGAAAAGTGCTACTCTTTTATACGAACAAGCTGGTATGCTATCTACTTTTTATTCAACCTCCAGGATTCTTATTTAAAATATTCAGTCCATGGTTTAATGAAATTTCTACAACAAAATGTATTATGTAAATTGTTTCTGCCATTTTTGGAATGGGTCAGATCTGAAGGCAGACTGGGTACTCTCGGAATCTGCAAGATGAAAATGAACTAAGAGGCGCCAGAGCTTGAGCTCCGTGACGCTCTCCAATGCTCAAGTCTGTCAAGGATCCATGGTTATGGAGATTGTAGAAAATATTAGCTTAGTAGAGAAGACGAATAAGATAGAGGCTAGGGTATCCAAAAGATAAAGATGAGACTCCCTTTTAGGGTTTTAATACCTTTCATTTATGCTTGGCCTTGGACTTGTGTATTACTGGGCCTTTTAGTTGCTAATTAGTTGGTCTGGTCATGATATTTATGCTATGATTATGATGACTTTTTCATTTTGCTCATGATGTATGTAGCAAACGGATTTCGAGTTTCAAGAGATTATGAGAAAGCAAAGTTGGCATTTGAGAAAGCTTCCAAGGGACAAGAGATGCTATCTTCGTATCCTTAATCACTTTCCTTCACTTTTTTATTATCCATTTTGTATGCTATGCTTACTTCTTCATATGTAGTGTGTATATACTTACTTCAACTTGTTAAGTTTGAATCTTGAGACAGGGATGGGAAAATAGAGGGTTTCTGTTCTCTTTTGTATTGAAAGCCCTAGTGAATCTACATATGTACCAAAAAAGAAAAGGAAAATATATCTCCATTGTTGCTTCCTTTATAAGCAAATCAGTCCCTGGGATGCTGCTAAACATATGGAGTCTGCTGCTGCTTTAGCGAAGGAACTACTTAACTGGACTGAGGTCATTGACTTTTATAGAAGGGCATCTGAGCAATATATGCAGTGTGACAGACCACAACCTGCGTCTGATTCACTTGCCAAGGCTGCCCGGTACAGACATTGTTTAAACTTTATGTTGTCAGAATTATGATTTTACATCATTTCAACTATACTAATCTCCAGTTCAGATTTTTCAATTACGGCTAGTACTTTAGGTGGAACTGAACAGAACATTTCCATCAAAGATATACTTGCTCTGTTAAGTTCTTTTTATTTTTTTGCTTGATCTTATATGGTCGACAGAAGTCAATTTCTATGAACCAAAAAGGAGAAAAAAATGAAATCAATTTCTTAAAGCATTTCAATTCCATTATAGTTTCTTTTTAGTTCTGCATTATCAATCTGTGAATGTGCTATTTGACTTAAATTGGCTTTCAAACATTGTAATTTACATTATGCAAGAAAATATCATGAAAAACACTTATATCTTTATATTTTAATGAAGTTTGAAGAAGAGCCCAAATGTTGTGGATGTGGAATTTTCTGTATTTTCAAATCCAGAGATTCCGGTTTCACTCATTATTATTTCCACTTCCAAGCTTGTAAAACCTTGTCTTTATTGTTAGGATGCAGAGAGGGAATGGATATACGTGTTTATGGAATTATTATTGATAACTTGAAGAAGATCAATTCACTATATCAATATGCATTCAAATGAATATTTGTTCAGGTTTTCCTGGGTTTTTTTTTGGGTATTGTACTTGCATTTTTTCCTAGTGCTTTTCTGCATAATATTTGTCAATATACTGGTGTAATCTATAATCAATTCAAGAAACCTTCAAAAGAAAAAAGAAAATGCTCTTTGTTTTGCATGCAATAATCCAGTTCTTACAACATCACCAACTGTTTCACAACTGCAATCTCATTTTTAACCTCTTATTACTTGTTCTGGTAGTGCTTTGGAGGATGCTTTGCCCGATGATGCTGTTCAACTCTATACTGATGCTTGTGTTATTCTCGAAGATGATGGAAAGGAACAAATGGCCTTTGATCTGTATCGTGCTGCCGCTAGTGTTTATGTTAAACTTGAGAAGTAAGGATTTGCTTCTTAATCTGTTGAGATATAATATATAAATCCTCATTCCTAGGATTGCGAAATGGAAGTTATACACCCTTGTACATCATATGGTGTAATACATTCTTAAAATTAGAATATTTTTGCCTTTCCTTAAAATGAAAGGGAAGAAAAAAAAAACTGGGCACTAGTTTTTGTTTTTACTAGAATATGATCTTTAATTTGTAGATAAATAAAGCCCTCATGTTGCTAAATGATTTCAAATGCATCTAGTGTCTTTTTCCTTATGTCTGGAACTATGGAGTTTGGGCTAGTAGACTAAATATGATCTTTAATTTGTAGATAAATAAAGCCCTTATGTTGCTAAATGATTTCAAATGCATCTAGTGTCTTTTTCCTTATGTCTGGAACTATGGAGTTTGGGCTAGTAGACTATCTTTTTTCAAGCCAATTTTTGTCTCTGTTTAATTGCACATGATCTTTAATTCATAGTTAAATAACTTCATTTTGCTAAAGGATTTCAAATGCATTTATGTGTCTTTTTAACTTATGTCTGGAACTATGGAGTTTGGGTTGAGTAGACTGGAGCATGTGAATTGTGATTCTTTTTAAGCCAATTTTCATCTTTGTTTAATTGCACATTCAGTACTTTTTTCTTCTGTTTGTCAAGCTACATGTTGACTGCTGACAGCATCCACTTATCTATGACTGGATGTGATTGACGTCAAATGTGTTGGAATGCCTATAAATTTAGAGAACCTGTTCTTAGGCAACTACATTATTTGCATATGTAAGCAAACCTTGCATGAGACATTATTTATGGTTTTTTTTTATCCTCAGGTACACAGATGCTGCTACTTTCCTTTTGAGGTTGGGCTTAGCAGCTGACAAGTGTAATGCTAGAAATAGCCAGTGCAAGGTGCGACTTTATTTTGTAGCCAAATTATTTATCTTATTATCATACATCATTTTCATTTACCATCCCATTCTCCTTGTTTTATATATCAGATGATATTATTTTCCTGAGAAATATGATGCGCCTTTTTTCTCTCTAAATCCATGTATGCTTTTAGAAGTTGCTGTGCTGCTTTATGACTTAATTAACTTGCAGTTTAGTTCCGATACACATTTTTTTGGTACTTATATGCAGAAAATTTTATGAGTGGTGGTAGGAGATAATATTTTTCTTTTTCTGCAAGGATGAAAGTAGGATTTAGTCAAAGTGGCTAAAGTCGTCCATAGAATTTTTTAGAACTAATATTGAAACCATTTAAAATATGCCTTATTTGTCAAATCAAATGCCTATATTTGGCTGGGTATGCAGAACAAGAAAATGCTCTCCAAATAAAATTTCCCATTAAGTTTTGGTTGATCCTAGAAGACGTGACGTGATACCTATTTCCCGGTATTAACCGACTTTTTTTTTTATCAAACTGACTTTTTAATAAGATTTTAAGTATTGTAATACCTACATCCTAGGCAAGATTATTAGCTAATATAGTGGTTCCTACTTCAGTTAAGTGGTATGTAGTGCACTTTGCATAGTTCTACTTAAATTTACCCTTCCCTTATTAACTTCTGGGTTACCTTTTTATGCACTGTCTCAACAAGTATACCTTTGTATATGTGGGATAAAAACTTAATCCTGAGGGATTATTGGTCCATTACCAAGTGATTTGATAAATATCACCTTGTGTAATCATCTGGTGGCTATTGTTCTTTTTGCTTGTTTGGCATTGACATTTTCTTCTTTTATTTATTTATTGAAATGAAATTTTGTTGGTAACAATATGCTAACATATATATATCTGTAATTTCAGGCATATCTTAGTGCAATTATTGTGTATCTTTATGCTCATGACTTACAGCAAGCAGAAAAGTGCTACAATGACTGTTCACAGTAAGTGCAGTTCTCCTCTCTCAGCTACCTTTCGAACCAATATGTATTGAAGTATATTTAGTACTTGAGGATGTGGTTTTTGGCTCTCAACTAGTTGATCTTGTTAGCGCACAAGTGATTCTCTAGCTACTGAAAACAACTTTCCATAATATCTTCATTCTTGAACGCCTACATAAAATTAAATTAAAGGCATTTTAGTTATTTCCTATGTGTTTTTTTTAAATGTATCTCCTCTATATGTCTATCAAATGCATCTAATCACTAGCATCTATTCCCTACCCAACAATCTTGCTGTATTTTATAAATTGTTTTTTCCTTCTATTTTGTGTGTGTGTGTGTGTTTTTTGGGGCGGGAGGGGTCAAATAGTTCTTTCCTTTCCCCTGAAAAGTGGAACTCATTAGCAAAATGCTTTACTCTGATGACTTCGGAAACTTGTGTTTACTGTTACCAAATTATGTTGGTGCAGATTCTCTCTCGGCCCCCTCTGCATGGGTTTTGTTGAGCATTATTTTTTCGTGTATAGTTGAAGTAAAGCAATAGAATGATAATAGTTTAACTTACGCTACTGTAATCAGATATCAACTCACAACAATTATTTCTTCTCTTTCTTATGATCATATATTTCTACCCATTTTGATGTTTGTTTTTTAATGCAGAATGTTGTCTCCCTTGCCATATAAGGGAAAACCAGTTACATATTCCTTGAGAATAATTCCATAGCGGAAAGCATCTTGAAATTAAATATACTGTCTATGATTTTTTTCTCATATATCTTTATACCGAAAAGTAATGACGTGTGTGTAGAGAAAAGTGATCTAAACTACTATTTTTTTTTTATAAGATTTGAAGGTCTCTTTAAAAACCTCCTTGATTAATGGAGCTTGTAAAGAAGCTTCTTAATCATCGGAAGGAGGAAAAGAGTGCCTTATAATTTCATTGAAGAAAATAAGAATTACAACCTTGGAAAGAAAAATCCAAGTAGAACCCTTACAACAATTCTTGAGCCTTAAAACCGAACTATAGAAGTCAACAACATAATAATCAACCTATACCAGCCTTTGCTAGAGCATCGGCATCCATATTAGCTGTCCTTGCAATCCATCTAACAACCCCCCCGATAGTTTTAAGACACTCAATAATATCTCTAACAATGAAACCATAAACAGCTGGACATGAGACAACCTTATTGATCCAGTCTGCTGCAACTCTGCTATCACTCTCTATGATCAACCTATCTTTAACCCTCCCTAGAACAGAGGTAAAGAAAGAGATACCCCTTTGGATAGCTTTAAGTTCCTTCAATGTTGGAGGTCCAGAACCATCCGGTTCCTGAAAAGAACCAAGGATTGCACCAGAATGATCCCTCATAAGACCACCCAGACCTGATTTTTCCCAATCACAACTAATTGCTGCATCCACATTCAACTTGATGAAACCCGTAGGGGGAGGTAACCAAGGGGTTATGGAAGACTTCAAGAAATTGTAGGACGAGTAAGAATCCCCTATAGAAGGATCAGAGATTAAGGAGTCCTTAGGAATAGAAACGTCCTTATTCTTTGCTAAATACCAAGAGGCCAGCCTAACTCTTGTTAAGAAGAATAATTCAGTCTGATCAAGCTTCCCCCCTTCAAAAACTATGTAATTCCTGAATTTTCAGATTGTCCAAATAACAGCCCCAGGAATGAAAGTCCAAATTACCGAATTAGATTTCAACTCATCCCAAGCAAGAAGAAATTTTTTTGCTTCTGCAGAAAACACAGAACTAAATCTCCAAAAATTTAGAAATTTATTCCACAAAGACCACGCAACCGAACAGGAGAAGAATAGATGCGAAGAAGATTCTTCAACCATTTTACAAAGAGGGCATAAGCCATCCTCAATACCTTGAACTCCTCTTTTAACCAATTCGGATTTAACTGCAATTTTTTGAAGCACAATTTGCCAAACTAATGTTTCAACTCTAGGGGGAACCAATCCTCTCCAAACAATCTTGTTCCAGAAATGAGACTCTTCTGAAATTGAAGCACAACTCTTAACACAAGAACCGACTGTATAAACCCCATCCCCACTGCCTTTCCAGATCAATCCATCGCTAGAATCAATAGATAGAGAGAAAGAAGAAATGATGCTCACCAAATTGCACCATTGTTCAAGCTCCCAATCGTTTAAATTTCTTCGAACTTTAACATCCCAAATCCAGCCCGAAGAAAGAAATTCCCCAAACTCACAAAGTTTACCGAATTTATTAGTTGACAGTGAAAACAGTCTAGGAAATAGAATCTGAAACGGAAAATCAGCAGCCCAGCTATCTTGCCAAAATCGAACATGCTTACCATTTCCGACATAAACTTGCACAAACTACGGAACTTACAACCAAAAGAGTCTTGTTTGAAATGGTTATTAACCACTGATCTCCACAACCAGGAGGATTGAGAAGGAATCTTGCTGTCAAACAATAATCTAGAAGAGTCAATGTTGTATTTGCTACAAATAAAATTCCTCCAAACAGAATTTCTCTCATTTGCAAACCTCCAAGACCATTTCCCTATCAATGCTCTGTTCATAGAAATCAGATTCCGAACTCCCAAGCCTCCCTCAGTCTTTGATTTGCAGACATCATCCCATTTAACCCAGTGTATCTTCTTAATACCATTGCCCCCTCCCCATAAAAAATTAGACATAATAGAATTGAGAGTCTTGAGGATAGAAGCTGGAATCTTGAAGATAGACAAAAAATACGTAGGTAGTGAGGACAGAACGGATTTGATCAAAACCAGTCTCCCTGCTAAAGAAAGAGTAGAAGCCTTCCAACCTACTAATTTAGAGTGAAAATTCTGTACCACTGGTTCCCAGATAACAGAGGAATTCCTAGTAGCACCTAGAGGGAGGCCTAGATAATTAGATGGGAAGTTTCCCACCAAACAACCGATAGAATCTGCCCAAGTTTTAACCTCCTGTTGGGATATATTAATCCCGAAGAGTCTGCTTTTCTTAAGGTTTAGTTGCAGCCCTGACATAACCTCAAATATTCTAAGCACCCTCTTCACATTCATAATTTGAGTCTTCGAAGCTCCACAGAAAATAATTAAGTCATCCGCAAACTGCAAGTGTGAAAGATTAAAAGACCCCTCTTCCTTGCCAACTGTCAAACCAGCAAATAAACCCTCCGAAACAGTTCTTCGGATTAAAAGATTCAATAATTCCTCCACTAGGTTAAAAAGTAAAGGCGAGAGTGAACATCCCTGTCTAAGGCCCTTGACCATTGGAAACTCCTCGGATGGAACCCCATTAACTAACACTGAGATTGAAGCTGTAGAAACACATCTCCTAATCCAACTTATCCATGTGAAACCGAAACCCATTTTTTCCATCACCTTGAACAAGATAGGCCAGTCAACCGTATCGTATGCCTTTTTGAAATCAACTTTAAACACACAACCCTTTAGCCCTTTCTTCCTCCAATAATCAATACCCTCGTTAGCAATGAGTGAGCAGTCCAAAATTTGTCGACCGGGAATAAAAGCGAATTGAGTCGGGCTTATAAGATCTCCTATACAACTTCTAAGCCTCCTTGAAAGACACTTGGATAATATCTTATACACTCCTCTTACTAGGCTTATAGGTCTATAATCATCAAGACTTCCAATGTTAGATTCCTTAGGAATAAGGGTAATAAAAGTATGGTTAATACCATGTTCCCATTCTTTCCCCACAAAAAATCTGTGAAAAAACTGCATAATATTCCCCTTAAGAACAGACCAAAACCTTTTAAAAAAACCCAAGTTCAATCCGTCGGGCCCCGGAGCTTTATTGCTATCACAAGACTTTAGAGTTTCCCAAACCTCCTCCTCGGAAAACTCATTCTCTAAAAGCATATTCTGTTCGAAAGAAATTCTGGGAAAAACCAAACCAATATCTTCAACTTCTAAAGTAGACCGATCATTATAAATTTTGAAAAAATGATCTTTGACCTTGGCCTTGATAACAGTTGGATCGTGAGTAGTATTCCCATCAACAATTAAAGCATTAAGAGCATTTCGTTTCCTCCTAACTGAAGCACAAGTATGAAAGAATCTTGTGTTTCGGTCCCCATCATTAAGCCACTTCTTCCTAGAATTTTGAAGCCAAATCTGCTCCTCAATTCTGTGAAGTCTCCATAACTCTGCTCTACAAACACTAAGCTCTTTAGCAATCCCCTGAACAGAGCTGTTATTCAGCTGCTGGGCGTCCTCCTCAAGCTTCTGAATTTTCTTTTCCAAATCTGATATTGCTACTCCCGGAAATTGATTCTTCTTCCCTGACCATTTCTTGATGGCAGCTTTAGAGTTCTTCAAAATACTTAAGATCCCACCTTTTCTCCCAGTCTTCTTACAGTCTGTGATAGAATGTCTGACCATATCCTCAAAGCCGTCTTCCTCCATCAGATAATTAAAGAGTCTAAACGGTCTTTTCCCCCAATCAATACCTTCATCTTTCAATAAAATAGCATTGTGATCTGAAATGGATTTAGGAATAAGAGACTGAGAAATCTCAGGAAAAGTAGCTAAAAATTGACCATCCACTAAGAATCTGTCCAATCTAACAAAAGTTGGATCATCTTGGTTATTACACCAAGTGAACCTTCCCCCATTCAAAGGCAGATTAATTAAACCTAAAGACTGAATAAACTGAGAGAAAATCCTCATAGAGAACCTATTCTGTGCTTTACCCACCTTCTCATCTTCACACAAGTAAACATTAAAATCTCCTCCAACACAAACCGGCAGATTCTGTCCAGAAATGAACACACTGAGTTCTTCAAAAAACTCTCTTTTTCTTCCTCCACTGAAGGCCCATAAACATTAATGAGGACACTTCTGAATTGATGCAACCTGAATTTCCCTACAACAGCAATGAATCTTCTGTTAATGCAGTGATTTTCCATCTCAAACACATTGTCATCCCAACAACATAATAAGCCCCCTGAAGAACCAATAGCTGGAGATTCAATAACACTCTGAAGAGTATTCAGTCCATTCCTTCTCAGAAAAGACCTTTGAACCTTCTCTACTTTAGTTTCTTGTAACCAAAGAAAAGAAGGATATGAGCTAGAGACCAATCTCTGGACTGCTTTCTGTTTTTCTCTTTTCCCCAAGCCCCTAACATTCCATGAAATTATTGCTAATTTGTCTTTCATTAAAATTTCTTGAAAACCTGACTTCCCCACTATGGCAACTCAACTGGCCAAATTCAAGCCCTATTCTAATTTAATTATTTTGTCCAGAAAAGCTTCCTTCCCCTTAGTAAAAGAGACCCCCAAAATCTGACTCACTTGCCATGTGGCTACTGCTTCATCTAAAAGCTCTGAGAATTCTGTAGAAGAGGATGTAAAAATATTAACATGTTCTAGAGCTTCTCTTACCAATGATCTTCTTGCCCTTCTTTTGCAAAATCCTGATTTGGAATTAATCAAATGACTGTCCGTAACACAACCCTCTGGCTCTCCATCGAGACTACTAATCCCAGCTTTCTCTACTAAATTTGTCTCCTCTCTGCCTGGAGAATTAAGCTCTGCTGCTGTAGAAATCTTTTGTATTGGCGTGCAGACCTGATCACAAACTTTCTTTTGAACTGGAACAACCTCTGTAACATTAATTTCCTTATGAATCTCCCCATGCCAATGTTTTCTCTCCCTCCTTCTATAAACTTTGCTGTAACTGGCCATTCTCCTTCTCTGTAGAGGCTCACTTTTTGTGGATAGCGAGCTTCTATGCACCACCATCGCTTTATTTCTTAACTGGCTCTTCAAACAATTCGAGTTAGGAACTATCAGTGAAAAATTAGGATCAAGAACCTCAATATCTACACTGGCAGACGTAGCTGAAATGCAACTGGTCCCTTTATTCTTGTTTTTAACACTCTAGCCTCTATAATTCCCCTGTTTTTAACCAGTTTACTAAACTTGTTAATTGTATATCCTGGCCCAGAAGGAAAAAACTTTGAAGCCTCCGATCCAGTCAGCTCATTGTCAACAGATAGGGCCTCCGGCCCATTAGCCGAAATATTTGAATTTCTGATGCCCAAACCTGCAAACTCACCTACTATGGTATTCCCACCATTCCGAACACCTGACAACCCTCTTTTAATGCCTTTCCCATGTTTAGAAAGTCTTGGAAAGTGCATTTCCCCATCAGACTGTGCTGTGCCGAAAGAAACACCATCATCATTCCACAAGTCAACCTTCTGTCTGAACATCTCTGCTGATTTGACTGAACTTTCCTCATATTCTGACTTCTCCCTGACTCTACCTTCCTCAGACCCCAACTCGCCATACTGTTTCCCATCTGCACCGATCACCGGAAAAAATTTGAAAAAAGGATTTGCATCTTCCCAGCCCGCTCCAACTTTGATCTTAATCCGATACGATCTGCCATAGGATCCAAAATTAGTGAATTCTGGAACATCGAAAGGACTTGCAACTCGCAAAAGAATCCTCACAAACGAGAGATCCTCCCTGTTCTTAGTGGACTCATGGATTTCTACCATACTTCCCCATCTTCCAGCAGCTCGTTCCAAGAAGGATTCATCCCAACATAACAGAGGAACCCCACTTAACTCAAGCTGACAATAAGCCATTGGAACACCTTCTTCATTCAGTAAAGGTGCTAATCTATCAAAACAAAAGTTTATTACATCTCTCTTCTTTGTCCATGCCTCCATCATTTCTTCGAGAGATTTGAAAATGATAACACAGGAATTACCGACATAACCCCAACCAACAATCTGAACTTCGTAACCATTAGTAATGAAGAACTCTTGAACTGACTTAATATCTAAAGAGAGCTTAAAAATCCCTGTTAAAGATCTTTTGACCCAGTTCCGATTCTCAGAGGGAATATGCATTTCCATAACATTCTTCAATGCTTTCTCCCTTTGATTCCCAACAGAATGTGTCTCCCTATACCCCAAAGTATTGTTCCTCATATCCTCAGTCAGTAAAGCCTCTTTGTACGATCTGTCATCCCTAACACTCCTACTGGAAAAATCAGCCTCTTTCAACTTTGAAGGACCTGCTGTAAACGAAACTGGACCCAACTGAACTGGACTATTCTTGGCCACATTCCTTGGACGAACTTCATTGTATTTTGCAACACCAACTGAAATCCTTCTCCCATCTATCAGTGAATCATTTAACATATCAATTGCTCTCCTCAAACCAGATTCCCTCTCAAACTGAACAAAAGCAAAAGTGGAAAATCTATATTTTGGGTTTTTAGTTTCTTTCGGGATGAAAACTCTCTCCACAGTTCCCTGAGACGAAAAAATATCTCTAAGCTCATGCCGAGAAACTCTCCTACTTAGATTATCGACAAAAGCCTTCCAGACCTCGCCTGAACCTATTTTCCCTTTCAACTTTTCTCTCTCTCTCTCTACTTTTCTCTCTCCCATTCTCTCTCCTTAATCTAAACTACTATTGTGTGGGATATTTTCAGAATTGATGCTTTCTTGAGCAGTGATCAGAACCGCTGTGCTAGTAAACTTCTTTCTGCTTATAGAGAAGGCGATGTAGAAGAAATTAAACGTGTGGCTCAATCAAGTACTATTTCCAATCTTGAAAATGTGGTATGTCTTTTTTACCATTTGCACCTTTGTTTTTGGAAATAAATGCTCTGCATGATAGAACTTACAATGCAACCATGGCAGGTTCTAATTGGCCAATAACTGTGCAGTTTTATGTGATACGTGACTTATAGGATCTTCTAGAGAACTAATATGGGAATTAGGGAATTAAAAATTGACACACATGTCCATCCGCAACTGGGCCAAAGTAGATTAGTACATGCATTCTGAATCTCTAATAACCAAGCTAAAAACTGAGATCGTAAAAGTTGACCATTGCAAAGAAAATATTATTGAAGTTAGAAGATTTTCTCTTTGGTTATAAACTTTCATTTGAGTTTCTTCTTCCCCTGAAAAGAAGGCTAAATGGAGCATATTCCTATTTTTTGGTGTTTCTATTTTGTCCTTGTACTCTAGTTGATTTCTTTTGACATTTTCCTGGACTTTTTTATATTATATTATATTATATAACCAAAAAAAATACATTTTCTGCAATGGGGAAAGGATTACTGGGGTTCACAGAGATGTAGCGTGTCCAAGCTATATTCCCATTTTCTAATTTACGCCTCTTCCCTTTGCTTACCATTCTGAATAAGGGAGAAGGCATTAAAGTGGTTATTGGAGGGGACTCGGAATTGAGCTCTGTTTTATTCATCAAACCACACCTTAATCTTTGAAAATCTTGGTTGTGTTCAAGCTGTATTCCCATTTTCTAATATCGGTCTATATTTCATGTTAAGATAGACAATGGTTAAGGGCTTGCGATGTTATTCATTCAATTGCAGACAATTTGAATGAAATAAAACTGTGTGCAGATCATAAAGCTTGCAAGGAAGTTGCCTACTGGTGACCTGGCTGACATACAGGGAGATGCTGATAAAGGTGGGGAAGAAGCCCTTGATGAAAATGACCTGACATGAGTTTCACCTTTCAAGGAATTGTCTCGTTGTCTGTCGCATGTTCATGTAAGTACATAGACATAAAAACATGTTTGGTTTTAAGTTTGCTTAATTCGTGTATGTTTATGCCTACTTAATGTTAAACTGTTGCTTGTTTTATACGAATTGGGCGATTGCCCGTATTGGAACTTTTCTTCTATCTCCCTGTCGGCCATTAATTTTCATATATTGCTTTATGAATGATCTAATTATTAATTCTATCTACCATGACTGACAAGTTAGACTCACTGGATGATACTGTTAATTTTATTGTTAAATCATTGTTATGAAAATTAGTGGAGTAATAAAAATAAGTAGTTCAACAAATTATATACAAGTTAGTAAATATAATGGTTTAAATGTATATGTTTATCAAAATGGAGATTTATTTTTCAGTTTTCATAAAATATGATGATTGAGTTCTAACAAATCTTCGGAAAAAAATGATACCATAATTTAATTTTGAAGTTACAGGTTTTCTTGTAAAGTTATTATAACCTTTAGCAAGACGACGAGGCATTGGCATGTTCTTAAGAAGTAACAAAAAGTTGTAGCTTAAATTTTTTTAGTAAGATTCCCGCTTTCAATCTTTATTTTAGTTAAATCAATATTTTTAAGAACACATAAATTGTTTGGATTGAAGAGGTGATGGTGGCGAGGGTTGTGATAATGATCAAATTGATAGAATTTTTAAATATTAAGGATTTATTGAATTATTTTTGAATTAAAACTGGTTTAATAGAGTGCGTAAGTTTTGGGGGCTAAAATTGTTATTATACAATGTCACCACACTATTTTTGAAACGAAACATAATGTTAGATATGATTTTGAAAAAGATAATTGAGTTACCAAAAACGGAAATGTGATAATAGGTGAGTTATTAAATAAATAGTTTACCCAATAATATTTATGAGATTTGCAATTTAAGTGAGAACATTCTTCTTTTTTTATTTTTTGGAATTGAAAAGAGAAATAAAAGAGCTGATGTGCTACGGTTGTTAGATGCAAGGCATGCATTGGTAGCAGAGGAATTGTTGCAGCCGGTGGAAACGTTAAGTGAACGAAACCTAAATTGGTAGGATCAACACTTTTGGCGAGCATATAATATTCGTAGCCCATCCATAATGTCTAGATTCGATGCATTCAAGAGCTCGACTGCTTCTGCTCTGCACAATCAGTGTGTACCTGCACAAATTCCAACCCCCGTTCCCGGTCTAATTGAAAACCAATTAGAATCGCCCATACTTCAGCTTGGAGAGCTTGCACTATCCCAATAGCCTTCTGAAAATCTGAGAAGACCACCGATAGAACCAAAACCAATTGTCGACGAAAGTGCAGCATCCACATTCAAGCATAACCACCCTGGTTCCGATCCCGGCCAATGAACAGCTTGACGAGGGATAGATAAAGAGGTCGAAGGTCGAACATTCAACATAATATCGAACCCAAGTGATCCCTTTGTTCAGGATGCCAACTCAAGAAGGAACGTCGTCATTGAATACATAGTCATTTCTAGCTTTCCAAATAATTGAAACAAATAGAATAGGCCATGGAAATTCCATTCAGTAACAATAGCACGAGAATTTATACACTCTTGAATCTGATCCTGCAAAGGCAAAAGAAAAATTGATGAAAAGAGGGCAGGCGTTAGGTGCCAAACAGTCCGAGCTTCTTTGCAAACTCGTAAAATATGTATGGTGGATTCTTCAGTAGCATCACAGTAGGGAGAATGTCCTATAGAGCAACGGCACCGTTCCAGATTGGTCATCAATCGATTTCGATGGGCAACTCATAAAAATAGCCGCAGACGTTGGGGCACCTGAACTTTCCAAACAGTATTCAAGAAGCCATTTTTTGGATCCCATGAGGAGTTGGCTAAATGAGAGTAGGTCGATCTGATTTCGAAATTATGTTTAGGACTCCATCGCCGCATAATACAGTCATTTTCTAGAAGAGGGTAGGAGCATTTAATGCTCAAAATATGCACAATAGCATCAGCCGTAAAGAATCTGGAGAATTTACCATAATCCCAATCACTGTTGTCGTTAAGGAAGTCCGAGGAGGAACTTGAACGGAAAAAGGAGATCTGGACTGGCCAGATGATCTTGTAAAGGGTCTAGAGATGGCAATCAAATATCCTCCAAAGGATGAACAGAATTACCAGACCAAGCAATACCTGCACCGAAGTCATTCCACTACTCGGCAAGCGCCTGCCAAAGAGCAGGGCACTTTGGGCGAGAGATTGACTCGGGACAAAGGTCAACCGCTTTATATTTTTATCGCAAAAGACGAACCCATAAAGACCCAATATCCGTCAGCAATGAAAAGTCAATTTTGAGGATGAAAGCCACGTTAAAATCGTGAACACGCCTAAGACCAAAGCCTCCTTAGTTCAGAGGTTATTAACATAGAACTTCCCAGTTTATAAGGGACATTTTGGATGTCGATGAAGTGGAATCCATATAAATTTCTGGACAAGTTTCTAAACAAACCTTTTTAGAGAGCATCGTTGAATACATGAAATAAACAGGAATTGCCAAAAGAGTGGACTTCACTAGAGTGATCCGTCCTGCCATGGACAACGTGCGGGCAGGCGCAGCCCTACCACTAAAGCGAGCTCACATTTTGTCCAAGGTAAAATCATAGTCTATACATTTAGTTATCTTGTGTAAGATAGGAACTCCCAAGTATTTATCAAGACTATCCACACCTGAAAACCAAGGAAAGAACTTATATCGCACTGAAGCAGTAGATCCGTGTTAGGCAAGAAATAAATATTAGTTTTCCTTGCACTAACTAGATGGCGAGAGGAGTTGCCTAAAACTGTAATTGATATAAAAATAGTTATTTTATATAAATTTACTTGAAAATTAGATATTTTAGAAGTCATTTTATGGGTTAGCCATCATCGAATACAATCTGAAGGTTGACAGTGCTTTCTTGCTCACCGCATCAATGTTTATATTCAACGAGAAGGATAGTGGTTCGTGTTGATTGTTGACAATTCATCCTTTTCAATGCGAGAAAAAGATGGCTGACAATGGTGAGATAATACCCTTACATGGAGGATATTTTACGGAGAGTCCTAGTGTAGAGGGAAAACTTTTGATGAACTAGAGAGTAGTTAATCTCCTCTTCCTAAAACCGCAGTTATAGTGTAAATGTTGATGGTGATTTATGGAAGTTTGAATGGATCCCACAAATATTATTTATTAAGGATATACACCCCCTATATATTAAAGGGTCTTAGCTCTTCCTCGTCGAGGACAAACCATAAACATTTTTAATTCAGCTTATATTTGCTGATTATGGAGATGGAACGACCACAGGTTGTTTCATCAATGTTAGAGGTGTATTCAGTTCGATTTGGTTTTTTATAATAAAAGTTGAATCAAACTGCAATAAATGATTTTTTAAAATCAAAACCGAAACCAAATGGTATAAAAACCGAAATATGTGAAACCGAATTTTTTGATTCGGTTCGATTCAGTAATGCTATTTTTGATAAACCGAAAATGTTATTAGACATACTTTAATTGGGCTAAATATTAGGCCATTAGGGGTACGTGGATAACCGACTGGATATTAGTTTGAAGTTCAAACTTATTCATTCGGTTCAATATGGAAAATCTGAACCGAACTGTAAAAGGTAAATCCCAACCGAACCGTTTTACTCGATTCGTGTCGGTTTTTCGATTTTCTCGGTTTCATTGCTCAGTCCTACACAATGTAGCACATAGTATGAACAACTTATTCAGTAATTATTATGCTAAAACAATTTTTCCACTTTAAATACCATATAAATGAGACTTTCCGTGTCTATCAATTCACACACTAATAAATGCACCTCACATTTTCCCTATTATACCTTCATCAATGGACACAAACAAGTGGGTTCTTTTGAATATAATGCAAGTGGTTTTCCATTTTCAATTTGATGTACACAATTAATTTCTCAGCAAATATCTCGTAGGAGCTTTCATCTTTTGCCGGTTGTTATGCCAACCACCACATTGCTCACCTACAAGTCCCAAAATTTAATCAATCCCACCTTCACAAATCTTCAGAAAAACAAGTTGCATGTGAGGCTAAACATATGCAGTTAAAACCATATTTACCAATTTTCCACTCTCGTCAACAGACATGGGGTTCTCAACAACGACTGTTAGGCTCTGACAAATACGATAACCAATGGTTAGATTCAGTAAACAGTTGATTACTCAAAACCATAATCATTTCCTCATAGTAAACCATATAAATTTCAACAGCTTACTGGTGAAGTAGATGGCTTAGATCCTGAGGCAGCTGTCTCATTAGGTCTATTTACGGGAGGGGGCACCCTCACATTGCCCATCTGAAAATGAGGAATGGAGAGCAACGAACGGGTAAACCTCCCAATACAGTTTTCTATCTATAAACATACACATACACAGTATCTCACAAAGGTGTCCAAAAAATCTTGATTGGACGGGGAAATGCAGAGAATACGTATTTATCCTTCTGAAACATAGCAAAGACTAATTCTTCTGACATATTTATTCAACCAAGGGCAATCAATGTTATTAAACCAATTTATCAAAAAAAGGTTACTAAACCATTGATGTCTAATATATGGGCAATGTACGAAAAACCATGCCACAACATGAAAGGATGCACAGATCTTGATTATTTAAGAAGTAAATCAGTAAAATGGATGTCAAGAAGAAGGTTACCAACAATAACTGCTCTATCCATTCTTGAATCTGCTTAAGAGATGCAACACCACCTAAGCTAACCCAAATACCGTTTCAGAAAAGGGACCTAATCCTATTTCCACTAAACTTAACCAAATAAAAACACACATTTGGAATAGACCAAATACATATTAAAGAATATCAAGATTTTGAAAAGCCAAAACTCAGTTTCATGTGACTTAATAATAGATCAGAAAACAAGAAATAAGTTATGAAGATAAAGAATGACTACTATCAAGCAAATTATGAACTAATATGGCCCTCTTTTAGCCTCTTGTGAAATGAAAGTAAATCTTTAAATCTCTACGTAGTCTTAGATATATATTTATATGTAAATCTTTAAATCTCTACGTAGTCTTAGATATATATTTATATGTTAACGGCAGATGTGTTAAGGTGAAGTTGTGTAAATTCAACCATACTTACACCAACATTAGTAACATATTGACAGACGGCACATTTGACTGAAGGAGCTCCATGAGGATACATTAAGGTTGTATGGCAGTGCCCGCAATTGATGTGAGCAATCTGGTTGGATGCTATTTCATGGTCATGAGATCAAAGAAAGAAAAATAAAAGCTCAGTTAACAAAATAAGGATCATGAAGGTGAAAACAAAGAGAAAAATGAAGAAGCACAATATAAGATAAACAACCAATCGAGTTGCAAGACACCCTGGAAAAGCAATGGTCTGATATGAAAGAGGAAAAAAACAGAAAATACTCTGTGGTTTGTACTCACTCCCAAATTAGAATATTAGATCAGAATAGCCATCAAACACACGGTAGACAAATTTAGAAGCATAGTGAGATCTGTTTTTTTTTATAGGAATAGGATGCCTCATTAAAAACCTCCCTCATAGTAGTCCTCTGCCCTAAGGCTAGAACCAACTAGCGGAAGGAGGAAAAGAGTGCATCAATTTATTAATAATAAGCCAGTTACATAAGACTTAATAACAGTCTTGCAAACTACATAAAACTTTAAACACTTTCCTCTAAAACATACAAACCAACCAAAACAACGTTATTAATCACCCAATTCCTTCCTTTGCTAGCTTATCAGCCTCAGAGTTACACCTTCTAGGAATCCACCTAACAATAACCTGTTTAACTGAAACAGTAGAGACAATAACCTAACTAAAGTAGCTCAGGAAACTACTAGAGGAGGATGGCAATGAGTATGACAATAGAAACAAAGAATGTAAGGGTGACAAAAAAAAACATCCATGATGGATACATTGTAACACTTGAAAACCAAATATAGGACAAGGAAGCAATAATCAGAAAATGGAACAACATTCCCATAGAGAAAAATGAACAAGATTCCTTAAACTTGTTTACAGTGCAGAGAAAATTGTAGAAGAAAATATTCAAGCCACAAGCAAGCACAATATTTTCTTAAAAGCACAAAAAAAATCATTAAATTGTACCTGGTGCAATATTAATGGTGTGACAGCAAGAGCATCTTACACTTGTCGCTCCACGCGTATACATTAGCAATGTTCTACAACCTCCGCATATGAGTTGAGCCATTTCCATACCTGCACGATTATTTACAACAAACTTGGTTATCGAGCCATAAGAATTTCATTCAACTTATTTACAATCAAAATAAGAGGGATGTTGTTGGCCACTCCACGTTAATTTTTCTTCACTTAAACTCTCATATGTCTCTAGAACTTTGTAGATAACAGCACGGCCATAATTAGAATTACCAGATAGTTTCAAAGTATATATCAACAGAAGAAACTAACATGAAAAAAGAAAATGTTCATCTATATACAATAGAGTACCAACCAAGTTGCCAGGTTAACCTTGCAATTAATGTTCGTGATTTGTTTGGAGTGCTCCGATAATTTGAGCTCAGTAGTTAACTAGTTTATACAATCAAGTTCACATAAATAGGCAAGTATAAAAGCAAGGAACTCTACAGTAAAAAAAACTTTGTTAATGAACAATATATACAACAATCAGCCAAAAATTAACTTCAAAATCTCTAATATGAAAAGCAGTGGGTTCACACAAGCAAATTGTCATGAGTTTGATTTCACTGTTTTATATACATATATACACATAGTACTAAACATAGATAAGACCGATTACGACATAAAGGAGAAACCTACTAACTTTATGAACTAGATCTCGAGTTTCAATCGGAAACAATCATGTCTAATTTTTCCATGATACTGAAAACAAGCAACTGCCCGCAACTTCAAAAAACTAATGAATGGTTTTACATTGCAAAAAATAAGTACGAAAGATGAAGTGTACCAGTGGGAGTAATTGTATTGCATAATGCACAGCGAACACTAGTTGCCCTTCTAGGATAAAGAAGAATGCTCCTACAGCCGCTACAGACAAGTTGGCTCTGCATATCTGCAATCATTGAAGAGAGCCATAGCTCATAATAAAGATGATTTTTCCAAAATGCCGGTTGCAATTGATAATGTTGGTTTGGAGATTAAATAAGAAATAGATGGTAGTAAAATGTGATGCATTAACCGAAGCCAGTAAACCTCTCTTAAGCAACATGATCTACAGCAGTCAATATCCATAGCATTCCAAAATACTGAAATTACAAGTGGGAAAAAATCTAATAGTGATACAAATCTGACTCAAAGAAGGTGCAAGTTCAATTAACAACTAGCATACACGGCAACTTGATGAGAGTGCTATCTCTAAGTTTAATATTAGATATACTGAAATGTGAAATCATATGCGAAAACATTAACAATTAAAAACCACATGAATTTAAAATTTGAAATTCCAAAATTTGGGAAAGAATAATCATTAAAACAGAATATTACAACCAAATGCTAAGTCTTTTTTTCAAGCACATCTCCCTTTTTAATCAGATATTTGGAAACGTGTCAGCGGAATTGAGACTTCTCTTTCTAAAATCCCTTTCTTTTTTCTCAACTAGATCCTCAGCTAATAAAATGTTATAGCGAGATTGGGAAACGTCCAATATTATTTAAAATCAAATTTACAAAGAGAAAATGAAGAGTTTCAGGTAAAAACAATTTCAATTCTAAAATCCTAAAATTGACGAACGTAGATAAGATCAAATTAGAAAACCCCAAAGAATAAATTTGAATTGAAAAATTACCCAATTTCCCCTCCTTCACCAAGGAACCAGTTTCAATTTCTTTGATGAGATATCGAATAGTGTTCCTATCAAACAAATTCAAGGAAAAATAAGTTAATCGCGATTAAGAGGTATTTTCCTTTAAAAAAAATAAACAAGGAAGATAAATTTACCTTGAAGAAGGCGGAGAAATAGAATGCAAGAAAAAAAAAATAGCGCTGTTACAATGGAAACTTGATGCTGTGATATTTTGTAAATACTAGTAGATCCGCGTAAATCCTGTAACTAGGAATCATCCGTTTTAACCAGAAATCCGATTTTTTTTGTTTTTGTTTATTTTTTTATTATTAATATATGGTATTTATAAGTGATAGTCTCTGAGTTAAATACTCTCAGCTTAATAATAAAAGTTTAAATATCTTTACAGCAGTCTTAGTGTTCGAATTTAAATATGAGAAAATCGCCTCAGTGACCAAAAAAAAGTTATAATATACGATTTTAACCAACTTTTTTTGGATTTGCCAAAATGACCAACAAAATCGCAACGCGAAATAAAAATCGCAACGCGATCCCCAGAATCGCAAATCAGTTTCCAGAATCGCAACGCGATTCTTGAAAATCGCGATGCGATAGTACAAATTCGCATTGCGATTTTCCATAATCGCAACGCGAATATGAAAATCGCAACGCGAACACATAAATCGCAACGCGTATCCGTAAATCGCAACGTGTATCCGTAAATCGCAACGCGTATGGGTAAATCGCAATGCGTATCCGTATATCGCAACGCGTATCCGTAAATCGCAACGCGTATCCGTAAACCGCAACGTGTATCCGTAAATCGCAACGCGTATCCGTAAATCGCAATGCGTATCCGTAAATCGCAACGCGTATCCGTAAATCGCAACGATAATCCGTAAATCGCAACGCGTATCCGTAAATCGCAACGATAATCCGTAAATCGCAACGAGAATCTGTAAATCGCAACGATAATCCGTAAATCGCAACGAGAATCTGTAAATCACAACACTGAAATTTTGGGTATATAACACTGAAATCATAAACTAAATCCCTAAATCGCAACTCATTCCATCTCCATCTATCACTCTCTCCGGCGACATCCGTTCCTATATCCAACGACATCCTTCCCCATCCGGCAACAGGTCTTAGTTTCGCATCTCGTTTGTTTAGTTACAACCATGAAATCATCTAATGTTGATCATGTTTGGATAGATTTGTGTTTTGGAGGGTCATGGGATAATGTTAATGGTGTTTTACAATATATGCCTTTACCCATAAATCTTCAACTAAAATTGTCTTTACAAAAGTTAACTTATGAAACTCTAATGCTACGTGTTTCAAATAAATTGAATTTAGAGCCCCTAAGTGGATTTAGGCTATCTTATCAGAGAAATGGTAAAGTTTATTTGTTAACCGACAATGAAGATGTTGAACGATTCATTGCTTACATTAGTGTTTCACAAGATGATGTTACATTGTATGTTGTTGAACCTAGAAGTAGTATTGTTGGGTCAGTAGCGGGTAGTAATCAACTAAGTTTTTCTCAAAACCCACAACCTTTCTCTAATCCAAATCCCAATCAACTTTCAGCACCAAATTCCGGTTTTCGTATTGACCAGTTAGACGATGATGAGCCAACAGAAAAAATTGTGATTACTAGTCAGTATTCGAAATTTGGTCTTGGTCAATATCCGGACTTTGATATTGGTCAATACACGGATTTTGATGATGTTTCAGAAGAAGAAACAGACCATGCGTGTAATGATATTGATATTGGTCAATACCCGAATTTTGATGATGAAACAGCCGTTGCCGAAGAATGTAATGTTGATGATAATGAGGAGGAAGTTACGACTGTGAATGAACATGTTGAACATCCATTCTGTAATTCATATAATCCTGAAGAAGAAAAAGAAGAAGAAAAAGTCCCCGAAGAAAAGAAAATGCCACGGGCGTATAACTGGAATATGCCAGAATTACTTCAGATACCGGAAGAAGAGTTGATAAAGAAAGCAGTTGATTGTTACACAAAAGTTATTCGTATCAAGAAAGATGATTGTTTTGATACAAAGGAAGACTTGAAGATAGCTTTATATACGAAATGTGTGGAAGATGGCTATCAACTAAAAGTTAACAAATCAAGCAAAGATCGTTTCGAAACAAGGTGTATGATTGACAAAAACTGTACGTGGCGTATGATTGCAAAGAGAATAAAAGATTGCAAAATGTTTCAAGTTAGGACTTTTATTGATAAACATACATGTTCAAGAACCCAAGTTTTTCCTCACCATAGACAGGCAAACAAAAAGGTGTTGGGTGGTTTTCTGGCTGAGTTAATGTTTTTGAATGGCAGGGTATATCGGGGACATGAAATTATGACTGACATGAATGCTCGGTTCAAGATTAGTATATCATATTCTCAAGCTTGGAGAGCCAAATGTTATGCCTTGGAATTGTTGAGGGGGTCGCCAGAAGCATCGTTTGCCCAACTGCCGGCTTATTGTCACAATTTAAAGCTGAAAAATCCTGGGTCGGTAACTCATATCAAAACAGATAGAGATGGACGCTTTGAGTTGCTGTTTATCGCCATTGGTGCTACGGTTAGTAAATCAATATAATTTTGTTGACTCATTTTTGTTAGTTACATGCATTTCACATTTAAATGATTATATTTCTTGTGTATATTATTTTGTAGATTCGTTCGTTTATTACTTGCATGCGCCCAGTTATTATAGTTGACGGAGCACATTTGAAAGGTCGATACCTTGGAGTAAACTTATTAGCAGTAGCCATGGATGCTAACAATGGGATATTGCCAATAGCTTACGGGGTTGGCAAATCTGAAACCTCTGATTCATGGACATGGTTTATGGGGCATCTTAGGGATTGCATAGGTCCTATTAGCAATCTGACAATCATATCCGATAGGGCAAACTCAATTGACAACGCTGTTAGAAGGTGTTTCCCAGATGCTTTTCATGGACTTTGTGGTGTTCATTTGTATAGAAATCTAAAATCAAGGTCTGCTGGTATAAAAAAGCACAAATGGACATACTGGAAGGCTGTAAAAGCTTATCGGGAAGTGGATTTCAATAAGCATATAAATTGTTTAAGACGTGTTTTGCCTCAGTGTGCTCAAACACTAGAAGATGTCGGGTTTGAAAGATGGTCAAGAGTACATCAACTTGGAGCAAGATATGGTTTCATGACGTCTAATAGTGCAGAATCAATCAACGCTCTAAGTCGTCATTCCCGGAAATTACCCATTACTATGTTAATGGAGTTTTTTCGAGCCTCTATTCAACAGTGGTACTACAAGAAAAGAAACCATGCAGGTATTATTTCTTTGAATTCGTAACTTATCATATTTATATATTTTACTAAGTATTGTTTATTTAAATTTACAGGAACATTGGAACATCGTGTTACACCATGGACTGAAAAAAAGATAACGAAACGTGTTGTGAAGTCAACGTCATGGAGAGTTGAACCATGTTCAAACACTTTGTTTCAAGTACTGGATAATAACTTAAATGGGCTAGTCGATCTAAATGCAAAGACGTGTAGTTGTATGAAATGGCAAACATCTGGTTATCCGTGTGGCCATGTTATAAAAGTTGCTCTTCATTTAAACCAAGATGATTCAAGCGCATACGCTATGGATTGCTACACTACAGAAGTTTATCGACAGACTTATGCCGAGATTGTCTACCCTATTCCACATCCTTCTGAGTGGGACATACCAGATGACTTACAAACAGTTTTGCCACCAGCCATGGACAGAAGGCTACCTGGCCGACCAAAAAGTCACGATCGTATACCGTCTAAGGGTGAAGAGAAGAAGAGATCGACATGTAGTCGGTGCAAGGAAAGTGGTCATACAAGGTTGACATGTGGATCACCAGTGCCATCAAAATCATCTTTTCCTCTACCAAAATATGGATCCTCATCAAAATCCAAAGCTCATATGGTGTGAACTTTGTATTATGTAAACGTTGTTATTCAGTTGTATTATGTAAACGTTTTAACATTTAACATTTTATGTGTATTATGTAAACGTTGCCATCAAAAGCTCATATGCAAACGTTGTATTATGTGGATTTTATGTGTGAACTTTTAACATTTTCAGTTGAATTAATGACTCAGGCCAACCATTTTGACTTAACCAACTCTTGTTATTCAGTTGTTATCACTATTAGGCATGCATTTGACTATCGCAACACGGAAAATACAATCGCAACGCGAAATGAAAATCCCAACATGAAAATCGCAATGCGGAAATGAAAATCGCAACGAGAGAATCGCAATGCGAAATGAAAATCGCAATGCGAAATGAAAATCGCAACGAGAGAATCGCAATGCGAAATGAAAATCGCAATGCGAAATGAAAATCGCAACGAGAGAATCGCAATGCGAAATGAAAATCGCAATGCGAAATTAAAATCGCAATACGAAATGAAAATCGCAATGCGAAATGAAAATCGCAATGCGAAATGAAAATCGCAACGAAAGAATCGCAATGCGAAATGAAAATCGCAATGCGAAATGAAAATCGCAACGAGATAATCGCAATGCGAAATTATAAACGCATTGCGATTTTCATTTCCGCATTGCGATTTTCATTTCGCATTGCGATTCTCTCGTTGCGATTTTCATTTCGCATTGCGATTTTCATTTCGCATTGCGATAGTCATTTTTGCCTTCAACATAATGCAGATTGAAATCAACAAAATAAACCATTACATTTCAATCAATTAAACAAGCACAAATAAGAATTATGTTCGCATCAATTACACAAATCAACTTTTACAAATCATCTTTTACAAATCAATTAAACAATCAAAAATTGAATCAACTTTTACAAATCAATTAAACAATCAAAAAACAATCAATTAAACTATTGAATCAACTTTTGCAGCTCGACATCATTTTCACGCAGTTCACTTCTGAGATTAACCTGCAGAAACCAAACATTTGTTCAAACAACACTTTCTACGCAAATTATTGAATTCTAATTACTTAACCAAACATTTTCATTTATAAGTATATAAACTTACCAATTGTTTATGGACATTTTTATAACGCGGATGCAGGTAGGCAGCGTCTCGTATATATCGATTTAGCCATATAATGCCGAAACCACAAGCCTACTGCAGCTTTATCTCTATCGGTGGGAGGTAGATACTTGATGCTTCCCGTCGTCAAACGCTCCAACGCCAAGCATACGAGAGGACCACAATCTCCTCTGGCTCCGCTTGTTTGTTGTGGCGCGGTCTCGTCTCTAATAACTGTAATATTGAGCTTCTTTGGCTTCTTGTTTCCAGAACGAGTCCAATAATTGATCGCATCCAAGAATTTAGCCAAATGAGAGCTCCATCCCTTAATAACATCTCTTAAATCAGCCAATGATATGTAATTATCATGCTGTCATACACTATTGTCTTAAGGGATGGGAGCTGAAGCTCGACGAGAATCCAATGTTTACGTTCCAAAACAGGGATAAACACCTGCAATCATAAGTAATAATTCATTCATTTGCGCACTTATTTCATAAAACCTTTAAACTCAATCTAAAATAAATACTAACCTTATCGACCTCCCACCATGCAGGATAAAGTTTAGCTTGTCCATTGCCCAAATCAAATGATTCATCTCGTGCATTCTTCAAGTGAACGGCGTGAAAAGACGTCGGCATTATTGTATATCGTATATTTTTATTTTCTTAAGTTTTCTTATTATTAGAAGACGTGTCACCCACGCATCGATATGCTGTTTTACAAAAAAAGACATATATTAGTGACTTACATAAATTTAAAAAAAAAATTAATCAAATTGAAATATAAGAAAAATATAAGACTTACCCCCCCATCGAAATAGCCATTGTCTTCGACCCCTAATAATACGCCCCACCAAGGCCGTTCAAGCAACAAAAAGATATCATCGGTGAGCTTGCATATGTCAGTGAAACACCCCTTGCTCCGCTCATGTAGATAAAAATCAACTGCGGTCTTAGCCCAAAGGGTGTTATCCAAAATTGTGTCCGGTAGTTGTTCCCTCTCCTCTTCAGATACCGGTATGGTACTGGCCGGTAACTCATACGAGAGCCAACTCTCATCCATCATGTCCGGAACCGGTGGGGGTTTCTCAATACTTCGATATATTACCCCATGTGAATCGGGCTCTGGAATGGTGGGAGGGACCTCTTCAACGATGACAGTTGCCTCTTGAACGGTGGGAGGGGACTCTCGAGGAATGATATGGGGGGCCTCTTCAACGATAGGAGTGGACTCTTGAGGGATGACAGGCGAGTCGGGCTTCTTCTTGCGGTGTCTTCGCACTATTGGGGTGTACGGAGACTTAATAGCACGTGCACGCTGTCTGATGCGTGAACTCCGTCGTGCAAGCATAACCCGACGTAAAGCATCCACTCTATCGGGCCGCTAAATAATTAAATACAAAAATCAGTAAATAAACAGACATGATATTTAAACAGTGAAAACAAAGACAATATGTTTCAAACTTGCATTGTATTCACCCAAGTCATTATTCTATCATAGTTCACAAAATGCATCAGATAACAAAGAAAAATATGTTTCAAACTAATACCCTGAAGTTAGTATTTGTCTTTGATTTGTCTATTGGTTGAAGTAATGCAATCCATTCAAGTTTCAATTTGCAGAAGAAGAAATAGTTTACTTTCGCAACACGAAACTTAAAATCGCAACGCGAAACCAAAATCGCAACGCGAAATGAAAATCGCAACGACAGAATCGCAACGCGAAACCAAAATCGCAACGAAAGAATCGCAACGCGAAATGAAAATCGCAATGCGATTTTGGTTTCGCGTTGCGATCTTGTCGTTGCGATTTTGGTTTCGCGTTGCGATTCTGTCGTTGCGATTTTCATTTCGCGTTGCGATTTTGGTTTCGCGTTGCGATTTTAAGTTTCGTGTTGCGAAAGTAAACTATAAATTCTTCTGCAAATTGAAACTTGAATGGATAAATTTACTTTCAACCAAAAGACAAAACAAAGACAAATACTATTTCACAGTGTTAAAGAATACACAGTTTAGCAGAATTGGCAGCAACCGAACAAATTTACTTTCAACCAAAAGACAAAACAAAGACAAATACTATTTCACAGTGTTAAAGAATACACAGTTTAGCAGAATTGGCAGCAACCGAACAAATTTACTTTCAACCAAAAGACAAAACAAAGACAAATATATTTCACAGTGTTAAAGAATACACAGTTTAGCAGAATTGGCAGCAACCGAACAAATTTACTTTCAACCAAAAGACAAAACAAAGACAAATACTATTTCACAGTGTTAAAGAATACACAGTTTAGCAGAATTGGCAGCAACCGAACAAATTTACTAAGCAATCTAAGTGAAATGGCTAATCTAAGTGAAATTACGAGTAAATTTATCATTAAGTTAAATATGGAAAATCTTAAACTTACCTCGTTGCGTAGAGTATGAACCTCATTCTGCAACGATACTATCATCTCACGTAGAGCGGCAACCTCACCACGTAAAGTTGACACCTCCACACGCCATGCACCATCGTTATCGCGTAGAGTACCGATCTCCTCACGCAAGGCATTGACCTCATCACGTAACTCCCTTGACTCATCCCGTTGAGGTGGAGGTGGAGAACAGGGAGATAGGAGTCGTGGCATCTTTGCCGGTCGCCTATCATGAGGTGATGGTGGAGAAGAGGCTCGATGATGTGACGGGATAGGTGATGGCTCTCGTTCTAGAGGTGTATAGTCGTCACGATCGGGTGATGGCTCTAGGTGAGGTGATGGCTCTCGAATTGGAGGAAGTGGATGCTGCTCATCATCCGTGCCATCAAAAAAACTCTGACTAGCTTGCCACCAATCAGTGGCAAGCTCTTCCTCCGTGGGTGACAGTCTTTGTAATGGAATGTTGGCCTCCTAAAATATAAAAACTCAAACAAAGTTAAACGTCTACTATTAATAACTTGTTTATATATTATATGAAAGTATTTGTGTTAACTTACATTATTTATTGTGGCATATGGTATTAAGTCTTCCCAATCCAACAGAGTTTTCCTCTTCCAGGAAATAGCCCTGGGAATATCATTTGACGTTTTTATTGCATATGTACGCATGCTGGGGAAAGCCTCGAATATCCAAATCTACAAACAATATAATAACAAAATTAGTAATTGTTAAATAATTAATTATAATTTTAGAAACATTATATAGAAATTCTTACCTTAAAGGCCCAAACAAAGCCTGACAAAGTGTATTTGGACCCATCGCCCCGCAAACTTTTGCGGTCATCAAAGGCAGACGACAACTTAGTCCAGGTAGCTTTCCATATATACGAACCCCACGGAAACAGATTCCATGCATTCAGGTCCTCTACCAATATTATTAGCTCCCGATGAATAGGTTGTCTGGCCTCTCTGCCTAAAAAGCCGGCATACACAAGTAGTAGAAGGCATACTCGGACAACATCGACGTCTTCCATCCGAGTGAAACCAGCTTTCTTATTAAATAATTTCTTCAGGTCGTCGACATGTAGGTTCGGCTTCTCCATTGACTCATCCGGAAAAACCCGGGATAACCATGATGGGCGGGCGATATGACGAGTGTACCGGCCTACATCATCGTGTCCGAATCGTAGACCAGTGATTAAGCAGAACTCCTTCCGCCCAAAGCAAGTATACGCTGGTGGAAAATGAAACCATATCTCTTCCTCACCACGTTGTATACTGTCGGGTAGATTTGATGTCATGGTCTGAAGCCACAAATGGGTCAAATTAGCATCTCCACCCGGATGCTGTACTCTCAGCCATGGCCCGAAGCAGGTTTCCTCAAACAATTGTCTTTGAGCAGGTGAAAGCTTCTTTGCAATTGTAGTGGCCAGGCTGACTTTATTTCTCAAGGTCAATTGAGCCGAAAAAAATTTCTACAAAAACAATAAACATACCAAGTTAGATATACCAAAAACTACACTGTGAAGATATACCAAAAACAATAAACATAAAAAGTAGTAGTTTATTCTTGAAACTAAAATTTGCAACACTGTTTTGTCTTTTGGTTGAAATGAAAATCGCAACGAGAGAATCGCAACGCGAGATGACAATCGCAACGAGAGAATCGCAACGCGAAATGAAAATCGCAACGAGAGAATCGCAACGCGAAATGAAAATCGCAATGCGATTTTGGTTTCGCGTTGCGATTCTCTCGTTGCGATTTTCATTTCGCGTTGCGATTCTCTCGTTGCGACAGTCATTCTCTCGTTGCGATTTTCATTTATCTCGTTGCGACTCTTCTGCAAATTGAAACTTGAATGGATTGCATTACTTCAACCAAAAGACAGAACAAAGACAAAGACAAATACTAACTTGAAAATCGCAACGAGAGAATAGCAACGCGAAATGAAAATCGCAACGACAGAATCGTAACGCGAAATGAAATCTAAGTGAAATGGTTAATCTATTATTGAAATGACCAGTAAACTTATCATCAGTTTCAATATGAAAAACCTACAATAATGCAAACATTTCAAAATAAAAATAATTAAAAAAACTAACCCTCGGAGGTTGATTTTCCATTTCTGAATATTGTGAGGGATTTCTGACCGTGAATGGTTGTGAGGGATTTCGCCGGAGATGGGGACGGAAATCTTCGGAGATGGGGACGGATTTCTTCGCCGTAGAGAGTGAGAGATGGAGATGGGACTGAGTTGTGATTTTAGGTTTTAGGTTATGAGTTGCGATTACGGGATTTTGTCTTAATATTCTTTTTGTAATTTGAAAATAAAATACGCGTAGCGATTATAATGGCGCTTTAAATATCGCGTTGCGATTTACGGATACGCGTTGCGATTTTATGTATTATCGTTGCGATTTACGGATACGCGTTGCGATATACGGATACGCATTGCGATTTACCCATACGCGTTGCGATTTACGGATACACGTTGCGATTTACGGATACGCGTTGCGATTTATGTGTTCGCGTTGCGATTTTCATATTCGCGTTGCGATTTTGGAAAATCGCAATGCGAATTTGTACTATCGCATCGCGATTTTCAAGAATCGCGTTGCGATTTTGGAAACTGATTTGCGATTCTGGAAACTGATTTGCGATTCTGGGGATCGCGTTGCGATTTTTATTTCGCGTTGCGATTTTGTTGGTCATTTTGGCAAATCCAAAAAAAGTTGGTTAAAATCGTATATTATAACTTTTTTTTGGTCACTGAGGCGATTTTCTCTTTAAATATCTAGAAATAACAACTTTTTTTTAGCCACTCAGATAACTTGTTCATGTAAATTTTCTCCCTGAAATATGTTGTTATTTTGATAAAATGAAGTTGGGTAATTACACTTATACAAACTAAGATTCAGTTTTCATAGATTGAGATTGCATAATGTCAAATCCAACCCGGGACAAGAAGATAAATCAATAGATTCAAATAACCCGATAACAGAATATCACTCTTCGTAGTGATTTTCCATTGAGAAAGCACATCCGGTGAAACATAATCAATAGATCCAAATAACTCGATAAATGGACCCGTGAATTCATGCACTGAACTCAATCTAAAATCCATGATCTTCAACTTTAAATCTTTGTTTTCGCTCAAGAACAAGCAATTTTTCGATTCTAGATGCCTATGAATCACCGTTAACCCATACAGTTTGTGCAATTTATCGCACCACTGCCACTGTGCCGGTCTCCTAGTACCTTATTTTCAAGTGACCAAAACTTAATAAAACAATAACGTAAGTGACAAAAGTGTATGAATATGAAAGGAAAGTGGCTAAATTTAATCCACGTATTATCTAAGTGAAAATGATGTAATTTTAATTTTATATATTTATCATACCACATCAGTAAACTGTTAAAGGTTTAACGATCATTAATCTTCTATGACCACATCTTAACTTAAGTGAAATGAAAATAATCAACTCTTAAATAAAGCGAAACGAAAGTGTTATGTTTTTTGAATTCAGTAAAAAAAAATTTCTAAAACTCAAATGAAAGTTATCATTTCTATAGTTTACCCTTTATTATTTCTTTTAGTTTGACACGGTCTCTTGGTTTGCTTTTATACCCCGAGTTGTTCTCATATTTCTTTTATAAATTATAAAATTCTCTCGTTTTATTACTTGGCTGCTAGCAATTATTAGGTAAGATTATATATATATTGAATAAATTGACCATAGGGTTGATATAGGGTTTTGAGATAATAATCGTTGAAAGTTGTTTATGAAGGGTTTTGTTCGTTCTGGTGAAGGTTTTGTAGGAACCCCTCTGTAGGGCGGGTGATGTTCCTTAGGATGTAACTGGACCATATTGTAGATCATTTGTAACACGTTTATAAATAGAAATTTTATTAGGGGTGGATCTTGGTGTGAGAATGTAATAAGACGACTTGATGACGTCCTTAAAAAGTTGAGTAATTGATTTGATAAACCCCTTCTTGAGGTACTTAGATCTTTCGGATAAAGATTTACACTAACAATCATATAAAATAGTATTTATATATGGAAATGACCTATCTTGGAATTCAATAAAAAAAGGAGTACGTAAACAGCTTAAACTATACATACATATAGGTGTGTGTGATGCATAGACTACATTGTTATTGGGAGAAGCGGTTTTTTCCTGGACCCTACAGCGGTTCACGCTTGATTTTGACCACAAATGGCTCAAAACTTTGGGATACTTACCTATCAAACATGTTTTCAAAACTGTTTTTAGCCATCTTATGGTCAAGAGACGTCGCATTAATTATGCTTTAAAGTTAGTATATGAGAGGCTGATTTCGACCTGACTAAGGAATTATTGTTATTTCTTGAGATTTCGAGTTCGAGCACGACCTTTGCAGGGGTATATGAGTGTTCATTGTCAAATGATTGATAATTTTTTGAACATATGTTATATGTAACACCAATTTCCCGTATTCGTCCCCAAACACAAGTCATAAATGTCACATGTTTTTAAAACAGTTTTCGTATTTGAAAAACATTAAAATTTTGTTTCTTTAAATAAAACAATTTAATAATAAAACATTTAAAATGATTTAATAATAAACATTTAAAACTTCATTTACTACTAATATATAAAATAATATTTAAGCCCATCAAATAGTAGTTTAAGTTCGCTGATAAAAATAATACTACAAAAGTATATTTCAACCATTCATACCAGAGCATCATAACATAACAAAATACATGTCAACTAGTAATATCAAAATAAACATCTAAAGATGTCATATTGTTACTGATGAGAACCCTTGACAGATGATATCAGTTACACTCCTTACTCTGATTGTACGCTAAAACCTACTCGTGAAACAATTACATGCTAAGTATTCACTTAGTGAGGCATAATAAAGTAATTACGGCATTTTAAACAAAAATAAATTGATAAAGATTAAAATATGATTTAAAATCGTATAAAATATATATACGCACAAAACTAACTTGATAAGCCAAGTTTTCGTCAATAACCTGCGAAATATTATTTCCATATGAATAACATACTTATCAATCGGTGTATTCAAAAATTTATTCACAACCCATTGTATGATAGATGATAATACAAGGTACCCAATAAGCACCTAAGTGCCACAATGAGGTATAGGTATTGTAATATACAACGACCGTAACACCCCCTACCTATACCCGACCCGGATATGAGTCAGAGATATTACATTGACTTTTTAAAACACAACTCATAACAAATAATAGAAACATACTGGAAAGTATATTAAGAAAATACGATAATATACATATGGTAATATAAGTTTACCAAAATATTCAGAGCATACACAACTTAACCCTTTAATTACATGCCAACTTCCATTTACATAACAAAATGACCTACTGATTAAGTTGCTTCTGATCTGATGGTTGCAGGAGTAATATTGTCCAGCTGCTTAACCTTGCTCGTCTACTTTCTCGGATCCTACGTGTGAAACACTCACACGCTAAATCATCGACTTAGCGAGGCAATATAATAATAACAATGAAATATAATGGAAATGTCAACATGAGATGAAGTATGAAGATAATATATATATATATATATATATTCAATGTAATAACCATAATCATGTTTCATACCTGCATACTTATCCAATTAACATTCATGAGTTCAACTTATTAAGTTTACTAGCCCATGATACCATACTGAGAACCTAAGGTATGTGAGTACTATGAGGTTGTGCACTATGCTGTCACCACAGCTCGTATAAATGCACCGAAGTGCCGCGTAGAATTGCACCGTAGTGCCATATAATAATGTCCATAAGGACCACATATAATTCCTTAAGAATCATATACATATACTAGGGATCAAATATGTGTCTCACAAGACTTCACACATGTTCCAAAAAATATATATATATATCCTGAAGGACCGCGTAGAATTTTGTCCCGAAGGACCGCGTAGACCATCTACCCTTGGCATGCCAACTATACCTATAGTTCTCATCTACATAACATGGGCTTTTATATTTCACGTAGTTATATCGCGTAGACATGTAAATTCTTACCTTTTCACATAGCTCATATAAATTTTCATGTATATTCATGTCATGTCTCATAATACAGAATATGATCATGTATCAAAATATAAAATCTAGACTTATCACAAGTCTAGAATTGAGTATAGTTCTATAATCATGCTATGCATATGCACTCACCTAGATCTCCTTGTTTTTCCCTCGATTGTTCTTACTTCCCAAACATTCTGAAACTGATTTAGGCTCGATATCTACACAAATATACAATTTAAGGCAATCTACCAAAATGTAACCTTAAAATTTGATACTAAAAGCTTAAACGACTTTAAGAAATCAACATTTCCATTTTCCTTTAGGGGGTATCGATACCCTACTGGGGGTATCGATACCCTCATGACATTCTGGAATTCTGCTCGTTTGAAAGGGTATTGGTACCCCTTTGAATGGGTACCGATTCCCCCTAGCCCATAAATCATTTTTGAACTCGAAAATCCCTTCATTTTCAGCTCCATACCTCATACTTCACTTCCATTAATATTTCTAACTTTCATACACATAATTAAACTCGTTTCTACTCCATAATCACTTCCTTAAACTCAAAATCCTATATTTTACATGATATTCAAGAATCATACTCAAATACCAACATGTTCTAACTTTAATTCTATCACCTTATACTTCTTAATTAGCTTGATAACAAGTCAAATCCAACTTCTAATTCTTATTATGACCTCTAATCCAATATTTCATTCAATGGCTTCTAACCTTTAATCTCCCTTAACTTACAATTCTTTGAGTTTCTACACCTCTTTTTCCTTCTATAATCTTTCTTAAGGCTTCCATAATTAAAACCATGCTTGAATTTGAAGGATTAATCAAGAGAAATTAAACTCACCTTAGCTTGGGCTCTTCACGTTGAAGAAGAAAATGAAGAAGAAAGAAGCATCAAGAGTTATCTGGAAACTCTTGTTTCTTTCACTTGGATATTATAATACCCATTATCTATTATTTAATTATTACCTTTGCTCAATGACCCTTTTACCCTTTTAGTTCTCATTCACTTAATAATTCATCCTACCCAACATCTTTAATTAATTCCTTCACTTTTCGATTAATTTAATTTGATCACTGACATTTTAAAATCTTACACTTTAATCACTAACCCGGTATGGAGGATATTACAAATCTCCATTCCTTAAGAAAATTTGTCCTCGAATTTTCATTGCACAAACAGATGGGGGTATTGATAACCCATATCCTCTTCATGCTCCCACGTTGCTTCCTCTACTTTGTGATTCCTCCAGAGAACTTTAACCAACGGAACTGATTTATTCCTCAACTGTTTAGCCTCATAAGACAATATTCTTACTGGTTCTTCTTCATAGGTCAGATCTGATTGAACTTCTACTTGTTCTGGTGCAACGATGTGAGAGGGATCAGACCTATATTTTCGTAACATGGACACATGAAAGACGTTATGGATTTTCTCCATTTCCGATGGCAAGGATAACTGATATGCCATGGGTCCTATCCTCTTAACAACTTCATATGGCCCAATGAACCTAGGACTTAACTTTCCTTTTCGACCAAAACGTAATACTTTCTTCGAGGGAGATACTTTAAGGAAAACTTTATCTCCAACCTCGAATTCAATCTCTTTTCTTTTAAGATCAGAATAGGACTTTTGTCGATCAGAGGCTACTTTGAGGTTATGTTAAATTTCTCGAACTTTCTTTTTTACATCTTGAATTAAATCCGGACCAAGAACACTTCGATCTTTGAGTTCATACCAATTTAATGGAGTACAACATTTCCTCCCATATAATGCCTCATAGGGGGCCATCTTTATACTGGACTGATAACTATTGTTGTAAGCGAACTCTGCCAGCGGTAAATATTTTTCCCATGATCATTTGAATTCCATTACGCATGCTCTCAACATATCTTCCAATATCTGAATAGTTCTCTCTGATTGCCCGTCAGTCTGAGGATGAAAAGCCGTACTAAAGTTTAAACGAGTTCCCAACGCTCCATGCAAAGATTTCCAGAATCTAGAAGTGAATCGAGGGTCTCGATCAGAGACTATGGAAACAGGAACTCCATGCAATCTAATAATTTCTCTAATATACAGCTCAACATACTTTTCCATAGAGAAATCTATTCTAACCGGAAGGAAATACGCTGACTTAGTCAATCGATCAACAATTACCCAAATTGATTCTCTTTTGTTCGGAGTCAATGATAACCCCGAAACAAAATCCATCGTAACATTTTCCCATTTCTATTGAGGAATGTAAAGCGGTTGCAATAATCCTGACGGAACTTGATGGTCAGCTTTGACTTGTTGACATATCAAACACTTAGACACAAATTCAGTAATGCTTCATTTTATTCCTGACCACCAATACCGATCCTTCAAATTCATGTACATCTTAATTCCACCCGGATGCATCGTCAACGGACTGCAATGAGCCTCAGTCAATAAATCTTTCTTCAAATCCTCATTTTCGGGTATTACAATTCTTCCTTTACAATACAGATTTCCATCTGACTTAACCTCAAAGTCGTTAATCTCTTTGCTCTTTACTTGTTCAATTCTTTTCAAACACGTTTCATCTTTACTTTGCAATTCTCCTATTCGTTCCAGCCATGCTGGTTTAAGTTTTAACTCTGCACAAAGACCACCGTCTCCAGTTAAAGATAATCTTGCATCCATAGCTCGTAAGGCTGCAAACATTTTCCTGCTCAAGGCATCTGCTACCACGTTAGCCTTTCCGGGGTGATAATCAATTATCACATCATAATCATTTAGGAACTCAACCCATATTCTTTGTCTCAGATTAAGCTCTTTTTGAGTCATCAGATACTTCAAGCTCTTATGATCTGTATACAAGTAACAACTCTCTCCGTAAAGATAATGACGCCAAATCTTGAGAGTGAATACAACAGCAGCCATTTCTAAATCATGGGTGGGGTAATTCTTTTCATGTGGTTTCAACTGTCTCGATACATACGCTACCACCTTCCCTTCTTGCATTAATACACCGCCTAAACCATTATGAGATGCGTCACTGAATACTACAAAATTCTTTCCAGATTCTGGTTGAACCAATACAGGAGCTTCTGTCAAAATTTTATTTAAAGCTTCAAAGTTATCTTGACATTCATAAGTCCAAACAAACGGTACATTCTTTCTCATCATCTTTGTTAAAGGCAGCACTATCATCAAAAAATTCTTAACGAATCTTCGATAATAACCGGCAAGTCCAAGAAAACTCCGAACTTCAGATACATTCTTTGGAACTTCCCAGTCCATTATAGCTTTGACCTTATGAGGGTCAACTCTAATCCCATCTGTCGAGATCACATGCCCCAAGAAAAATACTTCGTTTAACCAGAACTCACATTTGGACAATTTGGCATACAACTTTTTATCTCTAAAATTTTGCAAGACAATCCTCAAATGTGTGCTATGCTCTTCATGGGATTTTGAGTACATCAGTATGTCATCAATAAATACAATAACAAACTGGTCCAAGTAGGGCTGAAAAATCCTGTTCATAAGATCCATGAAAGCATCAGGTGCATTCGTTACTCCAAATGGCATTACAATGAATTCATAGTGGCCATATCTCGTTCTAAAAGTTGTATTCGGAATGTCTTTCTCCTGAATCTTCAATTCGTGATAACCGGAACGTAAGTCAATCTTCGAGAATACTGAAGCTCCTTTTAACTGATCAAACAAATCATCAATGCGTGGGAGGGGATATTTATTCTTGATTATTACCTTATTGAGCTGTCGATAGTCAATGCAGGACGCATTGATCCATCATTCTTCTTAACAAATAACACCGGAGCTCCCCAAGGCGATACACTTGGTCGAATAAATCGCTTCTCTAGCAACCCTTGCAATTGATTCTTTAACTCTTACAGTTCTTTTAGAGCCATTCGATAAGGTGTCATTGCAATCGGAGCTGTTCCCGGCATTATTTCAATTTGGAACTCTACCTCTCTACTTGGAGGTAATCCTGACAATTCAGCAGGGAAAACATCAGGGAACTCCCAAACTATTGGAATCTCCTCTAACCTTTTCTCTTGAGATCTTGAATCTATCACATTAGCAATAAAACCTTGACATCCTTGTAGCAGTAATTTCTTGGCAGACATCATTGATATTACATTTGCTAAAGGATTACACATTTCACTGATCACATTTACTTCTATTATTTCTGGACTCTTCAGGGTTACCTTTTTCAATCTACAGTCAACATTCCCATAGTAATGAAATAACCAATCCATTCCTAGAATCACTTCAAACTCGTCAAAGGGTAATTACATCAGATTAGCAGGGAATTCAATTCCTTGAATCTTTATGGGACACCCCTTACAGACCTTGTCCACCCGAGCACTATGCCCTAACGGATTAGTTACTATCATCACATTACTCGTAGCTTCTACGGGAATTCTCAATTCTTTTACTAATTTACTGGTAATATACGAATAATTAGAAACCGGATCAATCAACACAAATACTAATTTATTATACAGCTGAAAAGTACCTGCAATGATATCAGGATCATCACGGTCATCACTTGTCTTTAAATTGTATACCCGAGCAGTGAACCGAACTTCCAGTTGCACCGAGGATTCAGACTGATTCCTTCCTCTACCTCTTCCTCGTCCTCTCTGTGAAGTGGAACCAACTCTCTCAGATGGTACAGGCTCACCAACCAATAACGGGCAGTCTCGGATAAAATGTCCAGCATCTCCGCATCGAAAACAAGTCCCAAAAGCCATACGACATACCCCAAAGTGGTTCTTCCCATAGTGCTGACACTGTCTCGCTTGACTCGGAGTAGATCTCCCAACACCAGATCCCACTGACTGCGTCTGTCTAGGTCTTGCCTGACTTGCTCCCCTAGCAGACGATGCAACTGATTTTGATCTAGCTTGTGATCGAAATCCTGAGTCTCTTCCTATTTTTGATGGTGCTGAGCTAGAAGAAGCACCCGTTCTCTGATGTCTGAACTCTAAAATCCCCGAATCTCTCATTCTGAGCTCTTTCCAAAGCTTTTGCACGATTAATCACCTCTTGGAACGAGGACAAGTTTAATACTATCAGTATTTCTTTAAGTCTAGGGCGCAAGACCTCCACAAACCATTCACAAGCATCTTTTTCAGTAGGCACAAGCTCAGATACAAACCTTCTCAGCTTGTTGAACTCACATTCATACTCATATACAGAGCGGTTCATCTGTTTCAAATTCAAAAACTCTTGCTTCATCTGCCGAATAAATTGATCTCCAATGTACTTATTTTTAAATTCATCTAAGAATAAAGACCAAGTCAACTTGTCACTGGACATCCTCATGGTGTTGTTCGTCCACCATATCCTCGCCTGACCCCTCAGCAACGAGACAACTCCATCTAATTTCTCCACTTCAGAACAGTGGAGACCATCCAACATGATTTTCAAATCATTTAACCAAAGATCCGCTGCAACCGGACTTTCCTCGGCTTCTCCCTTAAATTCGGGAGCTCCTAAACCTCTCAACTCTTTTGCTACATTCATTCTTTGAGTTGGTGGAGCAGAAGGTTGAAGACGCGTCAAAATAGAGTCTAACGTTCTAAAGAACGTATCCTGATCTTGCACAGGCACTCCTTGAGATGAATGTCCTTCATATTGCCTAGCCAGGACAGGTGAATTACTGCTTTCAGCAGGCCTATCTTCTCCCGCTTCACTTCGGGAGCTATTATGTCCGGACATCTAATAAAATAAACACATTGATTTATTAGCAAAATGATATACTCATACTATACCAGATCAGAAATTCTCACTATTTGTTTGCATGTATTCTATTTAAAGACTCTATTGACTCTGGTTTATGCCTAGAATCGGCTAAATCATAGCTCTGATACCATTAAATGTAACACCCCCTACCCATACCCGACCCGGATATGAGTCAGAGATATTACATTGACTTTTTAAAACACAACTCATAACAAATAATAGAAACATACTAGAATGTATATTAAGAAAATATGATAATATACATATGGTAATGTAAGTTTACCAAAATATTCAGAGCATGCACAACTTAACCCTTTAATTACATGCCAACTTTCATTTACATAACAAAATGACCTACTGATTAAGTTGCTTCTGATCTGATGGTTGCAGGAGTAATATTGTCCAGCTGCTTAACCTTGCACGTCTACTTTCTCGGATCCTACGTGTGAAACATTCACACGCTAAGTCATCGACTTAGCGAGGCAATATAATAATAACAATGAAATATAATGGAAATGTCAACATGAGATGAAGTATGAAGATAATATATATATATATATATATATATATATATATATTCAATGTAATAACCATAATCATGTTTCATACCTGCATACTTATCCAATTAACATTCATGAGTTCAACTTATTAAGTTTACTAGCCCATGATACCATACTGAGAACCTAAGGTATGTGAGTACTATGAGGTTGTGCACTATACTGTCACCACAGCTCGTATAAATGCATCAAAGTGCCGCGTAGAATTGCACTGTAGTGCCATATAATAATGTCCATAAGGACCACATATAATTCCTTAAGAATCATATACATATACTAGGGATCAAATATGTGTCTCACAAGACTTCACACATGTTCCAAAGAATATATATATATATATCCTGAAGGACCGCGTAGAATTTTGTCCCGAAGGACCGCGTAGACCCTCTACCCTTGGCATGCCAACTATACCTATAGTTCTCATCTACATAACATGGGATTTTATATTTCACGTAGTTATATCGCGTAGACATGTAAATTCTTACCTTTTCACATAGCTCATATAAATTTTCATGTATATTCATGTCATGTCTCATAATATAGAATATGATCATGTATCAAAATATAAAATCTAGACTTATCACAAGTTTAGAATTGAGTATAGTTATATAATCATGCTATGCATATGCACTCACCTAGATCTCCTTGTTTTTCCCTCGATTGTTCTTACTTCCCAAACATTCCGAAACTGATTTAGGCTCGGTATCTACACAAATATACAATTTAAGGCAATCTATCAAAATGTAACCTTAAAATTTGATACTAAAAGCTTAAACGACTTTAAGAAATCAACATTTCCATTTTCCTTAAGGGGGTATCGATACCCTCATGACATTCTGGAATTTTGCTCATTTGAGAGGGTATCAGTACCCCTTTGAATGGGTATCGATTCCCTCTAGCCCAGAAATCATTTTTGAACTCAAAAATCCTTTCATTTGCAGCTCTATACCTCATACTTCACTTCCATTAATATTCCTAACTTTCATGCACATAATTAAACTCGTTTCTACTCCATAATCACTTCTTTAAACTCAAAATCCTATCTTTTACATGATATTCAAGAATCATACTCAAATACCAACATGTTCTAACTTTAATTCTATCACCTTATACTTCTTAATTAGCTTGATAACAAGTCAAATCCAACTTCTAATTCTTATTATGACCTCTAATCCAATATTTCATTCAATGGCTTCTAACCTTTAATCTCCCTTAACTTACAATTCTTTGAATTTTTACACCTCTTTTTCCTTCTATAATCTTTCTTAAGGCTTCCATAATTAAGACCATGCTTGAATTTGAAGGATTAATCAAGAGAATTTAAACTCACCTTAGCTTGGGCTCTTCACGTTGAAGAAGAAAATGAAGAAGAAAGAAGCATCAAGAGTTATCTGGAAACTCTTGTTTCTTTCACTTGGATATTATAATACCCATTATCTATTATTTAATTATTACCTTTGCTCAATGACCCTTTTACCCTTTTAGTTCTCATTCACTTAATAATTCATCCTACCCAATATCTTTAATTAATTCCTTCACTTTTTGATTAATTTAATTTGATCACTGATATTTTAAAATCTTACACTTTAATCACTAACTCGGTATGGAGGATGTTATATCGACACTATACTAACAATTACGGAATGGTAATTCATTATGAATATCATCCTTGCACACAAAGTGTCATAGTACAACAAATGTACTACTACAATAATGCAATAATGCATTTACCAATATCGATCGAAATCAACCTTATACAAGGTATTATAATTGCACTTATGACTCTCAATGTACATACAATAGGCTATTTATCCAAATTGCAGATTAAACAATTATTCCAAAATATCAATAGATGATAAATAGTGTGAAACACATCCATTCGTTTTAGGGCAGTTCATACCCTAAAATCATTCAATAAAATCATTTTCATAAAACTTCATGAAAATATTTCAAAATGCGTTAAAACATGCATATTAAAAAAAATCGATGTTGACTCATCGAAAGTCTTCCTCACATCATGTAAGTACATAATAAATGTACTCACCTGGTATGCCTCACTATTATGCCTTACTATAGATATACGACTATTCTTAAACTTTTTCCTTGCATTTCGCTTTGCTTGTATACGAGTTTGATCACGATACATAGCACATGTGAATATAAAACACATGTTAGTATTCTTACTAACATTTTAAACACAATAATAATACTCAACAATACTACTATTTTTGAATTCCTCTAGAATTCATCTTAATTTTTCCTTTTTACTCATAATGGTCCCTTGCCATTATTTCTTCATTTCAAGTCCTAAATAGCTCACATAAAATTCCAGCATTTAATTTCCAACCCAATACCTCAACAATACCATTATTACCATTAAGTCACTAACTTTCTCAATATTTACCAAATGATGCTCAAACTTTGTTAACTTCCCAAAATAGCCCAATTTCACATTATATCATCAATTTCAACCTTTTTAATATAAAATTCCAACAATTTACATCAACTATTAGGTAATTACACATTTACCCCATAACTTTTCAATATTGTCAAATAGTTCCCCTAACTTTTACAAAATTACAAAATGGTCCCAAAATTTTTCTAAGGATTGTAGAACCTTCCAAATAGCATTTCTAAGCCATAGGAATTTTTTCACAATTTTTCCCAAATAATACCCTTAGGGTCGAAACATATAAGGGTTCAATCTCCTTGATTTTCACTTGATTCAGGCATGAAATCAACCTCTATTCATCATTTCAAAACCTCTATAATTAAACCGCTAACTTAATTTCATGAAATCACAAACTTTCCCCAATCTAGGGTTTAGGCCGAAACATATGTATGCATTTTTAGGAGGGTTGATCATGTTTTAATCATCAAACAAAATTGGAAATGATTCTACAACCTTAAAACATAAAAAACCTTCTTTATTTCACAAAACCCTAATATGAACATAAACCTTAAAATTTGGGATCTTTGAACTCAAGCAAAATTAGTATGCAATAATGATACCAAATGATAGCGTTTTTTGAATAGAACAATTTTCTATTTCACGGCTCAGTCCAAAATCCAAAGGAAATTTCTCAAAAAATGAAAAATAAAGTATCTTTTACCTTCGAAGGGAGCTCACGGCTTGGGGTGTTGTAGATGAACAAGTTTACTTGAAATTTTAGCTTAATTTCATGTTAATTTGTCATTTATTTAAGTTAAATGAATTTAAAATTCATTTAACTGGGAAATGATAATTTTACCATTAATGAAACCTTATATTTACATCCATACCAAGCCACATAACCCTTATCATCTTTACAAAGTCAAAGATGAACAAAATAATTCACCCTTTACCATTTTATCCATGCAACTTTCCAAAAATTTCAATCTTGCCAATTTAATCCAACGATTCAAATTGAATATGGAAATAAATTCTCAAATCCAATGGTTCATATTATTTTTGTATCATTTTAACATGTGGAAATAATATTTATAAGCTTAATTTATCATCCTTTAATTTTTCTCGAAATTTCTATTCGATCCTTTTTACCGGACTTTAACACTTTCTAGCTTTTAACAAAAATTTCAGATCTAAAATCTGATTACCACCAAAATGCCACTCTTTGGGGTGAACTATTCATTTATAGAATAAAAATATTTTTGATAAAATTATCACTTTAGCCCTTGAACTTTTCCTAATTTTATACTTTGTTCACCAAACTTTTAAAATTTACGTTTTGGTGTTTAACCAAAATTTAGGGTATTACACTATCATTTTAACACCCAAATCTTGAGGATTCAATTATCACACTACACCAATGAAGTGACTAACTAGTTCTTTTTTTCTTTTGAAAACATACTCACTCAAAAATATTTACACAAATATTAAATCATTTACAAAGTGGAGCCCCAATTTAGAAAGTCAAAAAATAAATAAATAACTAAGATGTTACCAACTAACTCATTTCCAATCATGGATACTACATGCCCACTAAGTTATCATCATCGTACTCTGGTCTGCTGAGACTCCTCCGATGATGTCGTTGTCCAATCGCACTCTACAGAACTTGAAACATGCTAACATAAACATATTCCGAACGCTGAGCTTGCAAGCCCCGTGCCACACGATACCTTTACTATACTACATGCATTCATAACATAAACATACAAACAAATACAATAAGAGTAGTGATACTACTATGACATTAAGCTACTAAACCATCTATTCAAAGTACATCCACTATCATAATGGTATGAGTCTCATGCTTCCCTTAGTTTACTACTAAGGGCCTTTCCATGAGTATACATGTGTTGATTCTAACCATAATATCATACTATTATGCATCAACATATACAACACACAAACATCAAACACACAAACTGAGTTAGGATCATAGTGTGTTCGTAGGGTTCTGCATCTCAGGATGCACACCCCTCTAGCCTACTTATGATACCCTTAGGTATCTGGGGTGAAATCCGAAACTACATAAAAAAAACATACACCGACCAACGTACTCCTTGTAGTCTTGGGGCAATTGCGCCCAACTAACAACTAAAGTGCCTTGGCACTAGTTAAGATATATTCAGATATTCTAAACATGCAAAACAATCGTCGTGCTACACAAAAGCATACAAGGGTGCGCATAGGTCACACAGATCAATCAATGTTATATAAGGGTAACAAGATAGCTCAAGTACTCACTATCATAACTCAACATAATCAGGTGAGGTCATCCCCTCAATCGTTACTATCTCGTTCGTTCTCTCCCCTAGAATATTATAAAAGGTTTTATTAATCTTTTATATATGTTAGCTTATTAATCTGCCCTATTTTGGTTATTTAACACTGAATGACGTTTTAGTCATTTTTATCTATAAGGTCTCTAAGCATTTTATGATTTTAAAACTATATTGTTTCTACTGTTCACTTGCTGAATTATTTGCTAGCCCGATACCTGACTCAAGTTCACTATTTATTGGCGACACTCTAGTTGCTCTCATCAAGCTTTCCCTAGATTCACCCTTAAATTGGAGGGAAGACTTGTACACTATCGTCATGCATAAGTAGCTCGAGTGTCCTAACTATTTTTGAAATATCACACAATGGCTAGTTTTATGGCGTCTTACTACATAAGATTCTTAAGCTTTTGCTGGATTCATTAGTTGTCCTTACTTATGAGTTTATTATAGGAGTTTTGATGGTCCTCGACCCCTTCCCGAGCCCTTAAGATAAAGTTGGGTTTCTTACATTGTTCAGTATGATGGTATCGATACTAAGCCCTTTAGTATTAATATCAACCCTCAGTATTGATAATGAAATTATATTCTATGTTTTGAGGAGGCCTTGCAATATTGGTACCCCTACTTCGAGTATCGATACTTCTCTATTATGGTACCGATATCGTCCTAGATACCGATACTCTAGCTACTGGAAATTGTAACTTAACAATGGAATCGATACCTCATCCTTTGGTATCAATACCCGACGAAACAATATCAATACTCTATATATAGAGTATCAATATTACACAGCTAAAGACCCTAATATTAGTAATTTATATTATTCTTATCGAGTCTTCATGACCACCCTCTCGTTATAGATCTAAACGTCTCATATTATTATTTAGCCAATATACAACTCAAACTATTACTTGCATAGGTCATTTCATTCACTGAGACCCATAAGGGTAATTTAATAATTTTTGTCCCTAATCATATTTTAGTAACCTCCACACTCGAGCTAGATGCCCGATCTCAATCGATATTAAACTTCTTACTCTTGAGTCTATTTAACATCTTGAAGTTACTCAACCACTTTGGGTATTGATACCAAGCCTTCAGTATCGATACCCAATCTTTCGTATGAACACCAGTCTTCTAGTATGAATACTAGTTTATCTGATATGGGTACCCTCTTACAAGTATCGATATGAAACATCCGATATCGATACCAATGGACCGATATCGGTACCAATTCATCCAGTATTGATACTGAGACCCAGAAAACCCATTTTTACCCAAAATATGAACAATATCGATATCGTGGTCCAGAAACATATTGTTTTGCTTAAGAAACACCCCCAAACTCATCTCAAGCATTTTTAAGGTCTAAGTTGATTATTAAAGCTTATAAAAGTCATAAGGGGTAACCATACATCATTTATACACCAATTTAACACAAAAAACATTTATAACAACAAATCAAGAGCATGTCCCAAGCCCCACATGCTCTTCCACCCCATACAAGTAAGCACACCCATCTAGATGACATACAAGTAGTAAGGGCTAGTTATAGTATGTTACCTCATCTCCTAGCAACTAAAAAATGTCTATAGCTTACCCAATGATTAATATTTCCTTGACCTAGCTCAAAGGGGGTTCTTATATCACTCAAAAGTCACCAAACGATTCCAACATGAAAAGGATTATTACAAAGTTTTTAAACAATACCAAATTTTAGGGAAAAACAAATTAAAATTCATGAGGGGGAGCCCTTTGGAGCTCAAACCCTCTCAAAAACCAATGGGAGCTCAAGAACACCATTGAAGAATATCGTGAGCTCTCTATGAAGCTCGTGAACTTTGGGTTAAGAATCTTACCTTCTAATCATGGATTTGAGTAGGAAGATGATGAAAGTTGAAATCTTTTGTCACTTTCTTGCTAAGGGAGAAGAAATGAGAAGAAAGAGGGACATGAGTTGAAGAATAGAGTGTTCTGCCCAACACCCACAAAAGCCACGTGAATATCAGCTAAAAATCCTCCCAAATCAACCATCTTTTTCTTCAATGATAAAATTACACTCTAGATCTTTTTATATTCTTTCTAAGTTTAAAAAATCCCCTTTTATCTTCTACAAGGCTAATTTATTTCCTGATTAAACTTAGATCCAAACCAATGGACCTTTATACTATAATAATTCTATTAAATAAATTTTTGGGTGCACATAAAACTACTACACTGGTATTCAGGGTGTTACAATAATTGTACCTTATATTCACTCTAGACTAATAAAATAATTATAAAATAAGTGCCTAAAGTATATCTTTTTTTCCAAATAGGTGTATAAACTTTTTTTTTAAATCATCTAGGTGTCTAACGTTACAAATATTACCATTTTAGGTGATTAGGACATAACGGTTGTTAAAAAATTTCATTAAGTAACACATGTCATGTTCTGGTAATTTTAAAATTTTAAAATATGATTTTATTTTTTAAAAAAAAAACTCAAAACTTTTGAAAATCTTAAAAAATCCAAAACTTTAAAAACCTTTATTCCAATTCATATACCTATGCTGGCCACCCCCATTCGTCATTGTTAGTGTAAACAAACTTTCACTCGATCGAACCGTCACCGATGAGACAACCACAAAATGACACAACCACCCAAAGAACCCCTAATCGACGATTTAATCCCGACAAAAATAATACTAAAATTGCAAAATTGAAGCTACCCTACATTATGATGACAGCCACGCTGGCATTAGTAAGGACAACTAATAATGGAGGCAGAAAAGACGGCGACGATGTTGATGAACGTGGCCAAAAAGGGAGAAATTAGGGTTATAGTTAGGGATTTTGGGTTTTTTGTAATTTTAGAAAAATTAAAGTTTTTTTTTATAAATATAATAACATTTTAAGTTTTTTTAATTTTATAAGGGTGACAAATGTCCTTTAACGACAGAATTTAACGATATCAAGTTGTTTATCACTTGAACCAACCCATGTTGGTTAGATTTTAACATGTTTACTTATATGTGTTGTATCCATGTCAATTTTTGTATCATGATACATTTTTGTGAGGTTTATCACAATAATTTAATTAATAAAATATGATATTAAAATTACTTTTAAAATTGTTGTAAAAGCGAACTTTTAAAAATATTATACAAAAGTGCAGTTTAAAATTTAATTGTTTGGGATTGTTTTTAAAAAAGTGAATTTGAAAAGATAAAACATTCATTATAGACATTATGTTTTAAATTAAAAATATATCATTTAAATTATTATTTACACACACACACATATATATATGTGTGTATTTTATCAATTTAAACTATAATAAATTTTAAAATATATATATATATATATAATTATATATCAATTATATCAATTTAAACTATAACAAAATATAAAAAATACAAATAAAAATGTAGTTATAATAAAAATATATTTTATATGACTCACAATTAATATTTTAATATATAAATCATAAATTTTATTTATTTTTAAATAATTAAAATAAATTATTAAAAGTAATAAATTGTTTTTAAGGATATTGGATGTTAGTATTAAATTATTAAAATAAAATGTAAATACGTAATTGAGTGGAGCCCATGCATAAGAAAATTATAATTGCTTCCAAAAGTAAAGTTGAAAATGTAAAAGCAAGAAATCCTAACTTTTGCAGTTGGTTTGAAACCAGCGTTTTCATCGCAATTTTTTTCTCATTTTTTTACCCGTTTGACATTGATTTTATGGTCAAAACAGACTTTATAACTAAGAGTGCTTTTAGAAATCATTATGAAACACACCCTTATATATGAATCATATCAATTTAAACTATAATAAATTCAAAAAAATATTGTTATATATGAATTATATCAATTTAAATTATAATAAAAATATAAAAAAATAAAAACAAAAATATAATTATAATAGAAATATATTTTATATAACTCACTATTAAAATGTTAATATGTAAATCATGAATTTTATTTATTTTTAAATAATAAAAATAAGTTATTAAAAGTAATAAATTATTTTTTAAGAATGTTAGTATTCAATTATTAAAATAAAATGTAAATACATAATTGGATGAATACATACATTGGCAAGGGTAAAATTATAATTTGCTTCTAAATTCAAAATTAAAAATGAAAAAACTAGAAATCTTAATTTTTGCGGTTAGTTTGAACTATTTTAGGTAAAATTGTTTTTAAAAAGCATTACTAAACGGATCCTAGCACTCTATTCTATAAAAATTGTCTCAATAAGCTCTCAAACTATAAATTGAAAAATACTCACGGCTTTATGGTAATATCAGTGATAATAAAAAATTGTATTCGATGAATTTCTATTTAATAGAGTTAGAGTTTTAGGATAAAAAAATAAAATAAATTTTTTGAGTTAAATAAATTTTTTCTCAAATCTGATAGAGTCGGATTTGAATTTAGGAAAAATTTGTCATGTCCCTAATAGTTATTAAATCATTATAATATTAGTTTGTCCGTTTTTGTTATATTTCTCGTATAGGGAATCGTGTGGATGACTTTTTTTTTAATCTAAAATGGCTCATGGAGAGGACTTTGCGATTCTTTTGCTTGATACTCTGCCGGTTGAAGCTATGGATTTGAGATTTTTTTATCTAGCAGATTTCTCATGCTGAGTTTTGTATTTAAACCCTTGTAAATCAATTGAAAATGAACTGCAAATTCCAAAACTATTAAATAAAACTTAATTTAAATTAAATCAGTTCAAAATAAAATTTTCAATTAAACTTTTAGATCAAATTCAAATATATAAAAATATTTTTAAATTTAAATTAATCATATATTATTAAATTAAATTAAATATTTTTTTTTATTTTCTTGAAAAATAAAACTTTTATTAAATTAAAGTAAATCAAGTCAAAACAAAATTTTCAATTAAATTTCTAGATCAAGTTTAAATATATAAAAAATAATTTTAAATTCAAATCAAATTTAAAATAAAATTTTATTATTATAATATCAGATCGAGGTCAAGTTGACTTTAATCTTCCCCTGCCCGACCGTTGTTATCCCTATACAAGATAGGTGATGTTCTTTTGGAAGTTTATACAGGTTGCTCAAAGTGATATAATTAGTAGTGTGAACAAAAAGGGAAAGTGATATAATTGGTTAATAAAAGGGTAAATTTGTATTTAGTATCTAAACAATTAGTTTTGGTTTGTTTGAGTATTTAAATTTTTAATTTTTTAAAATCGTACATAACGTTTAATTTTTTATTCATTTTAGTATTTCACTATTAAAAACTTAACATCGATTTTATGGATAAATTACATCATTCATCCCTCAACTATCTTCTCACCCCTATTTTAATGTTAAAGTTTTAAAAAAAAATTCAATTTAACTAAATAAATTGTTATTTTATTGAATTATTTTTTATTTTTGGTAATTACGTGAAAAATAAAGCTTATAGAATTTTCAATTAAATTCTTAGATCAAGTTTAAATATAAAAATATTTTTAAATTTAAATCAAAATTATGTTATCCCTATACAAGATAGTTTTCTCTAAAAAAAATTATCCCCATAAAAGATAGGTGATGTTCTCCTTGAAATTTATTTAGGTTACTCAAAGTGATACAATTGGTAGTGTGAACGAAAAAGGAATATTTTTGTACTAAAATGGATCGAAAATGATAGTTTAAGTATTGAAGGTGTAGTTTACCTTAAAAAATTAGGTAGATTTGTCTTTTCTATATATATTTAATGAAAAAAAGGCTTAAAGCATTACATTATCTCATTCGAACCATAAATATCTTTAGGAAGAAGAGTTTGGGGGAAAACAAATATCTGAGAAGCATCATATGAAGGAACATTAATTTTTGCCATGTGAAGGGGCATTCATTGTCCTTGAACCATCTCAAGGACCATAGATTTGTGTTTAATTGATCATAGATTAAGTGCGGACTTTTCCTTTTTGACAGATTTTTTTCTTTTCAAATGATGACATTATGCATAATATGAAATAAAATGAATTATTGGTAATTTAGTGGTTTAGTAAAAGAATTAGAAAGTCAAATCTAAATTTGATAACCATTTTAAGAAACATACAGTCTGCATTGAAGTTCTCATCTCAATTTTCTAAACATCATAGCAGCCATTTTCCGTCTGAATTTCTTTTTTTCGCACAAATTCCACGCGCTTGTCACACCAGTAGTTTTCTTTTATGTAAATTAATTTTTTAAATACCAGACATATAAAATTATTTTATTTATATATATTTTCCAAAATTTTAGAAAGACATTGCCGCCCTTTGAATGGTGGAGTGCGTTCAGAATTTGAATTTGAATTTGAATTTAAATTAATTTTAATTTCCTATTTTGATAAATTTAAGCGATCTGAAATTTATATTTTTTTTAAAATAATGATCAAATTTAAATTTAAGTTTTAGTGAGATATATTCAGGCAATGGACAAAGGGGCACTTGGCCAGGACCTGAGACTAAAACTATAAATTATATATAATAAAAAAGGATAAATTATTAATTCAGTCAGTCACTTATTAATTTATTTCTATTTTAATCATCCAATTATTTTTTTTTTCAAAACCATACTTAATGTTATGTTTTGTTTCTCTTTTGTTACTCATTATTAAAAAAATAACAATGATTCTAAAGTTACATTTTAAATTATTTTTTCACTTTTCACTTAATTATTCTTTAATTCATTTTTTTTTGTTATACTTACTAGGGGCCTAATTTCTATATTTACCTAATTTTTATATTTAACAAATCTGAATATATTCAAAATCACCGATCTTACAATGTTTTTATCAGTAACATATTTTAATTTAAAATCTGAAAGGAAAAAATAATAAATACAGTAGGTCCCACTGTCACAGTACATTTGGTTATAGATTTATATTTAAATCCGGAAAAAAAACATTTATGAGGAATCAATTTACAAATATGATATTTTTAAAAATCAAAGGATAAAAAGGACATTGATGATATAAAGAAAAAGTCAGTGAAAGAAAAAGAAGTAAAAATGTGCAGCCTGCAGCGTTCAATTTTTTTTGATGAAAAAGTCGGTGAAAGAAAAAGAAAAAGTCAGGGACAACTAGGCATGTTGAAGGAGTTTTGTGTTATATAAAGAAGAGAAAATGAAGTTGGGAAAGCATAAGGAAAAATGAGCAAGATTTTGATATTTGGTGGCAGCGGCTACCTTGGGAAATACATGGTGAAAGCAAGCGTTTCCTTGGGTCATCCTACCTTTGTTTACACCCGCTCTGACCCTCCTACGTCCAAGTCCCTCCTTCTCAAGGAATTTGAATCCATGGGAGTCACCATCTTCTATGTATCTTTTCTTTCATCACCATAATCATCAAACTGGTCATAAAATTTGTATTATACTGATTGGTTTTTTTTGTTATAACGCACAGGGGGATCTTGATGAGCACGAAAAGCTAGTATCAGCGCTTAAACAAGTGGAGGTCGTCATTTCCACACTAGCTGTCCCGCAACATCTTGACCAACTCAAAATAATAAGTGCCATCAAAGACGCCGGTACAATTAAGGTTACTGCTCCTCGGACCTAGCTAGTATTTAAAATTAATAAAGTTTGAATGAATACATATATATATTAATGGTGTTATAATGATATCGTAGAGGTTTGTGCCATCGGAATATGGAAATGAAGTTGACAGACCCATAAGTGCACTTCCACCATTTGAAGCCATACTTGCCAACAAAAGGAAGATCAGAAGGGCAGTCGAGGAAGCTGGCATCCCATTCACCTACGTTGCTGGAAATACGTTTTCAGCTTACTTCGTTGACTATATTCTTCATCCTCATCAGAATGTTTCGCAAGTTGTGGTTTACGGAACTGGTGAAGCTAAGGGTAAGTACGTTTGCAATAATTAACCCATGTTGGTTGGTTTTTAATTAACCTAGGATGAGCATGCAGTTGTTTTCAACTACGAGGAAGATGTTGCAGCCTATACCGTGAAAGCAGCGACAGATCCTACGGTAGCCAACCGTGTCATAATCTACAGGCCGCCGGGAAATATTGCTTCTCAGTCCCAACTGATTTCGACATGGGAGAAAAAGAGTGGCCGAACCTTGAAAAGAGTTTATGTTCCAGAGGAAGAACTTGTCAAACTGTCTGAGAGTGAGTCAGCCGTTTCGTTTCGTTTCTCTCCTCCAATGAACGTAAATAATGAATGAATTAACTAATTTTGTGCCTGTATGTAGCCTTACCTTTCCCGGACAATATTCCGGTGGCAGTTTTACACAACATATTCATAAAAGGAGATCAATTGAAGTATGAGGTGACGGATGAAGATTTGGAGGCGTCCAAGCTTTATCCAGACTATAAGTATACTTCCATTGAAGAGTATCTTGATATATGCTTGGTTGATCCTCCTCAACCCAAATTAGCCGCTTTCGCTTGATCTCCACCACTTCTGCTTTATTCGTCGTCTTCAATAATCGAGGCTATACATATTCCAAGCATGATCAATACATATCTACTTCATGTTTTCCTTAATTTCATGTGATAATGCTTTGATGTATTGAGTGGACGGTACCATCCTCTTCTCTGATGCATTATAATTGGTATTATATAGGGCAGAAACCAAGGTTGTGTTTTTTTTTTATTCAACAACGTTTTAATTTGCTATCCAAGGATGATTCAATAACTACAATAGCTAACATGATTTTTACTATAATATTTTATATTAAGTTTTTTAATTAAAAAAATGTGATAAATATGCAGGCGTACAATGTTGACGGAAATAGAGTAAATATGAAAAAGAACGAAAAAAATTGCGCAACTGTGTGTCCTGCATATCATCTGCTTTGGTTGTATTCAACTTTCACCGTAAAATTAGAGTAAATCATACCGAAATTGAGATCTTCCAAAATGCAAACTTAAAGTTAAGCCAAAAATACAAATAAAGCTGTAAAAATAGTACTGTATAGGTCATCTACAATTATTATAAATTACAAAAAGGATAAACTACAAGATTAATCACTTTCGTTTGAATTTTGTAAACTTTTTCTCACTGATTTAAAAAACATAATATTTAGTCACTTTCATCTTTGTTTAATTAAGATATGGTCGATGAGGGTTAATTTTCGTTAGACCTTTAACGGATTGCTGACATGACACGTTAAAAAATGATTTAATTTTTATTTTAACCCTTGAACTTTAGATAAAATTTATTTTGGATTTTTTTGTAAATCCAAAGCAGTTTAGGGACAAGTTTGTAATTTACTTTTTTAATATGCTTTTCTTTTTTATTCCCCCTTATGCCACACATCCCGTCCCTAACGGATTGTTCACAAATCATGTTAATATTTTTCTCATCCCAATAACCATAAATGTGTGCATTCTTTAGTGGTGTCAAGTAAATTAAGTAGGAAAAGAATTTGTGTAGAGATCTTGGCTGGAGGATCCAAGTGCCTAGTTGGTGGACCTTAGGAGAATAGACAAGATTTGCAATAGATGTTCATCGAGGACTTGAATCAGACTTAATAGCCGACCTAAGTGAAGTTGTTAGCGCATGTGTTACTTTGATCTTGAGGTTGCAAGTCTAAAGATGTATGAGAGTCTTATGAGAATTAAGTTATTGCCTTGTTGAGTTGAATGTCACCTCTAAGAAATGTTTGGCTCAAGGATGGAACCATCAATGAAAACAGTGGGCTCGAGAAATAAACCATTGAACTTTTATGAGTCTTACGAGAATAAATGATTGCACTACAGCAAAATAGACTTTTGGTGGTGTTTTTTGAGCAAACGCCGCTAATTGTAGACCTTTCACTGCGTTTACAGAAAAACGCTACGAATGACAAATTTCGCGACACTTATAGGAAAGAGCCGCAATATTCATGTACCTTTAGTGGCGTTTTAGTAAAAATGTCACGATAGTTCAATATACGGCGGCGTTTTAGAGAAAATGCCCTAATAAAAATCATATCTAGTGGCGTTTTGTGTCGAGCGCTGGAATTGTGCAATACTTTAGTGGTGTGTACTTTTACAAACGCTACAAATATTCAATCTTTTAACCCCAGCTTCTCTCATCTCGAATATTTCCCATATCTAAATCCCAAATTTTCCTCGCCAATCACCACTTTACTATCTGAATCTCATCGATCATCTAGCAACAATTAGGGTTTTTTTTAAAAAAAAACAATTTCCCTTAAATTTCTTCTTATGCTCATATGGTTACTTTAAACATATTCAACTAAGCATGATATCTCCATTGTTCATTATTGTGGTTAGTTCGTGGCTAGTTCTTGGCTTCTTTTCATCCTTCCCCTTTTTTTATTTCATATTTCTTACCTACCATTCATGTATTAATCCCTTATTTTCAACCCAACCCAACTCAAACCACAAACTCTTTCCTACTCCGGAAGATTTTGTTTCTCTACAGAGAGATAAACACAACAATTTTACTGTAAAATATTCTTTTATTATTTACCCTTTTCAAAAAATTTTGTTCCAAATTGAATGGAATAGTCGAAAATAGCAGCAAATTCTCATATGAAAGAGGTTAGATTCTCTCTCTCTTTTATTTATTTTATATATTTGATTCCCTGTTTTATAATTTTTGTCGTTCCAAATTGAATGGAACAGTAAAAAAATAGCAGCAAATTGTCCCTTGTTGAGTTGAAGGTCAACTCTAAGAGATGTTTGGTGTCTTCATATGCTTGAAATGTTGTGGTGTGCACAGAAGTCTTGGCGCCCGCATCTCCAAGGTGAGTACTTTAGGCTGCATCTCCGATGTAATATTTTTCTTCATGGAACTTTGACTTGTCATTAGGGGAAATATGTAAAAGATTTTTATGATCATAATACCAGTTAAATCCTTCATAATTTTAACGGAAGTCTTTCGCATGTTTATGATTTTAGGTGTAGAATCTTTCAGCTTTGGATTCTTGTGACTGAATTACCCTTTTAAAATGGCTTAATTATAGTGGTAATATGTTGTTTTTACTTTTATAGTTATGTTATCGTCATTTTGACCAAATTGAGGCCTATATCATGCTTGCATTTCCACCGACATAATACTATCTGATGCATTGAAATTTCATGTAACACTCTAATTTAGGGGCTACATTTTCGAAATTATAAAGTATTGATTTTAATTGGTATTTTTGGAGAAATTGAGGATTATAGTGTAAAATCGCTAATGAGCATACCATTTTAAGAAGTGCAGGAAATTCAGTGACTAAATTCATAGTTTACCCATTTTTTTATACGATGAATTATAAACTCTCCCCGTATGTTTTCTGCAAAAATTTCCATCATTTTCTCTTCCCCTCAACCCTTCTTTGAGATCTGATTTATTCACCGTCCGACCACTGTTCGACGAATCGAAACCACCATCGTGTTCTTTGTCGACCGATGAACAAAACCCCTCAAATCTTTCATCGTGAATCGGCGTCGTTCGTCTTAAATTTCAATCGGAAGTATCGTCGGTTTTAACTCAATTTTCGTTGGTTTTTCGTCGATTTAGGTCGATCTGACTACCCGTTTTCGACACCTCCCGCACCATCGTGTTCCTTGCATCGTTCCGAGTCCATCGGTGTCCTCCATGTCTCCGTCGTCGCCGGCGTGTGGAGAGGTAAGGAAATCAAAGTTTTCGATATTTCGGAATCGAGCTCTCCGCCGTTCAAAATTGTGAACCGAGCTTGGCAAGTGTCTCAAAATGCCATAAAATATTTTTAGGAATTTTTTTCAGGATTTTTCGGGGCTCTTAGGCCCACCGTACGCGCTCCCATGCACCGCCCCTGCGCGTGTGGCCAGTTAAAAAAAAGACCCGGTTTGACCCGACAGCCCAACCCGACCCATTGATCGTTGACCGAGCGTTGACTGTCGTTGACCAAAACTTTGACCGATCATTGACTTTTTTCGAGTATACCTATCTTGATGTCCTTAGTCTATTTTTGGGGTCTGTTTCGCCAAATTCAAACCTGCTAAGCTATTTTTCACTAATTTATCATCCGATTCGATCCGTTTTTCAGAATTAAGCTCGTTTTTTATGAAATTTCTATTGTTATGTATTTGAGGAATTATTGGAAGTTGAATTAAAGATCGAGGGCGTTCGAATTAAATTTAAATGGTCGATCAGTATTGCACGAAAATCGAGATAACACATTACTACATCTTTATGCTTTATAGAAGATGTTGAAAATGGAAAAATGCATGGATGTATATGATTGAACTATTATACATGTTTGATTGTGGATGGACTTGAACCGAATACGGTTTGAGTGATAAATTATGAGAATACTTAGATTAGGTAAAATTACGAAAATACCCTTATGTTGTAAAAAGACAAGAATTGACTATGAGAGTTGAATAAGAAAACTTTGGTCTTATCTGTATAGTTAGATAATTCTTATATTCGGTCTGAATGCGGTAAAAAGTCAGTAATTAAATGTAATTATGATGTTTGGTACAAGAAATTAGAAGTTGTTAAGGAATAATTTAAAGTTCAGAGATTATTTGGAAAAACATTTAACTCTAGGATCTCTAAATTCTATTTATCCTTGTTAAGAGTTTTAATACTGAAATTATCTGGTTAGGAAATTATGAAAATGTCCTTGAGAGGTAAAAATAGTTTAAGTTGACCATGAACGAGAATGTATTTTGAGGATTCATACTTAACTCGATAAATTACAGATTTCATTATTAAGATCCTGTCTTTGTATAAAAAAATCCTGGTAACCTGTTGTAACGTCTGAGAAGGCACTTGACCCGAAAATTTTCCGAGTTATTAATAAATACCTGAATAATAATTTATCGAGTGTGATATTTTGTCAGAATAGTTCGAAGGGACTGACATAAATGATAAGTTTAAATTTAATAATAAGATCGGACAGAATGAATTATTGTAATACATTGGATTTGTAAAATAACCAAAATACCCCTAGAATGGAAATGACCAATAATATCACCAAACTCAGGAATTATTGGATATCCTCAAGCTCTGAAATTAATGGAATAAAACTGAGCATCAGAATGACCAAAATACCCTTATGGACTAGACTAAGTAGATGTTTTGGATTAATTAAGGAATCCAAGTAAATATGGGTGTTGTACTACCCTTACAAGTTATGGAACACAACTTAAGTGAGCCGATCAACCTTAATGATATGCCAGTACCTGAATGGCATAAATATTACTTGAACGTGTGTTCGTCTTTTCAAGTTTGGCTCAATGATAATTTTTGAAGTATTCAACTCATCTCAATTCTAAATCGCATTCAATACTAAGAATTTGATATTTGTTTGACAAATCAACCACGAATACCGAGCTGAACTGAACGAAAGTACAATATGTATCCAAAATTCAGAAAACGTCCGAATTACTATGGAAAACTCTAAAGTAACAGGGATAGACTGGACTGTTAAATGAAATAAGTAACCTCAATGACTGACGATTAAATAAGTGATTTGGACGAGTATGGAAACGTTAATGAACATACATGATGTAATGTTCTTATGGGTCATGAACTACAAATCAAGCACGCCCGCATTTCATGATATCGTGGAAGCGTGAAAATGAAATAAAGAGCATTGGAATATATGTTAGTTTCCTTAAGATCTATTCAGCGATGATTCCGAAGATGATCTATGGATAAGAATTTTTGGTATTAAAAAGTAAATACCCTAGAAGGACAATGAATTGACCAGTCGACAAGCATTAGTTCTGGGAGTTATTCATCTGGAGTTGTTTGATAATCCAATCAATCGACATAGATTGTAAAGGTTCTGAATCTTCGTTCTCCCTTATCAGCTCAAACCACTCTGGGAATATCTGAAAACACAAGTAACTCATATGTAAAGGATTTTGAATACCCTTCTGATTACGTAGAGCTTCCGAAAAATGTCTGAATAAGATATGATCCTGATAAAACACATTTTGAATAACTGATGATTCCGTCAATTAACAAACTCTTCTAATAGTGATTCTAACTTCCGGCATTCTATCGGTAAACTGAAGATCTGTATTTCTATGCCTGATAAGATTATCCAATATCTCTGAATAATATCTGTAAACACTAGTGTGTTCCCCAATTAAATGAATGTTTTATCTTATTTTCGATTTGAATTTTGTTCTAACATCTAATCTGAAATTTGTTCTAATTTCTGACCTGGATTCTGTTTTGATATCTGATCTGAATTATGTTTTGTTTTCTGATATCTCCGTTTATTGACAGTAAATGTTTTATTTGGGGGTATTGTTGGAGGAAGTATATCTGCAGATTCCTCGGCTTTGTGCTCAGGGCCTTATTGTTGTGCAGAGGGTGTATGGTTCTGGGAAACCTACACATTATGATGTGTTCAGTTGAGGGATTACTATGGTTTTTGATAAATAAAAAATATGTTTTAAAAAGATTTGTATCTTTTCACTTGTTTTGAGGGAACACACTAGATAACCTATTCTGATCTCCTGAACTCAGTCATTCGAAATATTTCTCTGAACGAAAAGCTCACTGTCTATTACTACCTGAAATATCAGTAGGATTTCCGCTCAACATAAATATATGTAGATGTCTGAACCGATAAAGAAATATATGTTTATCTGTATTTGTATGTTCTTCAGATAGTTCTGTAGTACTGAGCTTTCCAAAGCTCACTCTTACTCACATTTTCAGGTTAAAAGAATCATACTAATGCATCTATCGACATCAGTAAAGAAGTTCTTCCGGCGTTGCTTGCAGAGTATGGTACATGTAATTAGAGGGCATGCAATTGTATTTTGTTTTATATTTGAGTATGAAAATCTGTTTTAATTCTGCATACCGATTAATGATTTTATAAGTTTACATTTTTTAATAAAAGTTTTAAATTTCCGTTATATTTTTTTCGGTGGGTCACTCCGGTAACCCTAATATGACACATCAGATTGGGTTACCCGCATCGATCTGAGGATTTTAATTTTATCAACCCTTGTTACTTTTTTATTCTACATTTTTGACGTATGATTTCAGATTCTATCTGTGGCATTGGCTGAATGGTCTGATGAAGACACTGATTACATGATTGAAGTTGGAGGAAATCCCTCTGCTAATGCAATATGTGAGGCCTATATACCTGAAGGTTATTCAAAGCCTGGTCCAGATGGTAGTCATGATGAGCGGAGGAGATTTATCAGGTTAGAGTTCAGGGCCTCAGGCCAAAATAGACTCTCTCAACTTCAGCTTTTCTTTGTCATTTCTCTTGGCCTGGCCGACCAATATAGACTCTCGCAACTTGAATCCAGTTTGGAATGAGTAACTGGTGCTGTGTGGGGCTGTGAAGTTGGTAAGTATAGGTTACTTCTGAATACGTTGAATTAAGAAAACTGTTTCCCCAAAAAGAAAAGTTGGTAGCTGCGAAAGGTTTTCTGCTTTGGAATGAAGTATTGCACTTACATTATCTTAGAATCGTGGTCATATCTATTTATGAACCATTTACAGCTGGCGTGTTCAATAACATATTATGGTTAGACTGATAATAAGTGACTGACTCAAAATTTTATGTGAATAAAATAAATTCATACTTATAAAATTTTAATAAAAAATATATAAATAAAATTTAAACTAAATAATAATTTAAAATTTTTAAGAATGACAATTTTTCCTTCCTCACGCGCTATCTTTAGCTTAATTATGATGGATATACAGTCACTGAAAAATCTGCAATGACACGTGGAATGTTCTCAATCATGCAGATTGATGGAAAGGCCAAACAACAGTCAATCAATCCAGCTCCAAAAAGTAGAATTTGGAGAAATTTATCTAGAATTGAGGTGGTTGCAATAAGTATATATATCCCCGTCAAACACGCTTTAATTTATAATTAAATAAAGATTTTAAATTAATTAAAATTTCAATAAAAATTATATAAAATAAAAATATTTTTTAAAATAAATCAGATACAAATATTAATTTGATCTAAGTATATACATGCACCTCATATTTTAATATTTATTATATCTTTTACGTTTATACATTTTATATTATCCTTTTAATGATAGACTTTAAGTTAAATTATTCTTAGTGTTTGAAAATTGTCATCATTGTCCATTCTAAATTTGGGTGTATAATATTTTTGAGTGAATATGTTAATACATCATCTAGTATAAGTATTATATTAATCGTGATAAATTTATTTTTTTTAAAATAATTTACCATGACACAATATTTTTCAACTCTTTATTCAAAATATTCTTTTATATGTCATGTCAGTATTAATATTTTGTTTTATCATTATATTTTCAACAATTAACAACTGATTTTTATTTTTTAAATTTATTACTCAAAATTATATGATAATAATTTGTAAAAATAAATAATTGTGATAATAATTTGGATTGAAGTTTATCATTATATAAATAATGTAAAAGAAGTCTAAATGTAAAAAAGGAACAAAATATATTAGCATATGATATATATATTTAGATCAAATTACTATTTATGTTTAGTTTAATGAACAAATATTTTAATTTCATATGATTTATGCTAGCTTTTTAATTAATTTAATTGCAACTTAGTAACATAATTATTTTTATAAGTAATAAAAAAAATTAACAAGAGATATTCACTTAATATAATTTAGTTTAAATTAATAATAAATACATGTAATATTAAAACTTTTAAATGTTTACATAAAAAATCTGACAAAAGAAAAACTATAAAATAAAGGATATTTTGATGGAAGGGGTATAGAGTCGAGCGGGCAGGAGATCTCGATCGAGTATATACAACCCAAAGAAAGAGAGGAACCCATTTTATTTAGCATTTTCCCTCTCAATCTTATAATTTTCTGCTACAAGGACGGCTGTAGGTGCAAATAAAAACTATAAAATAACAGAGAGGAAAGATAAATGGCGGAAAGCGAGAAAGAAATTGAATCTATAAGAGCAGCTTCGAACGAGGTGTCTCGTCAGTTCAAAACCCTACTCGATCCAAATGATTTGGACTCTCTCAAGCACTTGCAACTTCTCATGTACCTTCATTTTTCTCTATTTACTTATATTTTATTAATAAGGTTGGATTTAATTCCCGCCGTATATGATAATTCGTTTTTGTATGTTCTGTTGAAAAGTTCATTTGTTTTCTATTATCACTTAGTAAAACTGTACAAAGTTAAGTTTTTTTTTCCTATTGCAATCTAAAATAATTAGATTTATTATGTGGATAGCCATCTGGATCGGGATTGGGATCTTGTTATGGGGCGGACTTGAGAGCCGACTTTTGAACTGATACATGTTTATATTTTCTATACAGTTACATATCAACTACTTGAATGGCTCTAGCAGTTTTAAATTTGCCATAAAAAATAGTGTTTATCTTGTATTTGAAGAGATGCTATGTCAGATGCGAATGCCTATGTCCGTGGTTTATATCCATGCCCTTGTCTCCAGGACTAGAGTGAACAGAGTCTGGCTCCTGGCATGTATCCGGAGAGTGACTTAAAGAGAGTCACGTATCAAGCTGAAGCCCCCTTTACATCTTTGTTCTGTGCATAAATTTTTGTCCTGACAGAAAACAAGAATCTTCCAATAGTTTACTCCACCAAAATGATTATAGATTTATTACAATCTAATGCTGTGCAAACTATCTATCTTATATATACTGCTATGTTTTTCCCTTGCTCTTGATTGCAAAAAAAAGTAGCTTAGTTTTGAGTAGCAATCTTTATTCCTGTTTTACTATAGGATTTTTTAAATTTGATTGTGTGCCACAACTTGCAGCTTGGGAAGGCTACAAGACAGCAATGCGGTCTTATCTCATTTTAACGAGTACTCAGAACATTGCTTTGCTGAGGTTTCTAGTGACTTTTCAAGAAATACACGCATGTTAAAATCTATGAAGTCTGACCTTGATTATATCTTTCAAAAGCTCAGGTAGAAGTTATTGTTTTAACTATTTCTGCCTTGTTATCTTGCTGTTGTACTGTGCCAATATAGAGTTTGGACAACTAGCTTTCCTAGACTCATTTTCTGTCTTGTTAGATCATATATGTTTATGCCCTCTAAAGGTCACTAAACTTGATTTCAGTGTAGAGTTGAAAAAATTTTAATCAAGTAAATTCACGTTTAAAGCGACAGTTGTAAATATGCTTTTTAATGGAATAAGACGGCATTTAAAGAACCTTTTTTGGTTTCTGTTTCTGTTTGGTAATTATGAAGGGTTTTTTAACGTGACCTCTAATTCTTATATGAAAAAAAAAGATTTGTACAATACTAAACAGGGATGCATGACAAAAGGACAAAATATAAGAATTGGAAAGAATATTAAGATGCCTTTTAAAAATTAAGATTTTTTTTGTGTGTGTGTGTTTGGGTTTTTAGATTGTTTCCCATGAAGTATTGTGACTTAAGCTGTCTAACTACCATTGACCTGCATAGAAGTTGCTTGGAGAACCTGTGAAGATGCAAATACATGCACTTCCTCAGTACGCTATATCATTCTTCTTGGTCCAAAAGAAATATTCTGCAAGACTTTAAATGTTTCAGTTGTGTGATACACTTCCACATATGTTTCAGTACACATAAGTACCTCTTTAAGAGATCTCACCAGAATATAATTGTAGAATATGTTTGAGCTGTAATTGTTTTGAATTTCAAGTACAACTGCTCCCATTGTTTTAGTATACTTCAATCCATATTGATAGATTTAAGAAATCTGCTGGAGTCTGCGGAAAACAGGTTAGGCATAAATATTAAGCATCTTGTTCGTATATCTTTTTGTCCTTCGTAATGCCACAAAATATGCCCCTAGTAATGCCAAGTATCATCTTTCAAATTACATCATGTTTGGTAAAGTTATTTTATCTACATTGGTCTTGTGTACCTTGGTACGCTGTTCTTTGCTTCTTTTATGTCCCCCACCCCAGCTATCATGTAATTGCAATTAATATTTGTATTTTGCTGGATTTTCATTGAGCTACAATTAGTTCTGTGGAGTTTCTGATTATGCAAGTATAATTTTCTATGTTTGAACATCAAGATAAACTGTTTTGTTAGGAAAAACAGATTGAAGATGATAACAGCAATATATGTAATTTGTCTTTATATCGAAAAGGATTTGGTGACTAGTAAAACTTAATTCTCATCTGAATCTTTAAAAGACCTAAAGAATGTTTATTCTCTTTAAATTTACTTGGCATGCAACTTTATGAAACCTATGTTGGACATATTAATGTTGATATTAATGATAAAGAAAAATTGGGAAATGTTTTTAGTACTTTTTTGTACAAATGTAGCTTAAGGATGCGTTCCATGCACCGTTAGGCCTTCTGTAACTTCTATTGGATAAGAATAGACATATTTTCCCCTAAAAGTTACATTTGATAACCCCTTAAAGAAAGCATAAACTGATTGTGATTTTTAGAATTACAGTTCCTGCTTCAATTAGCAATGTTTGAATGTCGGTATAAACATTTCAGTCCTGCTTCAATTAGCAATGTTTGAATATCAGGATAAACATCTCAGTCTGCTTTCGGTAATCCACTCTGCCTGTTTTTCTGTATGGATTCACACTTCTCAACATATTGCAGTTTTTTGACTTGAGTCTGCACTACGTACTTGTATTTAAATCCTATCTAATCCAGAAAGTCTCTGTCTCTACCCCTGCTTATTTATGTTTTTCTACAGGAGCATGAAGGCAAAAATTATGGCTACCTATCCAGATGCATTTCCGGATGAATCAACTGGAGAAGTATTTGACCAAAGACCGAACCTAGAAGTGCCTCAATAGCTTTGCTATGGAAAGGGGTTATCTCCAGGTTTTCCTGTGCTTATTCCCCCTTCTGAGTTGTATTAAAAACTCACTATTAAGATTTTATTATTGTAGTGCTTTCTACATGGAATGAATCTTGATTGATTGATGAGGAAACTGATATCTTACCTTGTTGCTATTATTATATGTACTTCTGCAATGGTTGTATGCTGTTTTGATATTTACACCTGTGTTGGTTGTATATGCAAGGGAAAGAATAAATACAGGAAGCTGAGAAAGCAGTCTGTTTTATTAGTTTATCTTGTCTAAGAATACTTTCAATGCTATTTTGGTCGGTTTAGAGCATTGTACCGAGGGTCAAGGGTTGTATGTGTAGGCAGCTTTTCACTTGATGCATGGCCAATTTGGTTGGTTTGGTTTGGTGTTTCCTCAAATTTTTATTATTTCTGGATCAAGTTGATCTAAGATTCAGGTTCCTTATAATTTCAAGTTTGTTTGGATTATACAAGCTTTAGTCATTTTGGATTGTCTTAGGTTTATTTCATTCGAGAGCTCTATTTAATTAATGGAAATGTGATGGAACAAATTAACAAATACAGGTAATTCACCAGGCTATGGAACAAGCAGATGAGAGGAACTAAAATGCATCAGGATGTTTATGCAGTCTGGTGAATTACCTGTGTTTGTCGGATGAATCCATTAATAACTGGTGATACAAGTACTATTTATAGCTCAATCAATCTTGGGATTATTGCAGGGTTAATCTTTCTTATTGAACGTTATTTAACAACTTTCAAGGTGTGAAAACAAACTCACTCGCAAATCATACAAGCAAGAATATCTCTAATTAAGCTGCCTTGTGCTCTACTGCTAATCGAGGATGATGGTTCCCTGTAAAGACAATTGATTTTGTTGAATTCTCTTGATATTTGTTGATGTCTTTCAAGAGAGTGGTGTTAAAATTCCGGCACGGTGATCGTAGATTAATGAACGGCGACAATCAATGCAGTAGAGAGACAAGCCACTATAGATTTGTTTGATGGATTAAGATTTATGTTTTTTTAAGCTGAGGAATACAATGTAAAAAGTTGCAAAACAAATCAAGTTTACTGAATGAAATTGGATCGATCATACATGTGCCATGTTACATTTGTGGTTTTGGTTAGTTGTAAATAATTTAAAATAAATATCTTTTATAGATAATTTAAAAAATTGTTGACATTGCACTTTGCCACATCTGCACCTCTTGTGATGTGGGCACATCACATCAGTTACAGGCGTTGATCGTTAATTAACTAATGGTTTTTATATAAAGAAGAGACTTTCGACCCAAAATGAAATATCGGGTTAATTTGCTCTATAAAAAAAAAGGACCAAAGGTTAAATTTGTCAAACGTTAAGTGTTCTTTTTGTCATTATTCTCAAAAGAGAAGATTTTTTTTACCAAACATCTGCGGATCTAATCACACGATCTTATAATAAGAACAAGAGATCTTATCAATCCTTTTGCCCCTCATTCTTCAAGAATCAGAAAGATCCTTTTAAAGTTTGAATTTGCTCATTTGGAATATGGGTTCTAAATTTGTCAAACGTTAAGTGTGCTTTATGTCATTATGCCAAGAATAAAATTTATTTATTTAAAATCTCAAAATGCATTTCTTTATTTTAAAACTAATAATCGCACAAAATCATAATTTAATATTTAAATACCAAAATTTAGATTCAATTCATATAACATTTTAGGCAGTTATATAATGTAACACATCTTAAATCAAAATTGTCAGAAAATGCTTGATTTGAAAACCATTTTTATCATAAATAATTACGATTTAATAAACTAATATTAATAATTAATAATGTCTTTTGTAAAACCAAGCATTCATAATTTAAACAAAAATATCTTAAGCAGACTCGAATCAGAGCGGCTAGAAACTTTTTTAATATACATGCCACTACCAAATAAATTAACAAACAGGATGTTCTTACTGATTCTGATGGCAAAATTGATTCCTCATAAATGATGCTGATGCACTCCCTATTTTTCCTTATATTTTGCACCTACGTGTGAAACACTCACACGTGAAGTTTTCACTTAGTGAGACAACTAAGTAAAATAAAATAAAAATATTTAACTTATAAAACAAACAATATTTGTATCGTATAAAACATTAATAAAATAAAACATGTATAAAATCAGATGTTAATTCGTAATAAGAATTTATTATAAAATCTGTAAATCAGTTCATATAATTGCAAAACTGTATTTTTCTTTTCGAAACCATATCATTTCAAATCCATATTTTTCTTATTCATATCAAACATTTACACATTTTATTATCATGAGAATATGTGGTACGCCAGTCAGATAACGAGTGAGCACGCTATATACAAATTTACTGTCAGAACAGATTGCACCGAGTCACTCCAACTCGTGCACCACTAAGGTACGCCGAGTCAGACCACGAGTGACCCGTCTTGGTGCCATATAATGCACATATAAAGCTAATTAGATGCACATAATCACTCCACCTCATGCACCACTAAGGTATGCCGAGTCAGACCACGAGTGATCCAAACTGATGCCATATCAAAAACATATTCAAATTCACTCCACCTCATGGCATGCCATTGTACCACAAACCCTCATTTTCATACAATATACTTTGTTCTAAATCAATTACTAATTTGCATATAAAACCATTCATCCATATAATCGAATATAAAACCATTTATATAAAACCAGATCTGGGCAGTTCATACAAAACAATATTCACATACTAGGAATTGTACTTCCGAATAAAATAATTTGTGTTATTCAAACCAAAATCATATAAAAATCATTTAGTAAATCAATATAAAGATATTTTTATAAATATTTTAAATATTTTTCAATCAAAAACTTTCGAGGTTGGTTCATCGCAAGCCGTCCTCATATCGAGTATAAAATAAGTAAGTTGTACTCACCTGATGCCTCACCAACTTATCATACGATCACCTTTATAACCATCGTATCTGGTTCATTTTGATCTCGATTATAATCACGAACTACTTGATTATCGATTTTCAACATATAAACAATTCACATACATTAGTACTCGTAACATTATAATAAAATTAAATTTGAATCGTAATTCTAAAAAATTTGACTAAGGAACATTTGATACTAATTTCTACCGTGAAATCGAAATCAACCTTAACTTAACCAAATTCACTCTTGAACTCCGTTCATTTTTCTTTTTGCTCGTTTTGTTATCGATTCCAGTCACGAACTACTCAAAAATTAAGTATCCAGCATAAACAATTTCGAACATATGTTAATATCTAAACAACTTGTTAAACATGTATCTGTATACAATATGATAAAATACGATAAATAAATATTCGATGCTAATCTCTATATCTAAATCAATTCTAGTCAACTCTTGCAAAAATAACCTTCCTAGTCCTTGAAAATAATAATTCTCAACCTTAAATCACTTAAATTTTCACAATTTAACATTTAACCCAAAATTACGCATTTCTTCAAATTAAATCCCAATATTTCGAAACTTGTCATGTAACACCCCCAACCCGTACCCGACCCGAATATGAGTCCGAGATGTCACATTGACTTTTTAAAATAATATTCTTATAGAATAACAGAACATTTGAACTTATATTAAGAAAATACAATAATATACTATTAATTTATGCTTCATTATAAAAATTTAAGGCAAACATGTTTTTATGAACAGTAATATATTATATGAACAATATCATTAACAGTGCTACAGTGTACCGATGAACTGCTACAGTGTACTGATGCATAAAACATCGAATATAAATTGTATATCGATGCACTGCTACAGTGTACCGATGCACTGCTACAGTAACTTCAGCTCAAATTATATAAAACTCATAAAAATTAAACCTTCATCACTATACATTTACCATTTACATAAATATGTGTAAAACATCTCAAAACTTGATTAGAGTACACATACTTAATTTAAAGACTTTGTTTACATGCCAACCTATTTATCACATAATAATACATACGGTGTAATTTACTTCTGATTTGATCTTTGAGAAGAGATACGTTGTTACTCTGAAATTAGCTTTGATCCTCCTGCTTTTCAGTACCGACGTGTAAATCACTTACACGCTAAGTCATAGACTTAGTGAGGCATAAACATAATAATGATGCATTTCTCATAAATATAAATATGCAATCTATGAATTCAATCATGTCACATATGATTCAATATAAATAATAACAACACAATAACATATGATAATGCAAACACTTTTGATACCTTTTGTAAGCCCATTAATATACTTATCAATACTTATATTACTATCATTGATGCCTTTATATCATATAAGTATATACTGAACATTTCTATACATACCATAGAACACATATATCATTTCACAACATAGTACACATAGTACCATATCAATTGATTTATTTACTCTCTTTAAAGCCCATGTACACTTCTGAGAACTAAAGGTATGTGAGTACATTATGGTTATGCACAATTATGTTGTCACCACAGCTTGTATAAATGTCCCGAAGGACCAGTCCATAGATTCCGAAGAACCTAGGTAAACAGTCTATATGTCCGAAGAACATAGGTAAACAGTCCATATGTCCCGAAGAATATAGGTAACCCTCGACCCTTGGCATGCCAACTATACACCTAGCTCTCATATCACAAAACATGGGCATTATCATTTATAATGGTTCACATATTCACATCACTTATTCATATCATTTCTCTTATAAACACATATCTATTCTTTTCTGTCACGTATCACATATACGTGTAATCATTGATCTTATATCATAATACTTTCTCGTATATTCTCATATCTCATTACCACGTATTCATTTCATTTTCTATATCCTTATCACATTACTTATTTCACATTCATATGTTACATAGTTCATATCACTTTGCATGTAATCATATAGATCATATCATATAGCCTATATCATTTCTCATGTTTTTTATGTAAGCGCATATGTCATGTCTTGTTTACTTATGTTCATATATATATATCACACAACACATAAAATAACATGTCAAACATATTACATATACATGTAATCATGTAAATCATGTCACATACAATAACATTTTAAGAGTAATTTCTTACCATAGTAACTCCCTCACTGGCTCATCGCAAGCAATGTTTATTCAATAACATAAGTACAAAATTAAATTGCAATCACCTATATTTCCTTGTCTTTCCCTCGATCAATCTTACTTGCCACTTGTTCTAGAACTCGTTTAGGCTCAATATCTACATAAACATAATTTCCGAGATGATTATCAGAAGCCTAAACCTTATAACTTGGTATTAATAACTTAGGCTAATTTAATAAACAAAAATTCAACTTTTCCTTTAGGAGTGTACCGATGCACTATGGGTGCATCGGTACACAATTTAGGTTCGAAATTCCCATGCATCGATGCACCCCTTAATGTATCGATGCATCTTCAAAATTTGTCTTAGTGCATTGGTACCCCTTCATAGTGTACCGATGCACCTGTCAATAATAAACTGGTTTCACCCGAAAATTCCATAACTTTTCATTAAATTTCCTCATATAAAACTCATTTCATACCACTAAACTCAACTACAACCATTTTGACTACCTTTTATCATTCCAACACATTATTATCTCCCACATCTCATCTAAATTCTTAAAGTTAAGAATCATACCCAATTTTCCATGTCATCCAAACTTTGATTTAACACTTATAACTTCTTATTCACACCTATGACAAGTCAAATTCCATCTCAAAGTTCATTTATTAACTGTAACATCTGCAATATCGGGTTAGTGACCAAATTGTAAAGTTTCAGAATTTGGTGACTAAAGTAGAAGAATGAAATAGTTCAATGATTATTGGATATATATGATGAAGGTTATTTAGTAATTATTAAAGGAAATAAAGGGCAAAAGGGTCAATTGACCAATAAATGAATTAAAAATGGGATTGGTAAGGATAAATACAAGTGGAAAGGGAGAGAATTCTCTAGAGTCATGTTCTCCTTTCTTCTTTTTCTTCACGTGGAAGCCAAGAGCAAAGGTAAGTTTGATTTAGCTGTTGATTTCTTGAAAGTTTTAAGTTGGATTTGAGTCTTTGGGGGTTATATAAGCTTAAGGAAAGCTTATATAAGTTTAAAACACCAAAGAGAGAGAATTAGAAAGGAATTTCTATTAAGGGTTTATAAATGAACTTTTATTATAAAAAGGTTTTTGAAGTTCCAATGATGAATTTGAGTTGTCAAGGGTTTAATTAAGAAGTTAGAAGCAATAGAATTGATTTTGGAACATGTTGAAAATTTAGTGTAATTCTTTAATTACATATGGAGAATAGGATTTTGATGTTAAAGAGGTGATTAATGAATAGAAATGAGTTTGAATATGTGTATGTGAGTTGAAAACATGATAGGGGATGAAAGATAAAACATTTGAGTTGATTTGAGTTGATTTTCGGGATTAAATTGAATTCTGAGCTATGTGCATCAATGTACATTCAAGGTGCACCGATGCATCAAGGGTAAATCTCTAGAAATTGTTCAGTGTGTATCGATGCACAGGAAGTGCATCGATGCACCCATTAAAATGGAAACATCGAATGTGATTTATGCATCGATGCATAGATAATGCATCGATGCACCCATCTAGGGATGCATCGATACATGGGTTAGTGCATCGATGCATGCCTCTATTAAAAGTTGAAAATAACTTTCTTTTTATCCTTTGGAGTGATAGTTTAGAATATATCAATTGGATACTGATATGTATTAATGCATGATTATGTAGATATCGAACATGAACAAGTTCTGGAACGATTATCAAGTTAAGATTCGATCGAAAGAAAAGAAATCATAAAAGTGGATCGAACTTAGTGAGGCCAAGGTGAGTGCATAGTAGTTAGTTTATGGTGCTAAATGGAAACAAGACTTGTGATAAGTCTATTTCCTATGTTAGAATGCATGAATATATGATTATAAGTATATGAATGACATGAATTGTATGTATGCTGGATTATATGTGTTAACATGTTTTTGATTGTGAGGATATGAGAAGTATGTGCTATGTGATGTATATATATGAACATATGAGAAATTGAACTATATGACTGCATGAGAAAGATATGAGCCATATGACATGTTATATGTGAACCTGAGAAAACAAAGTATAAGATATGAGCTATGTAATCTTATGAGAACATGAAAAGAAGCTATATGATTACATGTATATGTGAAAGAAACTATGAGCTTATATGACATGTGAAATGATAAAGTGAAAATGCCCATGTTATATGATACGAGAGCTATAGGTATAGTTGGCATGCCAAGAGTCGAAGGTATACGCGGTCCTTCGGGACATACAGTGATCCTTCGGGATATTTTATAGGTCCTTCGGGACAAAATTTCATAGCCCCTAGTGGGACCCCTACGAGCTGTGGTGACAACATAGTGCACAACCTCAATAGACTCACATATCTACAGTTCTCACAGGTGCACATGAGCTAATAAGAGATAACATTGAATGTAATGTATGTGATGTATATATGTTTTTTGTGATATGAATTATATGATATGATATATGTGTGTTAGTGATTATTGTATATGCTATAAGATATATGATATGAGCTTAATTGATCATATAAACAAGAGAATAGAAATATGAAAGGTGATAATATAATAATGATAGGAAAGAAGATAATTATATGTATGCATGGATATATATATATATATATATATATATATGAAAGGTGCATAGTATGAATTATTATATGTATATGTGGGTGTGATGCTTGTATGTGATATGTTAGTAGAAATTGTTCAAGCATGATTACGAGTTAGAGTTTTATTATATGTTTTATGCGTCACTAAGTCAACGACTTAGCGTGTGATTGTTTCACACGTAGGTTACAGAAGTGAGAAGAGTAAAGAGCTAAGAGGAGCAAGACAGGTCAGCATTTTCCTTACAAAGTTTCATATCAGAAAATAGATGATTTAAATGTGTTTGGTTAATCTGAATATAGTTGGCATGTACTAATTGAGTGAGTTGTATAGGCTCTGATCGATTTTTGGTTATTTTGGTCAATTTATGTAAATAAACAACTTTTATTTTAATGAAAGTTTTAAATTTTCTTTGAATTTTGTCAAGAGTCAAAGTTTGAAAAGTCAATGTGACACCTCAGACTCGTATTCGGGTCGGATACGGGTTGAGGGTGTTACATTAACTCTTTTTCAGAAATTCACTTTGAAACCCATTCTCTTTAATCTTTCATAACTTCTTCATCTTTTGATTATAAGACAAATTAAGCTTTCCTTAAGCTTAAATATCACCTAAGGATCATAACCCAACCTTTAATTCAACAAATAATCAACTAATTAAGAAACTTACATTTGTTTGTATGCTTCACGGTGGAGAAGAAAAGAAGATGAAGAAGATAATTGTCTGGAACTTGTTTCCCAAAACATATGCTCCACATGGGTATTATAATACCCAATAATTATTATTTAATTATTTCCTTGTTCAATGACACATCTACCCCTTGACTCTTTCTTCATTTACTAAACTATCATATATAAAATATTTCAATTAATGCCTTCACTCTTCAATTTATTTAATATGTTCATTGAATTTTTAAAATCTTACACTTTAATCACTAACCCGGTATTGAGGATGTTATATGTCAAATCGGTCCTTACTATTCACTTTAATCCCTAACAACCATCACACTCAACTAATTTCACTATATTTCCAAATTAGTACATTAATCTTACACGTTTTCAATTTCACCACTAACTTTCCAAGAACTTGCAATTTAATCCCTAAGAATTATTCAACTTCCAAATCAACCCAATTCAACATTTCATCATTCCAACTATAATTTCCAGCATAGTAACTTAATTTTTCAACATTTATTTTACATTCCTCCAATTTATCAAAACTTGCAAAAAGATCCTTTAAGCTTAACATTGATCCAAATTGATCCAAAACTTAATTCAAACCTTATGAAATCATCATTCTATCTAATTTAAACCTTTATACAAATTTTCCTAATTCTTTTCTCCATGGCCGAAAGTTTTGGATACTTTCCTTAATGGTCCCCAACTTTGATTTAAGCTTGGTTTCATCACCTACAACCCATTTCCATTCATTCTAATCATTCCCATAACAAAAGCAAATCAAAATCAACATTTCTTAATTCAAACCCACCATGACCGAATGCTTTCAACTTAGTCCCTTAATGAATTTTAATCAACTTTTATACTTCCATAACATTCCTTAAATCAAAATCCAATCTTATTTAATTGATTTCTCACTTCCCCTTCATCCACCATAAGAACTCATTTTCACATTTCAACATGAAAAAGTCAATACTTATACCAATTTGTAGAGAATTTCGTGAGAAACAATTTCCTATTTCACACTTAAGTCCTAATTCTAATTAAAATGACTCAAAAATTGAAAACAAAGCTTTGATTACCTTAGCTATGGAGGACGTCCAGCAGCTGGAGAAGAAGAGAGTTTTCGCGAGTTCTCCTTGCAAATATCTCTAATTTGGGCTTTTTAGATTGATTAAAAATTCATTTTGACCCAAATGTCAAAATGCCGTTAATGAATTATCTTGTTTACCCCCATTCCATCATTTTATCTCCCATTTAATAATCTTAAATAACTATAAAAATCTTATCTATCAATTTCCCTCTTTTCCCTTTTAATTTTTCAAAAATCCAATTTAGTCACTACGTTCCATTATTTCACTAAAACAAGGTAAATTCTTTTAATTTGACTGATCCACTTTGAATTCTTCACATTAAAAATACTAAAACAACATTTTTAACCTCATATTACTATCCTTCAAATTTTTGTAATTTTTTTATTCTATCCGGATATCCGATGATTTTATCGAACTTTACCGATTAATAGTATTTTCTACAAATTTCGGATCGAAAATATGACAGACATAAAAATCATTCTTTTAAGGTAAACTGTCCATTTATGGGATCAATAACTTTTTCAAAATTACACTTTAGGTTTCTGAACTTTTCTAATTTTAAACTTTAACTACCAGCTTTCAAAATTTACATTTTAGTCACTTGTTGAAATTTTTGGGGTATTACAGGCTATGCTGACAAAAATTTTACTATCCAATGTCTTTCACTAGCACATTGCTCATATGTGTTAAATCACTTGAGAATATCATTATTTGAGTTTTAGTTTGTAATTTATTTTTTTCTGTTTGTTTTTAGACATTTATGTATTTAATTATTTTTTGATAAAAAATAAAGTATTTAATCATTAACTCTTTTATTATTCAGAGAATATCAGTTGAAAATAAATATGTTAAGTTGATATTACATATAATTTTCATGCTACGTATTCATGATCGATCGATGTCATTTGACTATGTTTGTATATATGATCACTGATGAGTCTAGTTATGATTGATATGTATGTCGAAAACTTTTTTGATCCTATATGGATATAATTAGTGGATAAAATTGTTATAGAATATCTATTAAATACTAGCAAAGTTTAATCTTATAAGGTTGTACATTGTTCAAGAAACATATGTTTCTCAAGTGAGAGTTTGTTGTATTAAAATCTATAATTATGAGTACATATGTATAATATATGATGTCATTATAGAGTATAATACTAAGATTAAGTGGCCAATTATGTTATAGTTGTTATATGTATTAAAGTGCCATGAAAATAAAAATGTAGATACCATAAGTTTTACTGAAGGAAAAAATTATAAATTCTCACAAACTGATTTAATATTCAATTTTATATAACGGTGTCGTGATCCCCAAAAAATAGATTAATTTGTATTACCCTTCTTCCTTCATAAAGTTTTTACGGAAAGAGTAAATCTATCTTTTTGGAAGATCAAAACCATCTTCTTAGTGCTCGTAAATGAATTCAGGTACGCTTTCGCGAATCTACTATCTTGTTCTTAATGATTTTGTATGATAAAACATGGTTAGATTTATATATATATAATTTTTAAAAATATATATTTAATAAAATTTAATTTTTTCAACTTTTTTGTCAATTTTTTGTCAATGCATTCAGGTATGCTTTCGCGAATATATTATATTGTTCTTAATGATTTTAGAAACCTTTAATCGAATAATTTTGAAATATATATTTAATAGAATTTAATTTTTAAAATATTTAAAATAATCATGATCACAATTTTAAGATTTTAACTTTTAAAAAATAAGGGAAATTTATAGTGATACATAGTATGATTTGATTCTAATATAGACATGTCCTTCAAAGTCATATTCTTTCTTTATAAATATATTCAAGATGATATGAACATAAGACATAAGGAATACCAAATTGATTAAAGAAAAAAGTTATGCGTTGTACTTATTGAGTTTGGAAGTGTAATATTTAAGAATTTTCATTTCCAAATTGGATCAAAAAGAAGAAATACCAAATTTATTAAAAAAAAAATGTCAAATTTGTATAATAAATGTGTGGTCTTTTATTATCGGACGTTTAGAGTTCAAAGTAAACCCTAGTAGCATATCCGCATTTGAGCATACCCAAGGAGAAGCACGGTTTCGGACATCACGAGGTGCAGAGCAAAATATATACAAGCAAATATCGACATAAAAATATTTCCTATTTCTGATCCAATAATTTCCTTTCCATTTTTCTTCCCGGTTTCTCTCGTACATAAAATTCTGCTTCTGGGTTTGGGTCAAATCCCAAACGAAGATGGAACTTGACATGGAAACTATGGCTGCATCGATCGGCTTATCGGTTCCAGTGATTCGGTTCCTTTTATGCTTCGTGATGACTATACCGGTCAGTTTTCTAGGGCGACTTGTTCCGACTGGATTAGCTAAACACGTGTACTCGGCCATTACAGGAGCGTTGCTTTCCTATCTGTCATTTGGGTTTTCTTCGAATCTGCATTTTTTGGTGCCCATGTTGTCGGGTTATGCTGCAATGGTTCTTTATCGGCCCAAGTGTGGAATTATCACTTTTTTCTTCGGTTTTGGTTATTTGATTGGCTGGTAAGTCTTTCCATTGCATTTTTTTTGAGAAATTCTTTTGGGGAAAGTTCTATCAGTAGAATGTTATATATTCTCCCCTGTTTCTATTCTTGGTGTTGAAAATGATAAGTATTTTGTTTTATGCTACAAGGTTTTGTAATTCTTGAATTTGAATTATTTCTATTTTGTTTAGCTTTTTTTAATTACAAAAAAAGAACTAATGTTCATGTCTGCTGGGTTTTCATGCCAAATTGATTTACACTAAGCTGATGTTAGATTAACGTTCGTTTGAAATTCTTTTTAATGCATGCGCTATACTCACAACTCAGTATCTCAAATTAGTACTTTTTATTTTAGAATCTTGACTATTCCATTTTTTTATTTGTTTGTAGCCATGTATATTACATGAGCGGGGATGCATGGAAGCAAGGAGGCATTGATGCCACTGGTATGCATGTGTTGAGTTTCTCCTTTAAACATGAGTTGTTGTTCTTTAGTATCCGACTACTATGTTTAAACTTCAATAAAATTGTAAAGCATCTATGCTTTAGTGAAATGGGCAAATTAGGTTGATCTTCATATTACTGCTTTGAGCTTCGATGAACTTCAACCCTTAGTTTATTGTAATTTTTTTATTTTAATACCAAGTTGGGATAGCTCCTAAGGGTAAAGTAAGAAAAAACTGTTTACATATGCTCGAGGGATGACGTATGTAGACTTTATCCATGATAAAAAAAAGGTTAAAGGGGAGATCAGAATGGAACTGGTTGGAGGTGATGACAGATTTTATGAATCTATTAGATTTTTTTTGAAAGAAGAATCTATTAGATTTTGAAGAGAGGATGGATTGGTGACTAATTAGAGTAAGAGGATTCATGTACCTGATGTAATGTTTCTACAATTTCTTCGTGTAGCCGACACCAAATATATTGTTGTTATGGCTTTTTGGTTTTGTTTAGTGGACAGTAATAGCAAATCTATTTCTACTTAGACATTTAATTCACCACGTTGTAAATTTATCTATTTATATTTATTATTCTGGCTTCTTATGGTTTTTTCACGAGTTTTCAAGGGAGTGCTTTTCTGGTACTCTATACATGTTAGTTAATTGCGTGGCACTATCTTTTGATATTTAGGTGCATTGATGGTCTTGACATTAAAGGTCATTTCATGTGCAATGAATTACAATGATGGGATGTTGAAAGGGGAAGATTTACGCGAGACTCAGAAAAAACATAGGTTGATTAGGCTACCTTCATTGATTGAATATTTTGGGTACTGCCTGTGCTGTGGCAGTCACTTTGCTGGTCCAGTTTATGAGATGAAGGATTACCTTGACTGGGCTGAAGGGAAGGGGGTAAGTTTATTATGTTTGTTTGTGCTTCTGCATGCCTTTTATAATCTGCAGTTATCAGGATGCAGCTTTTGATTATCATTTTTTTTTCTTCAAGATTTGGGCTCATTCCGAAAAAGGACCATCACCATCACCATATGTAGCAACACTACGCGCGCTTGTCCAAGCTGCTTTTTGCATGGCAATGTATTTTAACCTTGCACCATATCACCCGTTGTCTTGGTTTACTGATCCTGCATACCACGAATGGGGATTCTGGAGGAAACTGAGTTACCAGTATATGTCTGGCTTTACAATGCGGTGGAAATATTATTTCATCTGGTCAATTTCAGAGGCTGCTATTATCATATCTGGCCTGGGTTTCAGTGGATGGACAGAATCTTCACCCCCAAAACCAAAGTGGGATCGAGCAAAGGTTGTTGATATCCTAGGATTTGAGTTAGCAAAAAGTTCAGTGCTGTTACCACTTGTTTGGAACATACAAGTCAGCACCTGGCTTCGTCATTGTGAGTCTTTCTAATTCTAGCTACTAGTCATTTATGTGCTTTGTTGATTAGTTTTGCTTAAATATTATGTGGCTGTATATCATACATGTAAAGTTGTAAACATCTGCTATTCAAATGTAAGATATTTTTTGTAATGAGTCAAAACATGCAAGTAAAAGATAAATTGGTTGATTAAATGTGTTTATATGTTTGATTACAATATTATACGGTCTCGTGTCTTTTAAAATGACAACAGTTATTTTAGTTTTGTTAGCCTGGACCACTTTTAGGATATTTGGGGCAATTGAAGCAAATACAAGCGGAAGTCATAAGATATCCTAAATGAGAAGTTAAGATAGTACTCTGTTGGTGCAGATGTTTATGAGAGACTTGTTAAGAAGGGAAAGAGGCCTGGTTTTTTCCAGTTGCTGGCCACACAGACTGTCAGTGCTGTTTGGCATGTGAGTCATTTTGCTATGCTACTGAAATTTTTTAACGATGTTCTCAATATTTGTCTTTTTAATTTTGTAGCAAATTCTATAAAAATATGATTAATAGAATTCATCCAAAAATTTTCTGGCACTTAACCTTCTTTTGTTCTTGCATTTCTCTCCTTTGTTATAGGGTCTGTATCCCGGGTACATCATATTCTTTGTTCAGTCAGCTTTGATGATTGCCGGTTCAAGAGGTATTGATATGTGCATCCTTTTTGTATTTCAGATCATTGTACTATTACATTTGTTTGTTCCCATCTCCCATTTTCTTTCTGAGCAGTTCTCTACCAATGGGAAAAAGCTATACCTTCAAATATGGGTCTTGTGAAGAAAGCATTTGCCTTGATGAATTTTGTTTACACACTTTTGGTTCTGAACTATTCCTGTGTTGGCTTTATGGTATCCCTCTCTTTTCTCTCTCTAGCTATGCTTTTAAACCTTTAATTATTTGAAATTGTATAATCTTTGGGTGATGATATGCACATTCATCGGCTGGCCATCACACGCGGTGGTGCGGGATGATCTAGACAATGTTTTCATATATCTTTTTAACATGCTTCTCTTCTTGCGTGATACAGGTATTAAGCAAGCACGAGACACTTGCATCGTATGGGAGTGTGTATTATATTGGAACCATCCTTCCGATAGCGTTCATCATGTTGGGCTACATAATTCCTGTAAAGCCTGCCAGATCTAAAGATCGTAAAGAGCAGTGAGTACCGAGTAAAGCTAAAGCCACATTTCTTCGGATGGAGTTAGATTACCACTGCAAGTTTCAGGCATCGTTTCATGTTATTGAATGGTAGGTTTTGCATAAGGATTATGAAAAATAAAAGAAAAAAAAAACTATTTCCGAATCTTTTATTTTTCAACATTTATCGTCATTTATCAAACAAAACATCTCTGGCAATTCCTTTCAGCTGAGTCCCGTCAACTTCAACCATGAATCACCTCAATTGGATTTGGCTGCATTTAATTGTAATTTTTTTGTTCTTACCTAGTAGTTTGTTTGTTGTTCTTAATTTAACCCAACTTCATCTGAGAAAACGTTCATGAGTAGATATATTCCCTCTCCTTGGATGCATTCGTTTTCCGATGGATCCAAAATACATATTTCATTGATCCACCTAGATGATCATGTTTCTGATTTCCTGTGTACAAGAGAGAAGAAAAAGGCCAAGAAAACTCAATATTTCATAGGAGAGCAAAAAGGGGCGGGGGAGCAACAACAAAAAACTTATCTAATCGCATCTTGTACATTATCAAGCATCCTGCTGTAAAAGTTATTCCTCGGCCAAAGCACAAACTTCTCCCAAGAACAATAATAATAAAAAAAAACCTCTTTAACAGCCTCGATTATATTCTTACGATAGTGATTTTGAGCCAAAGAACAAGCGAAGGTTAGGAAGAAAACAAACCCAGTTAAATGCAATCAAAGCATTGTGACAAGTATCTTTTATAAAACGAGACAGCTTAATATTTTGTATCTTCTATTCAAATTTTCAAAATATTGATGGTAAGGGACTATAGTCTGCATTAAAAAGGTCGTTCCTAGTTTACTGAAAAAGTAAGCCATTTGGGTTGAGAAACTCAGCATCATGATGATAGAAATAAGGGACACGTTTTATAATTGTGAAAAAAAACTAGTGTCTCCAGTGATTCAAGGCTCAAAGAGTAATGCATAAGGCCTCTTTATAACTTTATACTGTTGCTAAAATAAGTAGAGTAATTTGTATGTCACTTTGCAGCACTAATATTTTTGGTAAACTACACAAGTCTTGTAGCACAAAATTTCCTCCCATAATGCTTGTTCCAAATATATGTTTACAAGAAGCACAATAAAGCACTAAAGGAAAGACATGTATGCACAAGATAACATTTATTTCTTCAGCAATTCAGTAAGAATTAAGAGTACCAAAAGTAGATAACAGAATTCAAGTTGAGATAGAAGGATAAGGCTTTGAGATTGATAAGACAGATTTTAGAGCTCCAAAACAATTATGAAAAGCAATTACATTAGGATATGCATATCTCTAGAACAGGTCAACATAATTTAATAAAATTTATCAGCTTTCGTGCTAGAGATTTGGTTTAGACAAAGTTATGTCCTGTAGAGAAGGAAGGAAATAGACTGAGGCAATTAAGCTTGGGAGAACAAATGAACAGAAAATTTTACCTTGAATCTTCCAAAATGAGAGGAATTCGTTTATGATTTCAATGCTAATTTGTTATAACCATTGGACTGAACTCATGTAGTTGTCAATTGCATCAGCAGGACTAGCTGATTACTTCAATAACAAGTTTGGAATTTAGTGATACACTTCCGGTTAAAAGGCTTAGTGTCCTCTTCTCTCCATCGTTTTCATTCTTGGAGAAAATGAGTGTTCAATATGCCTCCAGAATTTTTCGCTTGATTCTGGTGTTGCATTTTAGAAGTAATGCTGCATATACCACTTATCCAGTTAATCAACCACATGGACACTACACCGCTTTCATGTAGAAATAAAAATTGTGGGTCATCGCATATTCTAAAAAGGGGATTATAATTTCAGTGGACCTGCAACTTTTATGGTGCTCATTTGAATTGATATTTGAATGAAAGTTGATTTTGTAAATTCAGCAACATTGTGACTTTTATGTGTCCGTATTGTGGATGGGATACTAATTTCTGTTTTAAAATGGACAAATAGATGTTGGTGAGGACAAACATTATCTGGCCGATCATCCTGGTTTGCTTCCTGTTAGCACCGCACGGGTGTGATTTCACTCACTGGCGGTAAATGCAATCAGTGATTTGTTATCTTAATCATCCTCTTAAAACAAACAGATTAGTGCTGCTTATTACATTGAGTGCACAACAGGTATGCACCTACTCCCAATTAATGTCATTGGTAGACTTCGAGGACATCTCAGAGGAACTCTTGGTGGCCTGGTTAATAGAAATGAACTCTCTGTACTTGATAACTAGTTAAACCTTTATCTATTGATATGCATCACGCCATTTAATTAATAATGAAGATCCTATTTCAGCCATCTGATATACTCTTTGCCTTTACGAGGTTATATCAAAACACAGGACGGACGTCCTTATTTAATATATATATCTCTATTCAGTTCTGATTTCCTCACATTCGCAGTGTGTGAGAGCAGCTTTTGATGCTGCAGTCAAGGTTGTCATCAAGCCACCGCAGAAACACAAGAAAAAGCCAAGTCGAGGATGTCTTATGTCGGTGTTTCTAATCTTAAATTTCTGGGTGCTTCTTCTGATTGCCCAACATGTGAATTTTCTTGCATGACATTCTGTTTATGTTGAGAAAAATTTAAAGCGACTGTGCCTAAGGGCAATTATTGAGGTGCAAATTTATAGATATTATCCTGAAAGTAATGATTTTTAGTGCGTTTGAATTCTACAGCACTTGAGTAGTTTAGAAATGATATGGCACATTACATCTCTATGTTATCAACATTCGGCACTAAGAATTTCAGAGTTTATGCTTCTAAATTCACTCTGGTTAGGGATGGGAGTAGTTTCTTGTATTATATTAAATCAAATACAAGTTACCAGTTGCATTGCATGCTTTGCATCTGTTTGACATTTTTTTCAACGCCATATTACTTGCACAAAATTTATGGAGTATTTCTTTAGTCCAGAGCCTATGAGATCCCAGGAATGATCATTTTTTTTATTCAATTTGCGGAAACATCTTTGTGCCTCCCAAGTGAAACAGATTGCTTTCCTTCAAACCAAAAGCTTATGCTCCTACCGCTACCGCTATTCCCCTAGAGATTCCTTTTAGCCAGCCGAGTTTGCTTCTTATGGACTACTCAGCAATACTTCTCCCTCAAAGTCGCACTGTGGTTGTTTACATTTTCAATCTTACGGTCTACTTATAGTAGAAGAATCTACATTCGGCTGCTAATTGACTGTTGTATGGAGTTCAATATTCACGGACCTTGTACCGTGCATGAAAAAAAATGTGGTTCGATTTTTGTCCTCTTTTTCCTTTTCCGAGTAGAAATTCTCTCTGTCATGTTTTGTTTAGTCATTCTGTAATGCATAATTTCTTAAAATTATGGTACTTTTCAGTTCACCGTGAGAGCTTTCGCCATATTTGAACTACATCATCCAGGCCCCTAGTTAATCAATGCTTAAGCAATCTGTATTTTCTTTTTGCCCTTTTTGAGGTAGAAATTCATACTATATAAAGATTGAGTTGCTATCGGAAAGAGTGTCTAGATGAGCAAAGAAGTATCAAGGATAAAAGCAATAAAAATATTGTTAGAAAATGAGAAAAAAAGAGTTATAAATTCGTATTTATTAGATCATGTTTCTTTTTCTAATTTTCAATTTTCTTGCCTATCAATTTCAATTTTTCAGCCAATGAATGTTAATATTTTTCCCATTTTCCTATCAGTTTTATAGAATATATATGTGTATATTTTTTTCTACATTTTTTCATATTGTCAATTCTCATTTTACTAAGCAAAGACCAACCCCATGTGCTATCTTCTATTATCCTTATGTATTGGTCTGAGTTGAGATAGCATTTCTCATCTGCATGTCCATGGGGTTTTGTAAAATCCAAACATCTCAGAGATAAAGTGGCAGGTAGGAACTTATCAAACGAACAACACTGTTTCGCATACACCAGAAAGTCGGAAACACGTTGGAATAGCCTGGTCGTCAAATAAAACAAGACATGCATAGGAAAAAATTTAAAGCATAACGACTAATGTTTTGCTATTATCAAATTTTCTCTGCACTATTAATAACATTGATAGCAACAATATTGACACCAGCTAAAAATGTAGCATATCAACTACAATTAGAGTTCATCAAGTAAATAAACGATTTGAATACATCAACCACAGCAACTAACTCATGCCACATCAGATAAGGCTTCAGTATCAAAATTCGGTGACCACTTTAATTGGGAAAATAAGAAATAAAAAGGGAAGGGGATAAAAAAAGTCGAGAAAGATGTGCACTAAAAACCAGTATGAGCACCAATTTTTTATGCCTGGGCAACATAAGGGCGTGATTTCCAACAGTTGTGATATCTACAAGAGGAGAATGATCTTTATCCAGAACAGGTTCAGGGAACAAAGCTTTGAATACCTCAAACAGATTCTTTTACAGTACAGATGATACAGCATAAAGGTGGGGGTTGCAGACTATGAACATCAAATGGCTCACTTACCACCCATCCTCCGGAGAACACAGGTTAGAAGACATCTGGGGATTAGCCAATGACCGTCCTTGAAGAACTTAAAAAGAAATAAACACCAAATTGGTCAATGAAGAAATCCATAATTCTAATATCATTTCCTCCCTGTGCACCATCAAGAATGGGCACGGAAAAACAAAACGGGGAAAGAAAAAAATAAAGGCCTTGCTAAAAGGACCTTAGAAGGAACATAAATGACTCACAAGTTTTAATGGGCCACTAGACAGTGATATTCAATGATTCCTACTGCCATGAAGATTGCTTGTATCCATCCCATCCTCCCTCAGGTTCCTTCCTTTTCAAAACCCCACCTGATACCTGAAACATTCTCGCTTGCTCCTCTACCAGGGCTTGTGAACGGGCAACAGGCAGATGCCTAGATGCAAGAGGTGCTGTCTCATCTCTCCCTTCAATGTCTGGGCCTCTAGGCCCAGCATTTAAGTCTAGACCTTGCCTTCCCCACTTCTTTACACCCTCAGCACCACTATTATAGCTGCCGTCAGGAAGACTAACAACATAGGGCGGCCTTGGGTAATGGGACGGAATTGCACCTGCAGGTTCCAACAGTTGCGAATGGACTGGGGGGAAACAGAACCTCCCACCAGAAGAATCAGTATAAGTTGTTGAACTGCCAGAAATGCTGGTTGAAGGAAGAGGAAAAGTTGTTCCAAAGGGAAACACAGGATACTGGAAAGAAGCAGATGGGAAGGGCCCGGCTGGTGCAGATGACAACACAGGTCCCCTGTAAATATCAAAATTATAAGGGGTGGCACCAGTAGGGGGAGGCAACACCCTTTGTGGTCCACCAGTTGCAACAATTGGAAAAGATTGTTCCCTATCAGGCAAAATTGACGGAATAGCAATAGCTGAGTAAGTATTCCCTGCAGGAAACCATGACGAGAAATTTGCCATCTCGGTATTGTTTATCTGTAAACTGGGAACTGGTGCTTGAGATAGCACGTTTCTGTTCCTACTATGATGGCTAAATAGTGATGGCTCCGCACTCACCTCATCCACAGTAGGTCCATTGTTCAAATCAAAGTCCCTGCGGAAACTTGCCTCATTGTTAAGAATACGAACTGCTGACTTTACATGATTCACTGGGGCATAAATTTTACAACCATTGCTACTAGAGTGACCCAAATCGGCAGGCTCATCAACTCTGTTCAAATCAAGATCAAGCCCACCAGAACAGCGATAGGGTGCAGAACCCACCAATTCACATTTCAAATCACGATTGTTTGAAAGGTCTGGTGCAGAGTCTGTACCACGAAGATCCTCAAGGACTTTCTCATCAGGTACATTCAAATCAATATCCAAGGGGGGACGACTCTGTTTCCCAGTAGTAGCATCAAGAATGGGAGTGTTACTTGTACCCAGAGGCATATCTAGACTTTTTCTGGGTTCAGCTTGTCGAAATGCACTTGTAGCTGCTGATCCCTTCCAACCAAGTGCCCCTTTAGTCCTTAGTAGGTCATTTGGGGGAACAAAGGGCCCTTTAGCAGCAGCAGCAACAGTAATTGAAGCAGGAAGGATGCTTGAAACTGAAGAAACAGGGAAAGCCAATGAGCTAATTAATTCGATCGGAGCTGAGAAACCAACTGCTTTCAAGTTTTTTGGTTCCACATATTTCCCCTCCTCTGCATCAAAGTCTTTATTCAAGTCAAATTCTACTTTTGCATCTGTATCTGCAACACCTATATGAGGAGTTTCGGTAGTAACTGATGTGCATTCTTCCGCTTCATCTGCTTCTACACCAGTCACCTTAGATCCCCTTGGCCTCTTAGGTTGTTCTGTGTCCAGTGATGCCTTACATGGAGATGGTCCACCAGGTGGTTCATGACCCTCACTACATTCCATTTTCTCCTGCATGTGCTCACCTTCCTGGGTAGTGACAACTGAACCAAGACATTCAATTTAATTACTAGCTTAAGGAGGGAAAAAATTAAAAAAATGCAAAATGTATATTTAAGAACAAATAAAAAAAAATGTATAGGTGTCTATTTATATGTATATTTAAGCCTCTAAAATGATAAGTACTAAGACAACTAAACAAAGAAGCATTACCTTCCGACTCGGGTTTTTTAGTGGCATGACTCAATGCATCAATCTCAACATCCTTCTCGGGCTTGGCTTCATCGACATTTTCCAAAGTGATATCTTTAGTAGGACAAGGAGGCAATGCTTCTTTATATGTCTCTTTGATGGAATGTCCAATAACAACCGACAACTTCTGATGAGCCTGTGAACCACTCTCCAAACCTTCGGTTGCAATTTTCTTGTTATCAACACCAACTTCAATTGAAGGTACAGATGAAGATCCTTCAACCACTTCTACAACTGGATCAATGACCTCTTCATTCACTACAGAAGCGCTCCCCTTTTGTTTAGCATCCACACTGCAATCATCATCCACTCCGACGGGCTTTTTCTCCATATGCTCTTTGGAATCTATAATATCAGTAGTTTTCTCCATACTGTCTGCAGAGGGCATACAGACTAAAGCCGTCGTTATAACTTCCTTTAATTTACCATTTTCAAGGCATTGATCCGCAATCTGTGGCAAAGCCATACTTGATGAAGTCAAATGCTCATTCAGCTCCCCAAATTTTTCCAGCGCAGAACCAGTCTTGCTGCCGGCATTTTTTGCCCAATAATTACCAGCAGCAACACCCCGCTTTTGATAATGATCATCTGCACACTCAGCAGACTGATTTTGATTTCGAACAATTTCATCCCCAGAATGAAGTTTTGATTTTGTATCATTTCCTGTGGAAGAATGCTCAATAAGAGGGGTATTTCTTAGCGGAGAATCAACAGGCGAAGCCAAATTTGACTTAGAGTAGTCTCCGGTAGCCACACTAGCAAGCAAATTCATTCCAGCATCATCTCCAACTGGTATGCACTTGCTTGATTCGGAGTACTTGACACTATCAATTAAAGCATTTATGGGGCTAAAAGACGCCTCTTGCAGCTTCCCTGATTTAAGTTCATTTCCAGATGATGAGAATGCAGTTTTTGTAACATCAGCTGCTTTCCTAGAATCTTCTCCAGTCCTACAGTCTTCTTCACCAGGAACAGCTACAGGTGAACCATTTCCCTCGTCAGACCCAGTCAGCACATCTTTGAAGTCATTGCTCTGCCAAGATTCAGTATTCACATCACTGATAACATTTGCTCGATAACTGTCATTTTTCTCTTTCATATTACAATCTAATTGCTCATGTTTCTCTGAAAGGACAGGAGAAGAAGCTCGACTATTCATGACAGAATGATCTTCAAGAGATCCTCCACTCGCAATTTGTGCAGGACTTCTACCTCTATTTGGGATCTTAACAGTAAACGTATGACTATTACTCTCAACCATAGGTGGCTCCAACGCCTTTTCACATGTTAAACCTGACTGTGATACTTTTTCTGAAGCGGGATTTCTGTGCAAAGAAGAATTTTTACTTGATCCAGCTTCCCTTTGAACCCCTGATGCCCCTAGGAAACCATTAATAGATTTCCGATGACGCGAAGAACCACCCGAGATCTTAGCCGCTGTTCCTGAACCAGCTAGAGAACTTCTTGCATCCTCCTTTCCAGAAACTCCCCCAGTCTTCCCATGATCACTAGAACAAGACTGACTATTATTGTGGGACTGACTTGAACTGCTGCTTTTCTCATCCCTTGTGATTGCATGAGGGTCAGAGGTGACACCAACAGAAGCATGTCGTGCCTCCACATCTTTTAAGTTAGTACTGGCAGAAGCAGGTGATGTTGCTGCCTTCATAGGTCCTGGTGATGCAGAAGCAGGCTTAGTTGTGGTCTCTACTTGAGCAATCTTAACTGAACAAGTTTTGGAGGCAGAAAGTTGGGTTACTGAACTCTTCATGGCAACCTCAGATGGTCCAGAGTGTTTGCTTCCACCATGAGAAACTTCAGAAAGACGAGCTCTAGCAGACCAGGGAACAGCCTGATTTGAACCAGACTTGGCATCCATCTCAGCCTCAACTCGTTTTTTCCATGTATCAACTAAACTCCTTGCTTTCTTCTGTATTTCTATATTCTTATGACTACGTAAATGATTCACAGATTTGCCAATATTACACATTTGCAAAGCTGTAAGATTTACAGGGAGCTTATCAAGAGCTCGAAGTAAGGTTAAAAGAAAATCATCCACTGATTTATCATCCTTGGACCCGCTACCATCACCAATCTTCCCTTTGTGGACCTCCTGAAGCCATTCATCAAAAACAGGTAACCCTCTAAGCTGAACAAAATGACTAAGGCAGTCAAACTTATCTGTAGCTGCTATCACAAAAGCAAGCATTGACCGGCTGACCAAATCTATTTTCTTCTCATTTCTTTCAGATAACATGAGCTGAACCAACTTCTCAACTCCCGAAAAATCTTCTAATCCCCCCTTTTCAACAACTTTTGCAATCTCAGATTTTAAATTAACTTCTGGTCTACCATGATCAGAATCCCCATCATCCATTTTACTAGTGTGTTCCCTTTTGACGGGCTCAAAGCCTTGATCACCACGCTCCCTATTTTTCCCCTTACCCTGAGAGGGAAATGAGGAAGCACTATTTTGTATACTGTCTGAACCAGGTTTTAATTGTGATGTTGATGAAGGACCATTTATCGGCTTTGGAGAATGGCCATCCTGCTGCACTGTTGTGTGCGTCTCTAAATGTGTCTTATACAACAGTTGATCTACTTCTTCTTGTCGTTCCTGATAATAAATAAATAAATAAAAATGAATATATCGACTATAAGAGCTTGAAAGTAATAGAACATATGCAAGAGCATCTGGGACTCACATCAATATAATCTTGATCAGTTAGCCACCATAAACACTTGTTTGTAATGTCATAAACTCGCCGACACACAAATGAGCAAATCCCTGATGGAAGTTCAAAATCTTTAGGAATGAATGCAACTTTACAAGGATGGAGTAACGAGGCAGCAGGAATCTCATCCTCGTGAAAGGAATAAAAGATTTCGTTTGGCGCAGCTTCCAAGAGGATGCCTTTGCCAAGCTTTACTTCAGCAGGTCGATAAAGCCAATTCACACACCAATTTAACTTGTTTTCTTTAGAAGTTAGACAACGAACTATTCCAATGAAGGGTGGAGAATCTTGGGGTGGTTTGAAGAGAGCACACTCACCAACACTAATCCTGCATCCATCCTATCAGAAGCAAAACAGGCAATGTCAGTATAGTGAATTATCAATGTTTGCAAATTTCATCAGTGAGAAACAAGAGGAATTTACAATGAAAAGAAATGCATGTCGTTCCATCACTCAGATATGTTGTGATTCCAATAACACAGCTTCACTCGATAAGAAAGACTTCTGAGTTCAATATGTATGGGAAAGGATGCATATAACTCCCATTTAAAGCATTACCGGTAAACTTCTAAACAAATTCATGAAATAAATAAGTTTCTCAGAAGTAAAATTACAATCAGATGGTGCAAAGCTTCCACAGGTTTTAAACCATAATTTCAGTATCATTACAAAACTCAAACGCAAATTGATCAATTCATAAAATAGATTAGATCTACGTCGAATTGCTAAGGTACATGTATTAATCAAATCAAATAAATGAATTTCATTTTGTTCTGATAAGCCAATTATGATCGGCCTTGAAACAATTCATTGCATTGATAATAATCAAATCCAATATTGATAAACCCCTTTTACCCTCTACAGGTTAAGTATGAGAGCTACTAGCCGCTATGAGTCTACTATATATATATATATATATATTCATTCAGTAAATGAATCGAACGGCCCTTTTAACTCAGTGGTAGAGTAATGCCATGGTAAGGCGCAACTCATCGGTTCAAATTCGATAAGGGGCTTTTGACTATAAGCAGAAAGGAGTTACAGCAATTCATATATGCTCCAAGCTTACCATACTTGTATTTAGAACCACAAAGGAAAATTTGACTATTCTCATATTGAATGTTCAATAGTTATATCATACCCTCCTCAGTGAATTCTGGGTTATTTTTAAGATGCTCCTTTTCTGGTTCCATTGACAACATGCTAATACATTATTATAGACCAATTTTTAGTCATATCATATACTAGAAATATGATGCGACTCTTAATTACATGCATTTCCCCATAGTTTTACCAAGAAAACACCAGGCATGACAAAACTCATATATCTTTACACTCATATGCATGTAGGTTAAAACCATGACAATGAAACAGGACTTGCATATTTCAAGTTAAGAAACAAATATTGCATTTATTGCATCCGAAACCATAAATAGAAGCATAACATAAAATGCTTCCGATATATGCTTCAAGATAAAGATTTTGATGTATATACATCAACACTTGTTTTATTTAAGAAAGTAAACTCATTGCATAGGTTGATCCAACACATTAGCACTATACACTTTCTTCTTTACATACTAACATTTTCCCAATTCTCCATCATTAATAAATGACAAACTATTTCCTAATGGACAAAATTACTTCATGATCAAAGATGTTCAAAATATGGGCAACATTTCACATTTTTCGAATTATAACCTCGTGATTATTTCTCTGCCTCCAAAATGATGAACCAGAAACTCGTTCCTTACTGACAAATTTCAAGATTCAAGCAGTCCTAACTTCGGAAATTTTCCTGTGATTACTTCCCCTTATCACTCCTTGATAGTAGGCAAACTCCCATAATTCAGCACATATACATTGATCTATGGTGTATTTAATATATTTATCATCTCCCAAACACTTCTTCTGTCCAGAAATTCCTTCAGATTGGATAAAGAAGAAACACCCTATTGCTTGCTAAGCAACTACTACTCGAAGTCCACAACCTTAAATTTCAGTCAAATCAATGGAAGCACCATATCATCTGTAAAATAGTTTGTAGTGTATGGAAAGATAACTAAACCATTCTGCTATTGTAGGCAAAGATTGTTTTAAAAAGAAGTAAATTCCCAAGGAAACAGACTCGTCTCAGTCATTATTCAAATTATAACGTAGTGCACCGCCTCGGCGCCTCCCACAACTGAAACACTTTGTGGACGAAGAAAAATTAAGCCAAAAGTTCTTACACTTTCACCTCAGCCAAACAAACCACCCAAAGATGAAAAGTTAAATGCCTTCCTACTAATCAATTGTCCAGCTAAATCAAAGCAAAGGCAACAAAATCCAAGAAAATCAGCAGTAATTCGCCACTTTCCACCAACAGTTAAGCCACCGTCCCAAAATTCCCAAAAGACAAAAGTGAACCACTTATTTCATTTCCTCCAAATCAATCAAACAAAATATCTCTTATCAGATCACCCGACGGAACAAAACAACAAGCAAAAAAAGATAAAAACCTAGAAAATAAAAGAAACGATGATAGAATCAAATGAAATTAAATCAAATCTGAAGAAAATGATTTAAAAAGGTATACCTTTGAAAAGAAATTAACGGTAGATGAAGAAGAATAAGAGAGAGAAGCACCACCATCACAACTCAGAACAGCCGTTGCACGTGTAGGGAGTGTGCACATGTGCTGTGCCTTTTTCCTCTCCTCACCTCCTCCCCGTCCATGCATAGCCTTGCATTTTTCCCTTCGAGTACCATCAACCCCCCCCCTCCTTACTTCTATCTTCAATTCCCCACCACCTTTCTTTCACCAATTCCGAACCCTATATCCGCCCAAAATCCTACCTTTCACCGCGTCCTAAAAAAATCCCCCTAAATCAATCCCTAATTTTCCTGAATCTCAAATCGAAAACCCTAATTCCCTTCGATCGCGATTCAACTGTTTAAACGACCTAATTCAGTCTCAGATCCATCCACCACGTTCGATCTCGTAAGCCACCTTTCGATCTATAGAAGAACTAAAAAAGATGACTATAAATTAAATACAGAAAATTGAAATTAAAGGAAAAACGATCGATTTTTAGAGGAAGAGCAGGGCAATAGGGGCGGGGCAATTCGGGCAAGTACTTAACAAGGGGCAAGGTAAAGTCACAGTGCTGTGAGGGAAATGAAATGACGTGTGTTGGATTTTTTTTAAAGTAACACGAATATATTCCTTAATCGAAACCATGTTAATAAATGTATTGCGAAATACAAATTGAATAATTACAGATTATTATAAAATTTTAAAATTTTATTATGATCGATTAGTAATAGTTTAATAAGTAAAATTATGAACAATTAAAGTAATAATATACATAAACTGATTGCACCAACAATTCCGAACATCAATCGTAAAAAAAATTTTGAAGATCTAAAACGTCAAATGAAAAAAATGATTTCCCCTGATAGATAATCTCATTCATGGAAACATGTTGAATTAAAGACCGAGAATAAAATTAAAATAATAAACTTATATAAAAAAATCTACAAATCAATAGTCATGACACCTTAAAAAAATCAAGAGATATATTATTAAAAAACGATAAAATATAACTAAAATCTAAAATCTATCAACCAAAAAACAAAGTAAATGGCAGTGGCAAGCCGAAGTGAAAACTTAGAAGAAAGTTGGTAACCGTCGGTAACTGCAGCAGAGCAAAAGGAAGAAAGTTGGATTTTGGATACGGAACTGGACTTCAATCTGTTTCAGATTAAAAACTTTACAAGTGTTTGACAAATGAGTGTTTGCAAACCCTTTGACTTCTTCGCGTGCTTTTGTAATGGACAATGGGATTTTCAACGCAAAATTAGGTTGTTTGTTTATGGAAAATATTTTATATTTTTTAAAAATAAATTATATTTTTAAAAAAAATATTTTTTAAATATTTTATGATATTCGAAAGAGATTGTCAAAATCATTTTTCATTAATTGATGTATCTTTTAGAAATTATTAAAATAAAAATATAATATTTTATATTATTATAATATAATTGAGTATATTATTATAATATTAAAAATATACTATTATATTTATTAAAAAATTTAATAAATAATATTTTGATCAAAATGATATTAAAATATTATATTAATATTAAATATATAAAATAAAATTATTTTAAGTATTTATTCTTTGAAGTGAAAAGTTCGAAAAATTACTTACGAAAAATTAGACCGTAAGTCATTTTCTAGAAAATGTAAAGGAAATTATGTTGACTAATAAAATATTTTACATTACCCAACCAATTTTCCTCAAACCAAACACTGAAAAATGAGAAAATATTTTACGCTAAACAAATAGACAATAAAGTTTGAATTATTATCCCATACACACATTGGTGATAATTTTTTTATAAATGGTATTTTAATATGTTTTATTTAATAATTAATTTTATACATCTTAAAATTTAGGATAAAATACACAAATAATTCCCGACTGTAGTATACTATTTTGTTTAGTTCCCTAACTATTAAAAGTTACAAAACAACCTCCAACTATTTATTTATATATGTATATATATATATATATATATATATATATAAAGTGTATACAAGACAATATATGTTCAGAGACTCGACCATTTAATAATAAATACTTATACCCTTGACATATACGATGTTTGAACCTAAGACCTCAAGGGATAATAATAATTTTTCATCTCGCTTTCTCTTCGTAATCAGTAGGGTCGTTCGTGAATCGCTAATAGTATCGTTTAGTCTAAATAGTCGATTAACCGTTATAACGTTTATGAGTTTTTTCTAACCTTAACATAACCATTAAGAAATGGTTAACCGTCATTAACGGTTCGGTTATAAGTTAACCTATAGTTAACCTATTATAATTATTTGTCAATTTTTTTATAATTCATACTACAAAAAATATAGCACTTACTACATGTTTACACTAATGTAATTGAATAAAATAAAAAATGTAATATTTAACACATAGTGTAAATATATATCTCACAATATCTTAGTACCTAAAAAGTAAACATATATAATTATTGGTGTAAGCATGTTTCTATATTTTCAAATCGATGTAAGCATGTTTCTATATTTTCAAAGAAATAAAAAAAATATACTAAGTTATTTATATACAAATTTATTAAATCATGTAGTTTGTACACGTATAATAAATTATAAATTTAATTTATTAAATCAAAATTCTTAATTGTAATCGTAACCGTAACCTTAATCGTTAATCATTATTTTTAACGGTTTAATTAACTAAAATTATTTAATATTAACAGTTCGATTAGTTAACCTATTAAATATAACGGTTACATCGATTAATGATTATGAGTTTTTTTCAACAGCCTTAGTTATGAGACAGAGGGAGGCCGAGTGTTGGGATTTCAATAAAAGTGATCATTCTCTGCCTCATGTGTTAACCAGCCTTGGGTTGTAGCAGGGAGACAAACAACGCATGGTTTTCCTGTTGGAAGAGAATCGCAGTGGTTATTTTACAGTTTACTTCATATTTATGATCTCAGATACACTCACCACGAGGAAAACGTAAATGACTGAGATGCTGCGAGCACTACAACTTAGAATATGGATATACTATACATCAGATTGGCAGACCTTTCTCATTTGAGGATTATCTAATTCAAAATTTTAATCCTCTTCTAAAGTAATTTTTTGTTCTCAGCTTTATGGTTGATTTGAAGACTTCAATTAACAGAAGAAAAAAAAAGTTCAAGAGAGCGAGTGAAGCGGTAAAAAAGGGAAAGAGTAAAGAGTGTTCCTTCCAGCTGCAATTTGTTAATTGACTTGAAAACCAACTCTGTCGTTTAAGTCTAACTAGGGGAAAGTGCAGGCAAGAATAATGAATAAAATCAAATTGATCTCATCAGAAGAACAATAACATGGTTGCATGTGCCTTCGCATGGAAAACAAAATGGATCCTTAGAAGAATCCTACCCGAACCAACCACTGATTCATTCAACCAAATCATCATCTCGACACGACATGAAAAATATAAATAAATACTTCGGGGCATACGCCTAGAGCAACAAAAATATACACAAAGAACACTAACACAGCAGGAACTTAAAAACCAGAATTCTCTCTCAGTAGAATTAGCATATATCGTAACCACATAAATTGTCAATGATCAATTAGTTGAATTAATCTCTCTCCCTGCAACCCCCACACAAAAAAACTTCAAAAATATTTTGGACTGCTGAAGCGTAACTTTTGCCTCATCATACATTTGGGCATCTAACGCATCCACTAGCATGACTAAGGCAAAAGTTACGCGTAACTCGAGAAAGGACTTGTTGCCAAAGTCAACTCTGCATGACAGAGCACGTGCCTCCATCTCGCAAAGAATTCAAATCGGTACCTAGGCCGTACATCCTTTTAAGAGTCTCAGAGAATGCAAACCTGCAATTGAATGGCAAATGAGGCAAGCAAATATGTCGGTATAGTAAATATATTTATATATTTTGTACAATTTCATGCAATTGCATTTGAAATCATTGAAAAACCTTAAAGCTCTTACTTGCAATTTCCAGCATCAAAAAATGACCAAATTAAAGTCCTGCAGCAAGTTTTGTCTTGGATATGTATCCATTCGAGACCTAAAGTATTGAGCATTACCGTGCTTGCTGCAAGCAGTTTCTTGGATCTGTAATGTATCATATATGTATCTGCGTGTCATCCCAATTGTCATAAAGACCACTCCTTAAAACGGGAAAACCATCACCTCTACCCTACAAATATACCATTTGTAGATGCTTTAAGCCTTATTATACCAGCTCTCAAAAATGCAAAGTAGACAAACTTCAAACCATGTATGAGGAAGGAGAAAAACAAGTTAATTTGTCCACGGGAAGCACTTCATTAGGAGTAGCACGTTAAACCTTGGACCCCAAGGAGCAAGTTTCAATTCACAGGAATAACTAGCACGCCTTTTACTGGTTTCTTACAAACAGAGGTCAAATTTAAGCATATTTTAAGATTTTCTTTGCCAAGAAAAGCATATTTTGCTAGCTGAAGATGCCAACAACAGTTTGATAATAGCATCATCTACAATTCCTATACCTCTACATATGAGTTGAGCCATTTCCATCCCTGCATGATTATTTACAAACTTGGTTATCGAGGAATAAGAATTTCATCCAACGTATTTACAATCTAAATAAGAGGAATGTTATTGGCCACTCCATGTTAATTTTTTTACTTCATTTAGATTCTCATATTTCTCCGGAACTTTCCAGGTAAGAGCACGACCATGATTAGCATTACCAGTTATTTTCATATTATCTATCTACAAAAGAAATCAACATGAAAAAAGGAAAAAATTCATCTACTTATACACTAGTGTGGAATTTCAATCGAATGACCGTTAAAAGACTAAATTTAAATTGAAATCCTAGAAAGATAACATGTTAGAGTAAATGAATGTAAACCATGCCTGAAACATGATATTTGAATTGGTTCCGTTGATCAAAATTATCGTAAATGAAAAGTGGTATAAGAGTTTATATAATGGAGGCGGGTTCACTTGAAGAGACCCAAAATATGGCTAACGATTGTTGACGTGGTCTATCACACCATAAATATGTCATTCTGGTGCGGCTGTTCTAATGTCTAAAATGACATCATTTAATACATTTGTATCAATCGTTAAATTAGAAATGAACATAAAGTTGACTAAGGATTACACTATTGAATAAGTGATCACGACTTTCCAAGGCATTAACCCCAGTAAGGCTCCTGGTCATGATGGTTTACCGGCTAGTTTTTTTCCAGTAACACTGGGATTTAATTGGGATAGACATTGTCACGCTTTGCCTTGATCTATTAACCGGGAAGCATGACATGGCTTCAGTTAATAAGACGATTCTGGTACTGATTCCCAAAGTTGAAAATGTGACACACATGAAACAAATTAGGCCTTATCAATTTATGCATGGTGGTGTATAAGATAGTTTCTAAAGTCATATATAGTTAATAGATTGAAACCGGTAATGAGTCGGTGTATTAGTGCTAACCAAGAGGCCTTCCTTTCGGGGCACCAAATATCGAATAATATTTCTATAACAGCCTCAATATCGGGTTAGTGACTAAATTGTAAAACTTCAGAATTTGGTGATTAAAGTAAAATAATTGAATAGTATTGTAATTGGGTATAGTGTTAAATTGCAAGGAATATGGAATTGAAGGATAGAATAGTCATTTGCATGGAAAATAATTAAAGAAGAGATATATATTAGCTACACATGGAAGAGATTAAAGCAAAACACAAGGTTCCAGAGTTCTCTTATTCTCTTCTTTCTCCAAACGTGAAGAGGTCAAAACAAAGGTGAGATTTCTCATGAGCTAATTGTTTGCTGAAATTTAAGTTTCTTCTGATCATTAGATGCTAATTAAGCTTAAGGAAAGCTTAAGTTACTTTAAAACAACAAGATGAAGAGTGTAGGAATAATTAATGGTTAAGAGTTCTTGAATGAAATTTTGAAATAAAGTTCATAATGAGAATTGGAAGTTGAATTTGACCTGTCACCAACTTGATTAAGGGATATGAAGTGTTAGAATTAGATTTAGAACATGTTGGAATTTGAGTAAGATTCTTGAATTTTATATGGAGGATTGAATTTTTAAGTTTTAGAGGTATTGAATGGATAATAATTAGTTTAAGTAGGTGTATGCAAGTTAGATACATAAAAGGAGGTGAAATAGGAAGTGTTGAGAGGATTATAAAGGGATTTTCGTGCTTAAAATAACATTTCTGGGCTGTGTGCATCGGTACACATTCAATGTGCATCGGTACACATTCAATGTGTATCGATGCATTCTCAAATAAATGAACATCGAATGCAAATAGTGCATCGATGCAGGAGGAGTGCATCGACGCACCCCTTTAAAATACAAACATCGAATGAGATTTGTGTACCGATGCATAGATAGTGCATCGATGCACACGTTAAGGGATGCATCAATACACTGTGTAGTGCATCGATGCATACCTTCATTAAAAGATGAAAATAACTTTCTTTTTAGCCTAAGGAGTGATAATTTAGAATATATTAATTAGTATACTGATATGTACCAATGTATTACTTATGAAATTGTATTGAGATAAGACTTGCGATGAATCTATCTCTTCTAGTTAAACTTATGAAATTGTATTGAGATAAGACTTGCGATGAGTCTATCTCTTATAGTTAAACTTATGATTTCGCATTCATGTACATGCATATTTATATATGTATTAATGCTATAGTGCTTTCATGCATAATTTATTCATGCTTTAATATGAACTTATTTGAATAAATGCAATAATATGAGAATCCATTCAGGTATGGGAAATAATGAAAATAATCATGTGTACTCATATGAAGTGAATTATGTGTTTATGTGAAAAGTGATAGAAGAGATATGGAAATGAGAATTGTATTATATTTAAGCCCATGTTACTTAATGTGAGAGATGTAGGTATAATTGACATGCCAAAAGTCGAGGGATTATCAGTGGTCCTTCGGGACATAGTGGTCATTCGGGACATAGTGGTCCTTTGGGACAAATATTCAGTGCCCCTAGTGAGATTTTATTTGAGTTGTGGTGACATAATTGTGCACAACCTCAGTGTACTCATGTACCTTCCGTTCTCAATAATGTACATGGGCATCCAAAGATAAATTAAATGAAAATTATTATAAGAAGTGAAAGTTCATTTGTGCATATCATATCTATATATGTTATAGTGTAGTGCATACATGTACATTGCAATGATATAATAGATTTATAATAGTACATGTTCATGATTTATTTGTTAAATATTTATTATTATGCCTCACTAAGTCTATGACTTAGCGTGTAAGTGATTTACACGTAGGTACCAAGAATCAAGAAGAGCCGAAATAGGAGTGGCAAGGACAACATCACTGCTAGAAGATCAGATCAATAAAAAACTGATAAAATATGTCTTTTGTTGTGTATAGTGTGTTGGCATGTAAGAAAAGTGTCAGTTATGAATGCTCTGATCGATTTTGGTTATTTTAGTCAATTTATGTAAATAAATTACCTTTATTTTAATGAAAGTTTTAAATTATCCTTGAATTTTGTTAAGAGTCAAAGTTTGAAAAGTCAATATGACACCTTAGACTCGTATTCGAGTCGGGTACAGGTTGGGGTGTTATATTTAATGGTATGAGAGCTACGGTTTAGTTGTTTCTCGACATAAACTGGAGTCTAGAGTGTCTTATAAAGTATACATGCCAATAAAATAGTGAAAACTTCTGATCTGATATAATAGTAAGTATGTTGTTTTGCTAATAGAACAATATGGTTAATTTTTATATAGATGTTCGGACATGGTAGTTCTAGAAGTAAAGCGGGAGACGATAGGCCCGCTGAAAGCATTAATTCACCTGTCCTGGCCAGGCAGAGTGAAGATCAGGCACCCTCTGGAGTGCCTGTAAGTGATCAAGACGTGTTCTTCATAACACTAGACGCGGTATTGGCGCGTTTTCAACCTTCTGTTACTTCAACTTCGAGAATGAATGTTGCAAAGGATTTGAAGGGTTTAGGAGCACCAGAGTTTAGAGGTGAAGCCGAAAAAGGTCCTGTTACTGCGGACCTTTGGCTTAATGATGTGAAAATTATGCTTGAAGGGCTTCATTGTTCTGATGCTGAAAAGTTGGATGGAGTAGTCTCTTTGCTCCGAGGGCAAGCCTGTAACATCCCAAATCAGGGTCAGTGACTAAATTACAAATTTTAAAAATTATGTGCTCGATTTTGAAACAAGTTAAAAGTTCAAGGACTTAATTGAGAATGTTATTTAAGAGGATTATCTGGTAAATATGAAAAGAGTGGAAGGGTATTATGGTCTTTTTCCTTTAAAAGATATTTTCTCCCCTTTTATAAGAGTGAAAACGTGGGAAGAGAGTTATCTGGAAGCTTTCTTCTTCTTGCTTTCTCTTCTTCACGTGGGGCTTAGCTACAATAGGTAAGTTGGTTTTTTATAGTTATTTACTTTAAATATTAAGTGGATTTTGATTCTTTGGGTATTAAATAAGCTTAAGGAAAGCTTATATGAGATTTAAACAATAAGATAAAGGAATTAAGAAGGAATTTGTAATATGAGTTTTAAGATGAAATTTTGATATGGTATGGTTGTTGAAGTTTTATGGATGAATTTGACTTGTCATCAATCTAATTAAGAAGTATGAAGTGTTAGAATTGGAATTAGAACACATTGAAAATTTAGTGTGATTCTTGAATGCCATGTAAATGATGGAATTTTGGGTTTAAAGAGTGATTATGGAATAGAAATGAGTTTAAATATGTGTATGGAAGTTAGGAATATTAAAGGAAGTAAAATATGAAGGTTTAAGCTGAAATGAAGGGAATTTCGAGCTCAAAATGGGATTTCTGGGCTAGGGGAATCGATACCCATTCAAGGGGAATGGATACCCCCTCAAACGAACATGGAATTCCAGAATGCCAGAGGGGAACCGATACCCCCACAGTAGGGAATCGATACCCCCTTAAAGGAAAATGAAAATGTTGATTTCTTAAAGTCGTTTAAGCTATTAATATCAAGTTATAAGGTTAGATTTTGATAGATTGCCTTAAATTGTATAATTATGTAGATACCGAGCCTAAATCAGTTCCGGAATATTTGGTAAATAAGATCGAGAAAGGGGAAATATGAGAAATCAATATTAACTTAGTGAGGCCCAGGTGAGTGCATCTTATTTTATAGGATTATAAGGAAATTGGACTTGTGATAAGTCTGTTTCCGATAGTTATTTTATTATGCATGAAGTGTTGATTATAAGTAGGTGAATGACATGAAATGTATGTATGATTGATTATATGAGCTGATATGTTTGTATGTGTTATATAATTTATATAAGTATAAATAATATGTCATATGATAAGATCTACATGATATATAGAATTGAAAATATATGTCTATGAAGAGTTATAAGAGAATCTACATAATTCATATGATAAAGAGAGTATAGGATTATGAAATAAAATATGTAAAAATAAAAGAATATGATGAAAGTGAATCCACGAGAAACGATAGAAACTAGGTAATTATGTGTAAAGGTTATATGAATAATAGGATTATGAGTTGTACATAGTGGTATAATTAATTATGAGAATTTAATATAATAGCGTTATATGATTTAATGTGAATTGAAAGAAACTAAATAAGATTGAATTATAGAATGAAATGAGAATGATGTATCAATTAGGAAACTTGAATATGGAGTGATATGAGAAAATTATAGGAGTTATATGAAATTGAATTAAGTAAATTGATTAATTTGTATATAAAAGAAATAATAGAAGTAATATATATATATATATATGTTTATCAGTATAAAATATGTTATGTAATATAAGTGCATACCAAGGAATAAAGAATAAGATAGATGATGCGATGTAGATTATATTATGAATTAGTGATATATGAATGTGATATAAGTATGTAATAAAACTTATGTGGTGTATGATAAATATGAACATATGAGAAGACGAGATAAGATAAGTGACTTGTAATAAGAACCATATGACCATAAATTATGTAAATTAGAAATGATTTATGTAAACATGTTTGATATGTATTACATGTATGTGAATACAAGAGAATATAACATAAATCATATGAAAAGATATAAGTCCTATGATATTACCTATGTGAATATATGAGAATATGAGTGAGTTTATAGGTTATTTATAGGACATATAAGAATATATAAATGTATGATGATATGAAAAAGGGAACTAAGTTTAATGATGTTGAACCCTATGAGTAGAAGTTATGTGATTATAAGTAACATGATTATATGATCACAAGATATGATACATGATATGAGATATATGAAAGAGAAAATATATGTTATATGAAATATTATATGACTACGTGATTATATGAAAATGTTCTACGCGTAGGTAAACCATGTGTTTATATGTATATGGGATATGTGATTTATATGACAATGAGCTATATGAAAGGATTACATGACTATGTGTATATGTGAATGTATGTTAACATAAATATTAATGCCCATGTTATGTGTCATGAGAGCTAGGGGTATAGTTGGCATGCCAAGAGTCGAGGGTCTATGTGGTCCTTCGGGACATATATGTATTCTTTGGAACAAGTGTGAAGTCTGGTGAGACACATACTTGATCCTTGGCATATGTATATGATTCTTAAGGAATGATATATGATCCTTCGGGATATATATGTATTCTTTGGAACATGTGTGAAGTATGGTGAGACACATACTTGATCCCTAGTATATGTATATGATTCTTAAGGAATGATATGTGGTCCTTATGGACATTATTATATGGCACTACGGTGCAATTCTACGCGGCACTCCGGTGTAATTATATGTGGCACTTCAGTGCAATTATATGAGTTGTGGTGACAACATTAATGCATAACCTCTATGTACTCGCATATCTTTAGTTCTCACATGTGTATCATGGGCTATTAAATATATAATATTAATAAAAATGAAGATGATATTATAGTTTCCTGGGTGTACGTGTTTTATGATAGTATATATGGTATATGTTATTTAATATACATGAGTACATGTTAAGGTATATGTGAATAAGTATAATTGATTGAAATGATGATATAATAATAAGTTTATAAGATATATGATATGATCATAAGAGATCATAGGAACATGAGATAAGAGATATGAATGATAATGACATATATGTATGTATATATATTTGTTACCTGTAAAAGTATGAGTTGTATGAAATGATAGTAGTAATTGTTTATGTATGATTATTAGTTACCGTTTACCTTATATGTTTATTGCCTCACTAAGTCTTCGACTTAGCGTGTGATTATTTCACACGTAGGTTACAGAAGCAAGAAGAGAAGAGAAGAAGAGTAAGACAGGTCACCACCTCCCTTACAAAATTTCAGATCAGAAAATAGAGGATTTAAATGTTTTTGGTTATTTTGAGTATAGTTGGCATGTACTAATTGGTTGAATTAAATATGCTCAGATTGAATTTGGTTATTGTAGTCAGTTTATGTAACTAAACCGCTTTTACTTTAATGAAATGTTTAAAAATTCTTTGAATTTTGTCAAGAGTCAAAGTTTGAAAAGTCAATGTGACACCTCATACTCGTATCCGGGTCGGATACGGGTTGGGGGTGTTACAAAGCCAGGATTTGGTGGACCAATGTTACATTTAGAATGTCTAGTGATCAGGTAATTTGGTCCTTATTTTTAGAAGAGTTCAAGCATAAATACATCGGAGATCAATTTATCCGATAGATGAAACAAGAGTTCATAAATCTGAAGCATTGGAACCGTATAGTTTATGAATACGAGTGTGAATTCAACAAGTTGAGCCGCTTCGCTGCTGAGTTAATTCCTACAAAGAATGATGCTTGTGAGTGGTTTGTAGAGGGATTGCGTCATCGTTTAAAAGAGATGCTTATTGTGTTGAACTTATATTCATTTCAAGAAGTGGTGAATCGTGCTAAAGCTCTGAAAAGAGCTCAAAATGAGAGGTTCGGAGATTCCCGAGCTCGGACTTCGAAAATATCGGGCGCATCATCGAGTGTTGCACCATAAAAAAAGGGCAGATATGTGAGTTCTCGACCGCAAACGAGATCAAAGTCAGTTGCATCTTCTGCTAGGGGATCAAATCAGATGAGGGGTCGACAGACACAGTTAGTGGGATATGGAGCTGGGAGATCTAACCCAAGTCAAGTCAGACAATGTCCACATTGTGGAAATAATCATTTGGGATATGTAGGATGATTTCTGGAGCCTGCTTTAAATGTGGGGACACCGAATATTTTGTTCGGGATTATCCCATGTTAGCTGGTGAATCTGCTCAGCAAGAAAGGTCTGCCTCAGCTACCCAGAGGGGAAGAGGTAGAGGCAGAGGAAGAAGTCAGTCATAGTCCTCAGCTCCACAAGAGATACATTCTACAGCTCGTGTGTATAATCTCAAGACTAGCGAGGATCGAGATGACCCAAAGATTATCGCAGGTATTTTTCAGTTATATAACAAGAATGTGTTTGTATTGATCGATTCAGGGTCTACTTATTCTTACATTTTCTGTAAGTTAACAAAAGAATTGAATATTCCATTAGAATCTACTAGCAGTGAGGTGATAGTGACTAATCCGTTAGGACACAGTGCTTGAGTCAATATGATGTGTCGAGGGTGTCCCATACGGATTCAAGAAATTGAATTCCCTGTTAATATGATGGAATTACCTTTTGACGAATTTGAAGTGATACTGGGAATGGATTAGTTATATTGTTATTATGCTAATGTTGATTGTAGACTGAAAAGAGTGTCGTTGAGAAGTTCAGAAGGTATAGAAGTTATTGTATTTAGTGAATGATGGAACCCATTGGATAATGTAATATCAGTGATGTTGGTAAAGAAGTTATTGTTACAGGTGTAGACATCCGTTTTGTCCAGTTTATGGGAAATCACTTGCAACCCAAACCAGTTGGAGGCCTAGTTCAAGTCCAAAGATCCAGCAGAGTAACTTCCATTCCACGTGAGAATCCCCTGGAAAATAAAGACGGTTATGAGGAGTTAATAAGCATAAAAGTGAAGTTGGTGAATAACAGGGTCCATGATCAAGGGAAAAACGGAAAAATGGAAGTTTTTTATTGGAATTAACCACCAGACACGGGGGGAGATATCAGCAGGGAACTGAGAGTAACAGATGGGGGATCTCTATTTTTTTTTGTTGGTTTTACTTTTGACAGAAAATAGGAAAACTGGAAAAATAACATTGTATTGGATTTAACTTTTATTTTGGAGATCAAAGGAAACAAAATTCATTGGTCTTTTCAAAGAACCAAAGCAATTCCTTCTTCATATCACATCCATTTTTCAGCAAATACAAAACGCAAATCTCAGGAGCATTAAATCATCATTCGGAAACCATTCGCGTCGACACCATAAAATCAGATTGGGACAGGGGATTCGACCTTCAATTTTTTGAGAAGCAATACGCAAAGAAGAAGGTATTCCATTTTCAATCTTTAATCCTTTTTTAGCTATAGTTTTTCTCATTTGGAATTAAAAAAATTAGAAGAGATTTAGTATTTACCTAAGACAATCGCATTTCTTGTAAAATATCCACAATGCTTAGACGAAACCTTCGTCACCGAGGATTGAAGAAATCTGTGCAGCGAGAAAAGGGATTATCTTATTTTTTATGCGTGTTTTTAGTAAACGAATAAGTTAGAAGAATGAGAGGGGTCCTGGTTTTGTCGAAGAAGAGAGGCAGTGAGAGATGAAGAAGAAAGAGTGAACAGCTGGGGGTCTAGCAAATTAACTTAGGTTATATGTTATAATTTTAGGATAAATTAGGTCCTAGTCCCCCAGATTTAGGCGCACTTCTGTTTTAACAAATTACTTATTATTATTTTTTATTTAGTTAAATAGTAAAATTTTTGGTTAAATTAGGATTTAGTCATTGTAATAGTTTGGGTTAATTAACCTTTTAGTCACTGTATTATTTAGGGTAAATTATTCTGGGGTCCTCGAAATTTAGGTGCATTCTTTTAAAGAAGTTCTTTATTTGTTTTAATTTTCTGATCTTTTTTTCTGAATGTATAGGCATTATTTATGTAATTTTTTTTAGCTTGAGTTGAATAGGATAAATCTTATATCAGACCCTGTTATTTATGTGTATTTTATATTTAGGTCATTGATTTAGTATTTCGTGTTTAGGTCACTGATTCATTCTTGATTTATAAATTTAATTTTATGTACATTTAATTTTAGTCACTACATTTATGTATATATACTTTTTAAAATTTTAGTTTAGCATGTTATGTCTTTGTTTTTATATTTGAGTCATATTTGTAAATTGTATGTTAATAGGCATAGTTTATAATTTGTAATTAAAATATACGTACATAATTTTTTGTATATCACATTGTATGCTATTTTTTTATTTTGTTTAATTAATTTTGGCATGACATATTTTTTGCATAATTCACATGATAGCCTTATTTGCATAACTCGATATATCACATAATTGGATTAAGGGTAATACCCTTTTAATTTAAAATTGTTGAAGTGGGCAGTCATAACTGATTTGAGGTCCGCTTTTAATGATTTTAAAATAAAAGTGTATCCCGAAAGTGAAACCAAAAAAATTGATTCGTCACCTAAAATTTGGGAACGAGAGAAAAAGAAATGTTCGTTTATTTAAATATATCGAGAAAATGTTGTTATATCTTTAAGATCTGGTCTCGATATTTGTAAATAATCGAACATTCTTTATCTTTCTAAAACAACTTGGTAATTTTAATTTAATTTGTTCGAGTGTTTTTGAATGTTTTTAAATTTATGTCATTATTTTATGGGATCAAAAATCAAATAAAGTTCGAATTTGTAAAATTCAATGCAAAGACGTTAATTAATCGTTTAGGTACCGATTTAGGGCGTTGTGGGGGTGCTAATCCTTCCTCATACGTAACCGACTCCCGAATTCATTTTTTGGTAACGCATACCTCAATTTGTTGTTTTAATTAAAATTAATTTTTATTTAAAATGACAAAACATTTTTGGGTGTCCAATCACACCCTAATCAAAGATTGATGGCGACTTTTTGAACCGTATTTTTTCGATCGTAAAGAAATCCAAAATTTTTCGAAACGAGAGGTTTTTAAATCGCATTTGTTTTTAAATTAAAAATCAATTGAAAGAGGTAAATTAAAAATTAATGTGGTTTTTTAAAATCTCACTTTTTCACCTTTCAGAAAAAAATCGTTTCGACAGCTTGGCGACTCTGCTGGGGACGTTTTTTAGAGAGTCAAGCCGATAGTCGATTAATTAATTGTATTTGCAATTGAAAATTACAAATTCGTTTTAATTCGATTTTTGATCCCTTGTTTGGTTTTTAATAAGTTTTGTTTGTATTTTGATTTTTTTTAATTCGATTAACAATTAAATAGTTGTACTAATCTGTTTGCTAATGGTTTCAGAATAATTGTTTGTTTTAGGAATTGATTTTGAGTGTTTTTATTGTTTGTTTTTTTTTTTGCTTTTCCTCACACACTGCACAGTTGCATTATCATAACATGAGCTAAAACCCCGCTCCATCCTATTTAAGTAGGAGTGAGAGACTATGCCCTCGTGTGGTTTTCACCTCCGCATGGGATAGTGGATCGCTCCTGGAGCTCACGCCTTATGGTCCTCGTGATGGTAATCACCTCCGCATGGACATAAGGAGGTGTGTTCCCTCGAAATTGAACTCGATCCCCTAAAGCCTGTGATGGGCCAGGATTGAGGGTTCGGCAGCCCAATGGGGCACTGACAAGGACAATTCGAGAACCTATTACTTTAAAACCTAACCCGGCATATAGTGAACGTAGAGCATGAACTTAGGTTGAACCAAACCCGAGCCTTAAGAATCCCGTGAGGAGGGTACACAAGGAAAAGCTTTTTTGAGTCATTTATTTTCATTTTTCGAACAAGCATGCGAACTAGATATCATGCGGTTAGGTTTATTTTTTTGAATAAGCATGCGAATTAGATATCATGCGATTAGGATTTCTTTTTGTGGATAACAAAACCTGGGGGTAGATATCATGTTGGGTAGGATCTGATAAAGCATGATGGGGGTAGATATCATGTTGGGTAGGATCTGATAAAGCATGATGGGGTAGTCAGCATATGTGGGTAGGATTTTTGAACAAATTATTATCATGAATTAATTGCTTCATTTTTACTAACCGATCTTTTGTTGTTTTTACCTTGTTTCTTTTCTGTTTTGCATTGCACTGTCCATTACATGGTGTTGATTTGGGGTCGATGTCCATATAGAAGGCCAGTAATATGGAACGAACGGTTCAGAAAGAGGTTGAGGACAATGCAGATGTTATGAGGTGGTCGGAACAGTCCCAATTGACCAATGGAGACAATGTGATGCCTGGATATGTGTCAGAGTTATTTGGTTACACTCACATCAACGTACGTCAGAATGATCTGAGTGAGCTAATAGAGATATGGGGAAGATGGGAATCAGCCGATAAGGAGATATTTTATCAGTTGTACGGCGATATTCCTTATCTTCTGGATGTTTCTATTGACCGAAATCTGTTTAGAGCATTGGCACAGTTCTGGAACCCGGCTTATAGCTGTTTCACATTTGGTAGAGTGGATCTAACACCAACAATAGAGGAGTATCAAGCTTTGGTCCGTTGTTCGAGGTCACAGATGGATAGAGTATATACCAAGCTGCCAGTTACTCCTTCGTTTAAGAAGAAATTACTATTGATGACCGGAATGAGTGAAGATTGGGTAATCAGAAACATTAAGAAGAAGGGAGACAGTGAGTGCATCTCTTGGGCTGCTTTGAAAGAAGCAATTGATCATCACCCTGATAAGAGAAAGAAGCTTGACTTGTTTGCTTTAGGGATTTATGGGCTCGTTATTTTTCATAAGGTGCTAGGATATGTAGACGTATCAGTCGTTGACCTGTTTGAAAGATTATACAAGCACGTGGATCCTGTTCCAGCCATTTTAGCTGAGACGTTCCGGTCTTTGAGTTCTTGTAGGCGCGAGGGAGAATGACGCTTTATAGGATGTGCGCCTTTGCTGCTAGTGTGGATTTTGAATCATTTTAAACATGTTGAAAGAGCACCAGGACGAGTGTTTCTAGAGGGGTTTTCGCCTTTGAAAGATTTTCTTTCTAAAGAGTGGCCTGGGGGTTTTACTGAAGAAAAATGGATGGTCATCTTTAAGGATATCAGAGATGGAGATATTTTGTGGCGAGCTTCGTGGAATACCTCTTCGGATATACTTTACCGATGTGGAGAGCGAGATTGGGTTCCTTTGCCAGGTATATGGGGTTCTGTTGGGTATGCACCGCTACTAGTTTCCAGACAGTATGGGTCAAGGCAGTTCATTCCAGCAACATGGGACTTGGTAGGGTCGGATTTTGCAATCAAAGGAGATCAGTATAAGGGTAAAGTTAAAGGGGTTACTGAGGCCTGGAAGCAAACTCGTCGCATGAATTTGTTTACCTATGATCTCGAGTTGTCTCAAGAGTACGAGCAGTGGAGAAGCGGTCGAGTAAATGACAATATCCTGATGGTGAATCCTGAAAATATTCAGCCGGTGGAGGAATAGTTGAGAGTGGTGCCATCTCCATTAGAGTTAGCCAAGCGCGATTTCGAAGCAGAACGGAGACAATGGAGAATGACTTTACAGAAGCTAGAAGATGAAGTGTATCAAAAGGGATTGGAGATTGACATTCAGAAGAGTAGAGCAGATCGAATTGAAGAAGTAGAGAAACAACTTCGGCTAGACTTTGACGATCTTCGGTCAACTTATCAGCGAATGGTAAAAGCTCAGACAGGTTCTAGCTCGAGTAAGTCTGTTGAATTGAGGCAAGAGGTGGCGAGCCTCAAAAGGGTAGCCGGAGAGAGTCAAGAAGAGCTCAAGCAAAGCAGGCACCAAGTTAAGATTTTATCGAAGGAAAATGATTCTTTAGAGCAGCGGTTACAAGAGAGTCAAGCCCAGAATGAGAAGTTGAAGTGGAAAATTTCAAGTTTAGAGACTGCATTACGACGATATCGAAGCGGGGAAGGTAGCTCGAGCCGTGAGGAGGTTGAAAGTTTGAAGAGACAAGGGAGCGAGCTTGAAGCCATGGTTCAAGAGTTTCAGAGGCAAGCAAGTGAGCTATCGATAGTTCCCTATGAGGGGGATATACAGTGGCGTTTTCGATGGGAGCGAGCTCAGGCGAGAGTCAAGCAAAGAGAGGACTTTATTGCTTGTTACCTAGAACACGCGCGAGGAATAGCTCAATATTTGGTCATTCTATCTGAGGAAGCTGCTGATGTGACTGAAGAACTAGATCCTGAGGCTGAAGAAAACCAGAAGATTGTAGAGTTGCTAGCACACGTACAAGAAATAGGAGAGATGGTGCAAATTTATTTGTGATATATTTCAACTTTGTAATTGAACGTCGTTCTAATATAAAGAGTTGTTCTAAGGAGTCGTTCCAGGATCAACACCCTGTATTTTGCATATGCATTTTTAATGCATTTAATTTTTGCATCGCATTTTATTCATTCATAATCATATGTTTCATATTCATTCAGCGATAACAAAATGACTCTGTGACAGAGTAATACTGGAAAATCCCAAGCATATCTACAGAACCAGGAAGAAAGTTATGGAAGACAAACTTGCCCAAATTGAGAAGGCTCAGTTGGAGTTACAAGATGATATCAAGAAAATGCAAGAAGATATGATTAATGCCCAAAAAGAGATGTTTGCCAAGTTTGCGAGAATGTTGGAAGGAAGAAATCCAGAACATGGGAAAAGCCCTATACCAGAAGGTGTAACTGAGGACCCACTTCATCATCCAGGGTTAACCCCAGAACAATCTCAGAACGTTCAAGTGACCCCTGTTCATGTCGGGAAGGTACACATTAATCCAGTCGGTGCTTCTGTTAACGTACATCCTGGATCTAGTTCATATCAGGAAGAACATCAATATCATCAAGTTCCGGACCTTGATGAAGAAGCCAAGAAGGACCAAAACAATCTGTTGGAAGAGAAATGGAAGCAGTTAGAAAAAGAGGTCAGAGCCATGAAGGAAGATACCAGTGTCTATGGATTTGACGCAAAGGAGTTAAGTCTAGTTCCCGATCTGGTCTTGCCTCCAAAGTTTAAAGTTCCTGACTTTGAGAAGTTTGATGGTACTAGGTGTCCCTCTGCGCATATCACGATGTTTTGTAGGAAGATGATCGGATACATAGGGGATGATCAATTGTTGATACACTGCTTTCAGGAAAGCTTAACTGGCTCGGCAATACGATGGTATAACCAGCTGAGTAGAGCTAATATTAAATCGTGGAAAGACTTGGCTAAGTCCTTTCTTGAGCAATACAAACATGTGAAAGATTTTAGGCCCAACAGGATGATGTTGCAAGGAATGGAAAAGAAGTCTAACGAGAGTTTTAGACAATATGCTCAAAGATGGAGAGATGTAGCAGTGCAAGTCCACCCGCCATTGGAAGAGGAGGAAACAAATATGCTTTTTGTCAACACCTTAAAGGCTCTTTTTTTCTCGCATCTTATCGGTAATCCTTATCGAAATTTTGCTGATGTAGTTACGGTGGGAGAAATGATTGAAATGGCTGTTAAGAGTGGGAAGCTCGAGGGAGGAGAGTCTAGTAAGAGACCACCAACGAGGAAAAAGGAAAACGAAGTCAGTAATGTGAGGCAGCATGATTCTAATAACATTACTGTTTCCCATCCTCAAGGAGCAGGGTCATCAACACAAAATGACAATAGACAAGGGGCAAGGGACCAGAGGAGAGAAAAGCCTCAATTTGACATCCCGATGACTTATAAAGAATTGTTTCAGATTTTGTATGATCGACATGTGGTTTCGCCGTATCACGTGACACCAATGCAACCTCCTTTTCCCAAATGGTATGATGCTAGTGCTCAGTGTGAGTACCATGCAGGGAACTTTGGGCATTCCATTGAGAATTGTACTGCTTTTAAGAAGGTTGTCCAAGCTTTGAGAACGAGGAATGTCATCAACTTTGGTGACAGTGAGCAACCAAATATAGCTCAGAATCCGTTGCCAAGCCATACAGGGGCCGGAGTTAACACGATTACTGAAGAGAAAGGAAAGAGAATTGTAAGGAATGTTAGTGAGGTGGTATCACGCATGAGTTGGGTGTGGTGCCAGATGGTCAAGGTAGGATTGTTGAAGCCCAGTTTGATGGGTGAACAGTTTAACAGTGGAGAGGTATGTCTGTATCATAACAGTGAAGGACACAATATTCAGCAATGTCCTAACTTCCTATCTTTGGTACAAGACATGATGGACAGTAAAGAAATTGAGTTCTTTAGAGAGATTGCTGAAGAAGAGGAAGCGGAAGTTTGCGCTTCAGAAGGATCGTCTAAAGGGGTATACAATGCCAGTTGTCCCCTAATTATTACTCCCAAAAATCGAGTTGCTGAGAAGGTAGTCCCGAAAGTGGTTATTACACCTCCATCTCCATTCCCATATTGGGATAATAAACAAGTGCCTTGGAGATATGATTACCAGATGGGAGATGTAACAAAAGAGAATGAGGAAGTAGATGAGGTGGGACGCTTTACTAGAAGCGGTAGGTGTTATTCTCTTAATCCACCTAAAGAGTCTGAGAAGAGGGTTGCAGTTGATAAAGGGAAAAATGTTGACGTGAAGATAGAAGAAGATAAGCCTGTTATCAATGAACCAGTAACCGAGAGTGAAGCGGTAGAATTTTTGAAGTTTTTGAAGCACAATGAGTATAGTGTTGTGGAACAGTTACACAAGTTGCCTGCCCGTATTTCGGTTTTATCATTACTTTTGAGTTCAGAGGCCCATAGAAATGCTCTGTTAAAGATTTTGAACCAGACTTTTGTTCCGAAAGAGTTGCCCCTTGAAAAGTTGGACCAGTTAGTTTCCAATATACAAGCTGATAATTTTTTATCTTTTTCTGAAAATGAGATCCCTTCTGGGATGATGGGTAGTCAGAAGGCTTTGCACATTACAGTTAAATGTAAAGGGCATGTGTTGTCCCGGGTCTTGGTTGATAATGGTTCAGCTTTGAATGTGATGCCCTTAGTGACTCTAAAGAAGCTTCCATTAGATAGTACACTTATGAGAACCTGTCAAAGTGTGGTTCGAGCTTTCGATGGGACTAAAAGAGAAGTGTTGGGCAAGATTGATGTTCCTCTGAATATTGGTCCAGCAACTTATGAAGTGGAATTTATCGTAATGGACATTATGCCTACGTACAATTGTTTGTTGGGAAGGCCTTGGATTCATCAGGCCGGTGCAGTTCCGTCCACATTGCACCAGAGACTGAAATTTGTGATTGATGGAAGGTTGGTATGTATTCATATTGAAGAGGACATTATTGCTTCTGTTTCTACTACTGCTCCGTATATTGAAGTTGATGAGCAAGCCGTCGAGTGTTCTTTCAGATCGTTGGAGTTTGTCAATGCTACGTTTGTGGCTGAAGGCAGGAAGATACCAAAGCCTCGATTATCAGACTGTACCAAGATGGGGCTCAAATTGACTCTTGGAAGATGAGCGAAAGTTGGAAAGGGGTTAGGTCGACAGTTGCAAGGACCGGTGAATCCAATATGCCCTGTTACTAAAAGAGATCGATTTGGTTTGGGGTATCAGCCAACTCCGAGGGATAAACTAAGAGGAATTAAGAAGGGTCAGGAAATGAGAAAGGCCAGATTGGCTGGTGAAGACCTTAGCTGGGAACCCATGATCTTCCCGCCGTTGAGTAGCATTTTCATGTCTGGGGGGGCATATGTTTCAAGGGAATTCGAGGAATACTGAGGTGATGGTTGAGGATGCCTTGGGAGATTTAGGCATTAACGTTATAACTGATGATGAATTTGAGGAAATGAGAGTTATGTGCATTTATCCTGCACCGCCGGGCTTCGTGTTGAACAATTGGACCGCGGAAGAACTGCCTGTAGTTTACAAATCTTTTACAGAGTAATGCACTGGAACTTTCTCCCTGTTGTTCATACCCTGGGGCAATAGGTGATTTTATGTAAAGGGTTAAGCTGTTTGTTTTTTCTTGCTTTCAATAAAAGATGCATTCTGTTAGTTCCAAATGGCAAACATTCTCCCATTCATTTCATTCATTCATTCATTATTATATGTATGTATTTATTTATTTCTATTTATTTATATGGGAAAAGATCCTCCCATATGTATATATGTATATATATCTTCTCTTTCATTATTTTTTCAGGAGCTCAGATATCAATAATATGAATGCCAATGACTCTGACCCGGAGATTGATTTCGAGAAGCCTATATGTCAAGGAGAAATCGAGGATTGTGATGATGATGAGGGATGTGAACTACCTTCTGAATTGCTAAAAATGGTGGAGAATGAAGATAAGCAGATTCTGCCTCATAAAGAGTCTACTGAGATTTTGAATTTAGGGACAGATGAGGATAAGAGAGAAGTCAAGATTGGTACCACTCTATCAGTTGGAGGTCGACATGATTTGATAGAATTGCTTCAAGAATACAAGGATGTGTTTGCTTGGTCATACGAAGATATGTCGGGTTTAGATACAGAGTTGGTTGTTCACAAACTGCCAATAAAGCCTGAATGTAAACCGGTACAGCAAAAACTGAGAAGAATGAGACCTGAGATGCTACTCAAGATTAAAGAGGAAGTGAAGAAACAATTTGATGCCGGGTTTCTTAAAGTGGCCAAATATCCTGAATGGGTGGCTAATATTGTCCCAGTACCGAAGAAGGATGGGAAAGTTCGAATGTGTGTTGACTACAGAGATCTCAACCGAGCTAGTCCAAAGGATAATTTTCCCTTGCCACATATAGACATGCTAGTGGATAATACTGCTGGAAATTCTTTGTTCTCTTTTATAGATGGTTTCTCTGGCTACAATCAAATTAAGATAAACCCTGAAGATATGGAAAAAACGACGTTCGTTACCATGTGGGGAATGTTTTGTTATAAAGTAATGCCGTTTGGATTAAAGAACGCTGGGGCAACATATCAAAGGGCCATGGTGACGTTATTTCATGACATGATGCATAAAGAGATAGAAGTTTATGTCGATGATATGATTATCAAAGCTAAGACAGAGGAAGAACATATTGTGAATTTGAGAAAACTCTTTAAAAGACTAAGAAGATGCCAGTTAAAACTCAACCCAAATAAATGTACTTTTGGGGTGACATCTGGGAAGTTATTGGGATTCGTAGTAAGCCAAAAAGGAATTGAAATAGACCCAGATAAAGTAAAGGCTATTCAAGACTTGCCAGCCCCACGAACACAACAAGAAGTCAGAGGATTTTTGGGGAGATTGAATTATATAGCTCGGTTTATTTCACAGCTGACGAAAAAGTGTGATCCTATATTCCGCCTTCTTCGTAAGAATAACTCAGGGGAATGGAGTGAAGATTGTCAAAAAGCTTTTGAAGTAGTGAAAAGATATTTGTCGAGCACGCCAATCTTGGCGCCACCTATCTCAGGCAAACCATTGATTTTGTATTTGTCGGTTTATGAAAATTCAATGGGGTGTGTGCTGGGGCAACGTGACCAAACTGAGAAGAAAGAAAGGGCTATTTATTATCTCAGCAAGAAGTTCACTGAATGTGAGACAAGATACTCACCCATTGAAAAGTTGTGTTGCGCTTTAGTATGGGCTACCCGAAGGCTTAGACAATATATGTTGTATCATACTACTTGGCTTATATCCAAGCTTGATCCCTTGAAATATTTAATGGGTGTGCATGCATTATCTGGAAGATTAGCTCGTTGGCAGATCTTATTGTCCGAGTTTGACATCCAGTATGTAAACCAGACGGCAATTAAAGGAAGTGCTATAGCAGAATTCATTGCAAGCAGGGCTTCGGAAGAATATGAGTCATTGAGCTTTGTTTTTCTAGATGAGGATTTAATGGCTATTTCGGTAGAAGAAGCAGTGTCATCCACTAGCAAATATTGGAAGTTGAACTTCGATGGTGCTTCAAATGCCATGGGACATGGAATCGGGGCAATTTTGGTCTCACCAGAGGGAGAGCATTATCCTTTCACCAGTCGGCTTAATTTTGATTGTACAAACAATATGGCCGAGTATGAAGCTTGTGTTCTGGGTCTTAGAGCTGCTATTGAACGCAAAGTAAAAATGCTTAAAGTATATGGAGATTCAGCTTTGGTAATATATCAGCTCAGAGGAGAATGGGAGACAAAAGATCCCAAGCTTGTAGAATACCGTAAGTTAGTTATGGAACTTGTTGAAGAATTTGATGAAGTAACTTTCAATTACCTCCCCAGAGAAGAGAATCAAATGGCAGATGCCTTAGCCACACTGGCAGCAGCGTTTAAGATGAACGAGCATTCAAATATGATGCCCATTGAAATGAAGGTTTATGAGTATCCAGCCCATTGTTTTAATATTGAAGAGGAAGAAGATGGAAACCCCTGGTATTATGATATCTTGCAATATATAAGGTATCAGAGTTATCCAGAACAGGCCACTGAGAATGATAAGAGAACCATTAGAAGAATGGCATCAGGGTATGTGCTTGATGGTGAGACTCTATACAAGAAAAGTCTGGATCAGGTCTTGTTAAGATGTGTGGACGCGAAAGAGGCCAAATTGATTCTTGAAGAAGTGCATGAGGGAATATGTGGTACCCATGCTAATGGGCATGTTATGGCTAGGCAGATTATGAGATTTGGGTATTATTGGTCAACTATGGAAACAGACTGTATCAATTATGCCCGAAAATGTCACAAGTGTCAGATTTATGGAGATAGGATACATACTCCTCCTCATCCGTTGCACGTAATGACAGCTCCGTGGCCATTCTCAATGTGGGGCATTGATGTTATTGGACAAATTTCGCCCAAAGCTTCAAATGGTCATCGCTTCATTCTGGTAGCCATAGATTACTTCACCAAGTGGGTAGAAGCGGCTTCTTACGCAAATGTTACCCAGTCTACAATATGCAAATTTTTGAAGAAGGAGATCATTTGTAGATATGGTTTGCCCGAGAGGATTATCTCCGATAATGCGTTGAATTTAAATAATAAGATGATGGACTCGGTCTGTAAACAGCTCAAAATAAAGCATCATAATTCCACCACTTATCGCCCAAAGATGAATGGGGCAGTAGAGGCGGCCAATAAGAACATCAAAAGGCTCATAGAGAAAATGACTAAGACCTATAAGGATTGGCATGAGAAGTTGCCCTTTTCTCTGTTTGCTTATCGAACTTCAGTACGGACTTCAACTGGGGCAACTCCGTTTTCTTTGGTTTATGGGATGGAAGCTGTCTTACCTATTGAGGTGGAAATTCCCTCACTTCGGATTTTGTCAGAGGTAAAGCTTGATGAGGCAGAATGGGTCCAAACTAGGTATGACCAGTTGAATTTGATTGAAGAAAAGAGATTGAAAGCTATTTGTCATGGTCAGATGTACCAAAGACGTATGATACGGGCACATGGTAAGAAAGTTCGCCTTCGAGAATTCCATGAGGGAGATTTGTTGCTTAAAAGGATTTTGCCTATTCAGAAGGATTTCAGAGGAAAATGGATGCCCAATTGGGAATGACCTTATGTTGTCAAGAAGGCCTTTTCTGGGGGAGCTCTAGTCCTAATTGAAATGGACGGATCAGAATTACCATATCCAGTGAATTCCGATGTTGTTAAGAGATATTTCGCTTGAAGAAGAAATAAAAGAGAAAAAATGAAAAAATGAAAAATAATAAAAATGAGAAGAAGAAAAAGAAGAAAAGAAAAATGAGAAAAAAGAAAAATGATGGAAAAAATGAAAAGAAAAAAAAGAGAAGAAAAAAATGGAAAATAGAAGAAAAAATGAAAAATGAAAAATGAGAAAAATGAAAAAAAAAAAGAGAAATAAAAGGAGGGTTCAAGATGAAAACCCGAAAAGGGCGCCTTGGAACCAAAGGAGGTCTCAAGTTGAAAACCCGCAAAGGGCGACTTGAGTTGAGTTTGAAATTCAGAATTCGTGCATGGTGGAGGTTCTAAATCAATTTTGGAAGTGGAAAGAGCTCCTGATATGGATAGTAACAATGACAGTTGGTGATCAGGGATGAGATTAAAGATTAATTAGTCTCGATTGAAATAACCAAGAGAAATTGAATGCACATGAGATTCAATATTGGTTTAGGGAATCCAATGATAGAGATTTGGGAGTTTAAAAGTAGCTCCATACTCTTAAGTATCATAATTTTGGAGATCTTTTTGACAGAAGCTACACTCGAGACATTCTAACGGCGTGCCAGTTCAAAAGCATTTGCATTATTGATATTTGAAGACGCCTACTCTTTTGTTCTTTTACTGTTTCCAGTTAAAAGTTTGCCAAAAAATTACCTAAAAATTCTTTGCATTATATAAATAAAAAGATGTATTTTCTTGTTCGTTTCCCTTTTGCAAGCATCTTATTTTGAAAAGTTAAAACATATAGCTTAACTTGAAGTACATGAGATCATTTTGTATTATTGTGCAAAAGGTTTTGGAAAATGCAGGTATTCTGAAGTTGACAATGGTTTAAACATGTAAGCTTGTGTGGCTACGGGAAGCTAAATCTTGAAGTTCGTAGAAAATTTCAGCCATTAAAAGATGACCCTAAGAGATTGTTGTTTGTCGAGAAGTTGGTCAGGGATACTGGCGGGTTTCAAGAAAGAAATGAGCCAAGGTCATGTTAAGGCGAGAGATATGAAATTGAGATTGTCAACTGGGGTGAACTGGTCAAACGTTCTGTGCCCAAGATGAAGCCGAGTTCCATCGAGATCAAAGGAGATAGAGTTCATTCGAAGAAGAAAGTGCATCAAATTGCATATTTGCATACATTTAGGCATGAATAGGATCATGGCACTCATAATTGCATGATGACTTAAGCATTTACAGGTTTCCCAATGATAGTTGAAGATTGAAGATATTGAAGCATCGAGATGAAGAATTTGGTTTGGAGATTTTGAAAAGAATGATGTTTATACGAAAACTGAGCTAAAGCAGATTCACGTATCCAATGGTTTCCAGACAAGTTTTCGCAATGGAGATAGATTTTCAGAAATTTTCTCAAATTCTAAATTTTTGAGTATAATATTTTTCAAACATATATTAATGATTGGTAATGTTTGATTTTCAGGTTTGACCTTCAAAATAAGTAAATTATAAGCCTTCACGAAAGAGTAGTGAAGCAAACTCGTTTGTTGAAGATTGAGTCCTATACTCTCTGAAGGAATAGGGAGCGGACAAGTTCGTTGAAGATTGAGTCCTATACTCTCTGAAGGAATAGGGAGCGGACAAGTTCGTTGAAAATTGAGTCCTATACTCTCTGAAGGAATAGGGAGCGGACAAGTTCGTTGAAGATTGTTTGAGTCCTATACTCTCTGAAGGAATAGGGAGCGGACACGTTTATTGAAGATAAAGTCTTATACTCTCTGAAGGAATAGGGAGCGGACTCGTTTATTGAAGATTGTTCGAGTCTTATACTCCCTGAATGAATAGGGAGCAGACATGCCATTTGAAGATTTTTCAAGTCTCACTTATTATGAAGTTGCAGTGGAATGGATTTCCCATGGAAATTGGTTGCCTTGGGACGAAAACGGGTGTCTTTAGTCTTTGTCCTACTTTTGTTGTACAACAGTAGACAAAGAGGGGCAGCTGTAGACACCCGTTTTGTCCAGTTTATGGGAAATCACTTGCAACCCAAACCAGTTGGAGGCCTAGTTCAAGTCCAAAGATCCAGCAGAGTAACTTCCATTCCACGTGAGAATCCCCTGGAAAATAAAGACGGTTATGAGGAGTTAATAAGCATAAAAGTGAAGTTGGTGAATAACGGGGTCCATGATCAAGGGAAAAACGGAAAAATGGAAGTTTTTTATTGGAATTAACCACCAGACACGGGGGGAGATATCAGCATGGAACTGAGAGTAACAGATGGGGGATCTCCATTTTTTTTGTTGGTTTTACTTTTGACAGAAAATAGGAAAACTGGAAAAAGAACATTGTATTGGATTTAACTTTTATTTTGGAGATCAAAGGAAACAAAATTCATTGGTCTTTTCAAAGAACAAAAGCAATTCCTTCTTCATATCACATCCATTTTTCAGCAAATACAAAACGCAAATCTCAGGAGCATTAAATCATCATTCGGAAACCATTCGCGTTGACACCATAAAATCAGAATGGGACAGGGGATTCGACCTTCAATTTTTCGAGAAGCAATACGCAAAGAAGAAGGTATTCCATTTTCAATCTTTAATCCTTTTTTAGCTATAGTTTTTCTCATTTGGAATTAAAAAAATTGGAAGAGATTTAGTATTTACCTAAGACAATCGCATTTCTTGTAAAATATCCACAATGCTTAGACGAAACCTTCGTCACCAAGGATTGAAGAAATCTGTGCAGCGAGAAAAGGGATTATCTTATTTTTTATGCGTGTTTTTAGTAAACGAATAAGTTAGAAGAATGAGAGGGGTCCTGGTTTTGTCGAAGAAGAGAGGCAGTGAGAGATGAAGAAGAAAGAGTGAACAGCTGGGGGTCTAGCAAATTAACTTAGGTTATATGTTATAATTTTAGGATAAATTAGGTCCTAGTCCCCCAGATTTAGGCGCACTTCTGTTTTAACAAATTACTTATTATTATTTTTTATTTAGTTAAATAGTAAAGTTTTTGGTTAAATTAGGATTTAGTCATTGTAATAGTTTGGGTTAATTAACCTTTTAGTCACTGTATTATTTAGGGTAAATTATTCTGGGGTCCTCAAAATTTAGGTGCATTCTTTTAAAGAAGTTCTTTATTTGTTTTAATTTTCTGATCTTTTTTTCTGAATGTATAGGCATTATTTATGTAATTTTTTTAGCTTGAGTTGAATAGGATAAATCTTATATCAGACCCTGTTATTTATGTGTATTTTATATTTAGGTCATTGATTTAGTATTTCGTGTTTAGGTCACTGATTCATTCTTGATTTATAAATTTAATTTTATGTACATTTAATTTTAGTCACTACATTTATGTATATATACTTTTTAAAATTTTAGTTTAGCATGTTATGTCTTTGTTTTTATATTTGAGTCATATTTGTAAATTGTATGTTAATAGGCATAGTTTATAATTTGTAATTAAAATATACGTACATAATTTTTTGTATATCACATTGTATGCTATTTTTTAATTTTGTTTAATTAATTTTGTCATGACATATTTTTTGCATAATTCACATGATAGCCTCATTTGCATAACTCGATATATCACATAATTGGATTAAGGGTAATACCCTTTTAATTTAAAATTGTTGAAGTGGGCAGTCATAACTGATTTGAGGTCCGCTTTTAATGATTTTAAAATAAAAGTGTATCCCGAAAGTGAAACCAAAAAAATTGATTCGTCACCTAAAATTTGGGAACGAGAGAAAAAGAAATGTTCGTTTATTTAAATATATCGAGAAAAGGTTGTTATATCTTTAAGATCTGGTCTCGATATTTGTAAATAATCAAACATTCATTATCTTTCTAAAACGACTTGGTAATTTAATTTAATTTGTTTGAGTGTTTTTGAATGTTTTTAAATTTACGTCATTATTTTATGGGATCAAAAATCAAATAAAGTTCGAATTTGTAAAATTCAATGCAAAGACGTTAATTAATCGTTTAGGTACCGATTTAGGGCGTTGTGGGGGTGCTAATCCTTCCCCATACGTAACCGACTCCCGAATTTATTTTTTGGTATCGCAGACCTCAATTTGTTATTTTAATTAAAATTAATTTTTATTTAAAATGACAAAACGTTTTTGGGTGTCCAATCACACCCTAATCAAAGATTGGTGGCGACTTTTTGAACCGTATTTTTTCGATCGTAAAGAAATCCAAAATTTTTCGAAACGAGAGGTTTTTAAATCGCATTTGTTTTTAAATTAAAAATCAATTGAAAGAGGTAAATTAAAAATTAATGTGGTTTTTTAAAATCTCACTTTTTCACCTTTCAGAAAAAAATCGTTTCGACAACAGGGATGTCAAGGGTTTATTATTAGTGTGTTGGATGTTAGAGCTAAAGAGAAGGGGATTGAAGAAATTCATATAGTTAGAAAGTTTCCCGACTTTTTTCTGCAGAATTACCGAGTTTGCCTCCAGACATAGAGGTAGAATTTCAGATTGAGGTAATGCCAAGAACTGCCCCTATCGCCATGGCACCATACAGAATGGCCCCAAAATAGTTACAAGAATTAAAGATCCAATTACAATAATTACTGGACAAAGGGTTTATCAGGCCGAGTGTCTCACCTTGGGGAGCTCCAGTTTTGTTCATCAAAAAGAATGATGGATACATGCGTCTTTGCATTGATTATAGACAACTCAATAAAGTGACCATCAAGAACAAGTATCCCCTCCCCCGAATTGACGATTTATTTGATCAGTTAAAGGGAGCTTCAGTGTTTTAGAAGATTAATTTATGTTCTGGTTACCATCAATTGAAGATTCAAGATAAAGATATTCCAAAGACGATATTCAGAACGAGATATAGGCATTATGAGTTTATTGTTATGCCATTTGGAGCTATGAATGCACCGGTTGCTTTCATGGATCTCATGAATAGAATATTCCAACCCTATTTAGATCAATTCATAGTGGTGTTCATCGATGATATTTTAGTGTATTCAAAATCGGAAGAAGAGCATAATCCGCATTTAAAGATTGTTCTACAAATTTTGAGAGAAAAGAAGCTTTATGCTAAACTCTCCAAATGTGAATTCTGGTTGAAAGAAGTGACGTTCCTTGGACATGTGATTTCTGAAGAAAGAATTCTAGTGGATCCCCAAAAGATTAAAGCCATTTTAGAGTGGGAAGTTCCAAAGAATGTGTCAGAAGTCCGGAGTTTTCTAGGGTTAGCAGGCTATTACCGAAGGTTCGTTAAAAACTTTTCGATAATAGCATTACCCCTAACTAAATTATTGAGGAAGGAGATAAAATTTGTGTGGACTCCGGAGTGCCAAGAGAGTTTTGAAAAGTTAAAGAAGATTTTGGTAGAAGCTCCAATCATAGTTCAACCCGAGTCTGGCAAGAACTTTGTGGTATATAGTGATGCATCTCATAACGGTCTGGGATGCGTGTTAATGCAAGAGGGAACAGTGGTAGCGTATGCATCGAGACAATTAAAATCACACGAAAAGAATTATCCAACGCATGATCTAGAAATGGCTGCAGTAGTGTTCGCACTTAAGATCTGGCATCACTAGTTGTATGGTGAACGATGCTATTTATATACAGACCATAAGAGTTTGAAATATTTGAAGACTCAAAATGAGTTAAATTTAAGACAGAAGAGATGGGTGGAATTCCTAAAAGATTATGATGTAGTGATCGATTTCCATCCGGGGAAAGAAAATGTAGTAGCAGATGCCTTACGAGCTATGAATGCCAGACTATCGTTAAGAGGAGATGGTGTTATATATGTGGAATTGACTCTCAAGCCATCATGGCTAGATCGAATTAAAGAATTGCAAACTAGAGATGAAAAGTGTTCAAAGAAGTTACAGCAGATAATAAATGGAGAGGTTGTGGATTATGAATTGAAGACTGATGGGAACCTATATTATCAAGAAATATTAGTGATCCCAGATAATGATGAATTGAAGAAAGACTTACTAATGGAAGCTCACTGTAGTCCATTGACCATGCATCTTGGAGGAAACAAAATGCATATGGATCTCAAGAGTCGATATTGGTGGCCTGTAATGAAGAGAGATATTACGGAATTCGTATCCAAATGTTTAACGTGTCAGCAAGTTAAAGCTGAACATCAGGTTCTGTCATGATTATTGCAACCACTGTCTATTCCTCAGTGGAAATGGGAGGATGTAACAATGGATTTTGTAACGGGGTTACCTTTGACTCTGAATAAAAGATATTCAATCTAGATGATTGTAGATAGATTGACTAAGTCAGCTCACTTTATTCCGATACGAGTTGACTTTTCTATGGATAAGTATGCTAAGTTGTATATTAGTGAGATTATACGTCTACATGGTGTACCTGTTTCTATTTTTTCGGATCGAGATCCTAGGTTTACTTCACGATTTTGGAAATCATTACATAGAGCATTGGGAACTCGGTTGAACTTTTGTACATCGTTTCATCCTCAAACCAATAGGCAATCCGAGCGAACAATCCAAATTTTGGAGGATATGTTGAGAGCTTGTGTTATCGAGTTCAAAGGATCATGGGAGAGGTACTTGCCACTTGCCGAGTTTACATATAACAATAGTTATCAATCAAGTATTAAAATGGCACCTTATGAAGGTCTTTATGGAAGAAGATGTCGTACACCCCTAAATTGGTTCGAGCTTAAAGATAAAGAAATTCTTGGTCCTGAGTTGATCCAGGAAGTGGAAGAAAAGGTCCAAGTAATTCAAAATAATCTCAAAACAGCAGCGGATAGACAAAAATCATACGCGGATCTAAAAAGAAAAGAGATAGAATATCAAATTGGAGATAAAGTGTTTCTCAAAGTTTCTCCTTGGAAGAATGTGTTGAGGTTTGGTCGAAGAGGAAAGTTAAGTCCTCGGTTCAGTGGACCTTATGAGATCGTAAAAAGAGTTGGACCAGTGGCATATCAATTGGCATTGCCACATAAAATGGAGAAAATTCATGATGTATTCCATGTTTCAATGCTTCGAAAGTATCGATCTGATCCTTCTCATATTGTGACTCCAGAAGAAATTGAGGTTCAACTGGATTTAACGTATAAGGAAGAACCGATTCAAATCTTAGCTCGTGAGATTAAACAATTAAGGAATAAGACTATTCCATTGGTTAAAGTCTTGTGGAGGAATCATAAGGTAGAAAAAACAACATGGGAACATGAAGAAGACATGAGGATTCAATATCCCCATCTCTTTGCGTAATGAAAATTCGAGGATGAATTTTCTTAAGGGGTGAGATTTGTAACAGCCTCAATATCGGGTTAGTGACTGAATTGTAAAACTTTAGAATTTGGTGACTAAAGTAGAATAATTGAATAGTATTGTAATTGGGTATAGGGTTAAATTGCAAGGAAGATGGAATTGAAGGATAAAATAGTCATTTGTATGGAAAATAATTAAAGAAGATATATATATTAGCTACACGTGGAAGAGATTGAAGCAAAACACAAGGTTTTAGAGTTCTCTTATTCTCTTCTTTCTCCACATGTGAAGAGGTCAAAACAAAGGTGAGATTTCTCATGAGCTAATTGTTTGCTGAAATTTAAGTTTTGTTCTAATCATTAGATACTAATTAAGCTTAAGGAAATCTTAAGTTGCTTTAAAACAACAAGATGAAGAGTGTAGGAAAAATTAAAGGTTAAGAGTTCTTGAATGAAATTTTGAAATAAAGTTCATAATGAGAATTGGAAGTTGAATTTGACCTGTCACCAACTTGATTGAGGGATATGAAGTGTTAGAATTAGATTTAGAACATGTTGGAATTTGAGTAAGATTCTTGAATTTTATATGGAGGATTGGATTTTTAAGTTTTAGAGGTATTGAAAGGATAATAATTAGTTTAAGTATGTGTATGTGATAACTCCGTAAAAAGGTCACATTTTGGGACCTTTTCACTTAAGTTTTTGAATGTCTAAGAGCTTATTTAGGACCACATAGATGCATTTAGGAGCATATAGTTGCATGTGGTGGAATTAGGTTTGCCGCGACATTTTAATTTGTCATCAGTGCCGCCTTATGGGAAAGGTGTTTGCTTAATGATGTGCAGGATTTGAGAGCAAGGAAAAGAAAAAGGAAAATGCTGTGGCATAAGGAGATTGCTGAGCAGAATGAAAATACCGAGTTGGATTAGCATCTCGAGAGCGAACAAAATGAAAGAAGATATTTTTGAAGGCAACTGTCCCTATTTTCACGAGATCTCTGACCATAACCGAGAAATCTGCCTGAATCAGTGCTATCTGTCGGGTGCTCAGTCAACCATCCAGGCTGGACCATTGCCAGCTGCCCAGCAGCACCACTGCCAGCTCTGCCCGATCCTCACAAGAACTAAGCATGATTTGTGGTATCTTTGGAATTTTGACACAAATCTTTAGGGTTTTTCTCCCTTTATAAATAGAGGATGAAGCCACAATATTATGCACTTTGGTTCCACGCCATTTTGAGCTTAAAAGTTAGAGAGAGAATGTCTTACTTTTTTCCGTCAATCCTACTTGTCGTGTCATTTCTCCGTGACAAGCTTGAAGAAGTGGCGTTCTAATTTATCCGAGAGGAGCTAGTTCGCTGGGGGCAGTTCGTGGTGGCCGAGGGATGCTCCAGCAGTGCACGTCGAAGGCTTTTCCTCATTCATCTAGTTTTTTGCTTTCATATTTTGTTATTGGGTTATAAGGAACGAATGAAACTTGACTTGTTCTTGTTTATTTCGAACCCCACCATGAACTAATCCTATTTGGTGGGAGTTCACTTGGATGTTTAAGTTTTTATTTAAATGAATGGTTGTTTTTCTATGCTTTAATCTGTTTTATTTATGATACTTAATGCCTTAAAGTTGTAGGAGCTACGAGAGTAGTCTTATATTTTCCTTAGTGACTACTATCACTTATTCCCAAAGCTAGGTAGTAACTACATAAACATAGGGTTCTAGGTAGTAACTAGGCCTAATCCACCTTAGAGATAAAGCTAGAATTTTATTCGACTAAAAGGAGTTGTGCAAGAACGATAGGTTAGATGTTAATGCTGCCGTAAAAAGGTATTGCCGAGACATATCCTGTTATCTGGACCAATAGGATCAATGCAGGGGTTTACGCCAATCAATTTTGCCAGTGCATATTGAATCTATCGAGATCTTTACTAGAGATAGTATATGGTACCTTAGTATTCTCTGTTGGGCAGGAGATTCATAGAGATAAAATCATTCGGAGAAGTAAACTTATATTTTCCTTAGTGACTTCCATCACTCATTCCCAAAGCAGCTTGTTGTGTGAGAAAACTAAAGTCCTATATTTTAAATCTCATATTTACATTTTATTTTGCCTTGACATTTCAATTTGTTCACACGTATCACAATATAATTTGTCACGACATATCCATTTGCTAACACACTACCACCATTCTATTTCCACATCAGACATTCCATTTTGCCACAACATTCTCATTTGTACGTACCATCATTAACTTTACTTAGGTGACAAAGTAAAGTGCCTTGACAAACTTATTTGATTTCCCCCAATCCCTGTGTAGAACGATACTCACTCATCATTGTATTACTTGTTCGATTGTGTATACTTGCACATATTTCCGCACCATTTATAGTACTCACAAAAAGCGGACAAGTTTTTGGCGCCGTTGTTGGGGATTGGCAACTGGAAGTTAATTTGTTTTGTCAAAGCATTTTTATTTTCCTTGTTTATTTTTTGTATAGTTTTACTTGTTATTTTCCTTGTCTTTTTCAAGTTTTTATTTTACGTGCTCAAGCAAATATGTATCAAATCAGAAATCAAGGAATTGTTCAAGAGGAATATCAGAATGTCGAGGCAATTCCGAATGCTGGGAATGCATCTAGGCCTCGTAGTATTCGAGATCATTTAAACCCTATCATGGACAACCTAAATCTTAGAATTGTGACACCCATGATTCAGGCAGCCGACTTTGAGCTCAAACCGGTTATGTTCAACATGTTGGACTTTATTGGACAGTTTGGTGGTACTCCCCAGGAGGATGCAAGACAACATGTTCGAGCATTTTTATAGGTCTGTGACTCCTTTTGACAACAAGGTGTGTATGAAGATGTGTTGAAATTGAAGTTATTTTTGTATTCTTTGAAAGATCACGTCAGGGCATGGCTCAATGGACTACCTTCCGGCTCGATAAGGTCTTAGGATGACTTGTGCAAAAATATTTTGCTACGGCATAATCAACCCATTATGAACAACCATCTTAGAAATGTCATAGCATCTTTTTACCAAGGCGATGAAGAGTCTATGTATGAGTGTTGGAATCGATACAAAAGTTTGCTTCGCAAGTGCCCTAATCATGGATTCCACGATTGGACTCAAGTTGTTATGTTCTACAATGGAGTCAATGCACCCACGAGGATGATGCTAGATGCCTCGGCAAATGGGACATTACTTGACAAATCACCAGCAGAGGCATTTGACATTCTGGATAGGATTACCACCAACGATTATCAATTTCCATCTACAAGGCTTGAACTTGGGCGAAAATCACATGGAGCTTTCGAGCTAGACTATAAAGATATGGTGTCCGCCCAACTTGCTACTATCACCAACATGTTAAAGAATTTGTAAAGACCAAGTGAGGAAAAAGAAATGAAGGCAACCAACTCAGCATGTCTATTATGACATGGCAATCACAATGAGAGCGAGTGTCTGACCAATCTGGAATCCATCAACTATGTAGATAACTATAATCGAGGTAACAACAACCCCTATTCTAACAATCTTGGATGGTGTCAGCGTCCAAACTTCTCTTGGGGAAATCAATGAATCAGTAGTGCTAGTCAGCCCGCTAGGCAACAGAACTTCAATGACTCCCGGGGTTTTCAAACGAATATGCCATGACACAATTCTAACGAGGGAGTACCATCTTCATTTAACACAAGTTCCTTGGAGGTCACAATACTAGATTTTATAACAACCACGAAGACCATGTTGCATGACCATGCGACCTCTATAAAAAAACCAAGAAGCTTTGCTTCAAAGTCATAGCTCATCTTTGAGGGCCTTGGAGGGTCAGGTTAGTCAAATTGCCATGACATTATATTTTTACCCACATGGAAATCTACCTAGTGATACTGAAGTCACTCAGGCTCAAGAAAAGGTGCATTGTGGTACATTCACCTTAAGGAGTGGCACCAAAATCTATAAAGATGCTAAGTTCGGGGGGGTAACACTCGGAGAGCCCGATCATGAGATTGTGCACAAAGATCCAAAGGTTCAAGTTTTAGAGGTATTGAATGGATAATAATTAGTTTAAGTAGGTGTATGCAAGTTAGAGACATAAAAGAAGGTGAAATAGGAAGTGTTGAGAGGATTATAAAGGTATTTTCGTGTTCAAAATAACATTTCTGGGCTGTGTGCATCGATACACATTCAATGTGTACCGATGTATTCTCAAATAAATGAACATCGAATGCAATTAGTGCATCGATACAGGAGGAGTGCATCGATACACCCCCTTAAAATACAAACATCGAATGGGATTTGTGTACCGATGCATAGATAATGCATCGATGCAAACGTTAAGGGATGCATCAATGCACTGTGTAGTGTATCGATGCATACCTTCATTAAAAGATGAAAATAACTTTCTTTTTAGCCTAAGAAGTGATAGTTTAGAATATATCAATTAGTATATTGATATGTACCAATGTATTACTATGTAGATATAGAACGTAATCTTGTTCCGGAACAATCGAAGGATAAGAATCGAATCAAAGCAAGGCTAAGATGAGTGCATATCTCATATGAAATTGTATTGAGATAAGACTTGCGATGAGTCTATCTCTTATAGTTAAACTTATGATTTCACATTCATGTACATGCATATTTATATATGTATTAATGCTATAGTGCTTTCATGCATAATTTATTCATGCTTTAATATGAACTTATTTGAATGAATGCAATTATATGAGAATCCATTCAGGTATGGGAAATAATGAAAATGGTCATATGTACTCATATGAAGTGAATTATGTGTTTATGTGAAAAGTGATAGAAGAGATATGAAAATGAGAATTGTATTATATTTAAGCCCATGCTACTTAATGTGAGAGCTGTAGGTATAATTGGCATGCCAAGAGTCGAGGGATTATCAGTGGTCCTTCGGGACATAGTGGTCCTTCGGGACAAATATTCAGTGCCCTTAGTGGGATTTTATTCGAGTTGTGGTGACAACATTATGCACAACCTCAGTGTACTCACGTACATTCCGTTCTCAATAATGTAATGGGCATCCAAAGATAAATTAAATGAAAATTATTATAAGAAGTGAAAGTTCATTTGTGCATATTATATCTATATATGTTATAGTGTAGTGCATACATATACATTGCAATGATACAATAGATTTATGATAGTACATGTTCATGATTTATTTGTTAAGTATTTATTATTATGCCTCACTAAGTGTATGACTTAGCGTGTAAGTGATTTACACGTAGGTACCAAGAATCAAGAAGAGCCGAAATAGGAGTGGAAAGGACATCATCACTGCTAGAAGATCAAATCAGAAGTAACTGATAAAGTATGTATTTTGTTGTGTATAGTGTGTTGGCATGTAAGAAAAGTGTCAGTTATGAATGCTCTGATCGATTTTGGTTAATTTGGTCAATTTATATAAATAAATTACATTTATTTTAATGAAAGTTTTAAATTATCCTTGAATTTTATCAAGAGTCAAAGTTTGAAAAGTCAATGTGACACCTCAGACTCGTATTCGGGTCGGGTACGGGTTGGGGGTGTTACAATTTCGGTAACACATAAACTAATTCATTATCTTACTTCTTCCAGAAATGGGAATAACAAGGGTGTTGCGCTGAAATTGGATATTGATAAGGCTTATGATAGGGTGGGATGACTATTCTTGCATAGTGCAATGCTCAAATTGGGATTTCATCACACGTTTGTTCAATTGATCATGTCATGTGTTATCTCGGTCTCATTTGTAGCTCGAGTTAATGGCTCACTGTCACAGGAATTCTTTTCCAACTAGAGGCTTTAGACAAGGGGACCCTCTATCTCCATTTTTTTTGTTTGCCACGTAGGCTCTGTCTACATTGTTCTAGAAGCCCAACGAGAGATGACTAATAAGGGGATACGAGCATCTCAAAATGGCTTGAGGGTGTCCCATTTGTTGTTTGAGGATGATAGTCTAGTTTTCCTCAAGAATTTGACAAGAGAGGCACAAAGTATTAAAGTGATTTTAAACGTATATGCCTGCTCTTGGGGAAAACAAATTAATTTGGCAAAGTCAGTGATTTACTTTAGTCTGAATACACTGCAAGAGCACCAAACGTTAATGAGGGATATTTTTGGGACCCAGGAAGCGGATGATTTGGGGCATTACTTAGGTCTTCCGCTTCACATAGGAAAGAATAAGACGAGGACCTTTGGTTATCTACGAGATAAAGTATTAACTAGGGTAATAGGGTGGACAAGGAGACTACTTTCTTATGGGGGATATGGGGTTTTTCTTAAGGAAGTGGTTCAAGCTTTGCCACAATATCCTATGTCGTACTACTTACTACCGGACCATCTTCTGACAGAAATCACTGGTATAATGAGTCAGTTTTGGTGGTCTGGTTTGATTGATAAAAGAGGTTGGGCTCTCCTGGCTTGGGATAAGATTTACAAACCAAAACAGGTAGGCGAATTAGGTTTTTGAGATCTAAAATCATTCAATGTTGTTATGCTAGGGAAACAGTTGTGGAGATTGATTAACGAGCCAAAAACTTTGTTTGCACAGGTTTATTGGGCCAAGTACTTTCCAAATAGTAACTTGTTAAATGCTATATTAGGGAACAAAGGCTCCTATGCCTGGAAGGGATTGTTTAAAACTCTATAAAAATTGACACCAACCTTCTTTTGGTGAGTTGGGTATAATAGTAGGGTTCATTTGTTTGAGTATCCGTGGGGTGGGATGAAACAAATAAACTTGTCAGGTACCTACATTGTCTCTCAGCAGAGAGACATTTGCTGTGGTGATCTCATGTTTAGAGATCAACCACAGTGGGATCCAACCAAGGTTCGTAACGCCTTGGCCGAAGAAGTGATGTAGAAACAATTCTACAGACACCGATAGACCATGTATAACTGACAAGATAGTATGAGGCAACAATTCCTCCGATAATTATTCGGTGAGATCCGCCTATTGGTGGCTACAGAAGTCTACCCATGACATAGACTCGCCTTCTCCTTATGGAAAACAATTGCAAAACTAAAAGTGCTTCCAAAGGTACATATTTTTATTTGGCGATTAGCACATGCAACATTACCTTTGGGATATAGAGTGCGACGTGCAGGTTTGGGTGAGAGCGTTTTCCCTTTTTGTACATCGGCTATGGAGATAACATTACACATGTTCAGAGATTATTCTATGTACGAGAAGTCCTACGACTGACCGATATTCCAGGTACAGTCTTGAATTCACCAGTTCAGTCTGGTTAGAAAATGCATATGCTACGCTTGGTTTGGTTCTTTTTGCAGAGTTTGTTGTCTTGCTTTGGAACGTTTGGAATGGTCGTAATTCTTTAGTGCACGAGGGCAGAATGTAACCCACTTGGCTAATTGTAGCTAATGCTAAGGCGTTGCATCAAGAGTTTATTGGGGCGCATCGAGGATAACCTTCTCAACATGATGTTGCTGATGTGGTTGCTCGATGATGTCCTCCCCGAGGACAAATGATTAAGTTGAATGCGGATGATGCCTATAACCCGTCACTCCAGTTGGTAGTAGTTGGGGTTATTGCGCGCAAGGAATGATCCTTGGTGGTTTAGTTACGACTTCGGGTGAAATCCCTGAACCCGTCTTTACAGAATTTGCTTGTTTAGTTGCTGCTATCAATCTTGCTTTACAGGAGGGATGGCGTGATATCCATTTCAAACTAGATTCATCCACTGTCGTCAACTGCAATAATAATCCGGAGGGTGATTTTTCCACCATTGGTGTAATTATGGTTGATATTCATACTAAATGTAATACTTTTAATAGTTGTTCTATTTCATATATATCTAAAGAAGCGAATAAGGTTACCCATACTTTAGCAAAGAAGACATTGGGTTGTAATGCCTTTTATTCTTTTGGGACTGATGCCCCTAGGTTTGTTATGAATGCTGTAATGGCTGATTTAAATTATGGTTAATAGAGTTGGGTACTCTTTTTCCCTTTTAGGCCCCAACCCTTGGGTTAGTAGTAAGGGTTTTTACCAAGGTCCATTTTCTTTTAATTTTTTTTAGAGATGTATTGATTTTGGTACTACACTTTTAAACAATTTTCTTTTTATCATTGCACTTTTTTACGGCCACCAGTTGCCAATCACTGTCTGTTACAAATAATTTTTTGCAACAAAATTGATACCAAACCGTTCGTATTTAACTTCTTACTTTTTTCATATGATTAGTTTTCTATGAGACTCACTCAAAATCAATGAAATTAAATAAAAAATATATATGTTTTAGATGTTTGGAGACTTTGTTAGATTCGTATAATTTAGGGCGTTTGTAAAAAAATTGAACCGTGAGAAGCACTATTTCGAGAAGACTAACAATATATCTCAAAACAAATCTCATCGGATGATCATTGAAAGATATCAAAGTATTAATACGTCGAACTTTTAAATGAATTTTCGTCGGTTTTAAGTGAGTTTCGTGAAAAACCAATCATAACAGAAAAAAGATAAGTGAAATGAGAACTTTGATACTGATCTTACTGTGAAATATGATCAATAACGACGGTGTTTGACTGTCAGCGACAATAAAAAAGTGCAACACCCAAAAAAATTAAATTATTTAGAAGTTCATTGTAAAAACCAATACACCCCTAAAATTTTGTGCTTAAAACAATATTATTTTAAGCATCAATCGTCTTCACCAAAATAATGATATAATGACGTAATAAAATGTAAAATTTAATATTATAATTGACAAAACTAAAAATTTAATAATATTAACGAGTTAACAAATAAAATGAAGTGTTATCTGGAGTAGTTTGTTCCAAAAAAAGATCATCATCCTAATTCGAAAAAATGGAACTCTTTGTTCATCTTAACCTCTTCAATCAGTCTGTCTCGAAGAAGATTTTAAAAGATTTTGAAGTGAGTGATTGCCACTTAACAATTCACAAGTCGCACTCAGAGTTCCACTTTTGCTAAAACCCGTGGTCCTTCAATTCACCCAATCAAAACCAAACAGTCCAAATGGAAAGCCTCACAGCCCGTAACGCTATCATATGATCAAATATTATAGTATAGCCCAAGGCTAAAAACTGTAGAGATGGGATTTTATTTTGCTGCTCAGTCATTTTAATCCTTTTAGGGAAAAGAAAAATCCAAATTTCTCCTTCGAAGATAAAAAGAAGAAGAAGAAGAAAAAATTCTAGAAGAGGGAGAAAAGTTGGGTTTCTATTGTTTGTGTTTCTTTCTATTGTTTGTGTTTCTTTCAGTGGTTGAATTATAGGAAATCGAAGCAAAAATTTCGTCCCCCCCCTTTTCGAATCTAGGAAGGGAGAAAACAAAAATAGCTAACTCATGATGCGATCTTTGATTTGATTTTCGGAGTGTGGTTGAATCTAGGCCTTTAGCTTTTCCATTTTCCTGATTCATTATTAGATAGTGAGAATTACAGGCTGAGACAAACCCAAAAAAGGAAAGACTAAATAAAGCAACAGACAGAAATGGACGGAGGTGATGAGGAGGTAACAGCTCCGGCAGGACCGCCACAACCGTTGGATTGGAAATTCTCTCAGGTTTTTGGTGAAAGAATCGCTGGAGAAGAAGTTCAAGAAGGTAAATTATTATTGTTTTATGGATCCAATAGGTAATTTGTTGGTTTTATTGGAACTAGGGTTTAATTTGGTGTTTTGGATCCATTTGAGATGATGGGTTATTGAGTAATTATTGTTTAGGTTAACAGGTTGGAAAAAAAAGGTTGTGACTTTTTTGTTTGCTTTAAGTTTTAGCATCGCTTGAGTGCCAGATAGTGTTTTGAATCATTTCTGGATATTTTGTTGAAAGAAGGTAGGACGGAAGTGAACTTCAAGTTAGTGATGGCGCATGCACAAATGGTTGTGCCATTTTTTTCTGTGTTAATGGCAGTCCTTGAATTTGTGTCATTTCTGTACCTATTTTCCAGTTTTTGGAGGATTAGTGAATGACAAATCATTTACAGTATTGAGATTTTAATTGGAATTGAAATCTGGGTATTGTCACTCAGTTAGGATAGAGATAGACTATGCTTAATGAGTTTATGTCACCTTAAGGCTTAACTTGTGGATGGATGACAACATTGGGGTGGCTTGGGCTTACTATTTGTATGATGGAGGATAAAGACGGCTACAATTTACAGGTTCCTTGGTTTTGTTGGTGGTGGTTTATTTCAGATACGAATTGGTTATATTATGATTAATTTCCAAGTAAATGGGATACACAGAAAGTGAGTTAGATTTAAGTTGAATAATGTGAGATTGTATGGTGCTTGTAAGAAAGATGTAATTCAGTGATTGGTTGATACTTGATCTTTTAGATTTTATTTTAAATTTGTATCATTTAGTTCAGTAACTCAATACTGAAACTTGACTTAACAGTTTGAGTTCAACCTGTGTAAGTAAAATGTGGGTAAATGTTGAAGTATGCCACTGAAACAGATGAATGGAGACTGTAGGCTTTCAGAAACTTTGAAGTATGTATGGCGATAGTTAAGGTTGGATTCAGTGAGGTATGGATAACTCTCTGAAACGTTTCTGTTGATTCTGGTGGAAAGGACAATTATTTATCTATCGGTAGTGACTAAAGTGTAGCTAAATCTTGCAGAATTCTATTTTGAGTTCTTAAAATCAATGAATCATGGTCTCTGGCTAGGATTCTTTTGGCAAGGAATTATCTTGGACATTCTTATGATCTTAGTTCTTTTCACTAGCTGTGTGGTAGTTCTCTTTTCATTCTTTGTTGTCTCTCCAAATTGAGCATGTTATTGCCCAATGGCATTTTTCTTAAGTTTGGCAGAATAGTAGTGATGCTATGGCAATGAGAATATGCATTACAATGTTTTGGGTTCTTCATGTTAGGCATACCAGAAATATTTTATGTAGTACAGAAAATAAAATTTTTGTCAAGAGAGTAGAGACCGAGAGTTGTGATTCATTGATAGAAAGAAAAATAGTTTATATTTACTATTTCTCTTACTGGCAGTGCAATATTATTACTAAGAAAATATTTTTCCTCTTGCAGTTGATATTATTTCTGCCATTGAATTTGATAAAACTGGGGATCATCTTGCCACTGGTGACCGTGGGGGTCGTGTTGTTCTCTTCGAGAGGACAGACGCAAAGGATGTCGGTTCTGCTATCTTTGCTGATGTTAATATATTACCTTATTGTTTTTCTTGGGTTGCAACTTTATAATTAATTTATTATATTACAATTGTAGCATGGTGTATCAAGAAGGGATCTGGAGAGAATGGATTATCCAATTAGTCGGCACCCTGAGTTTCGTTACAAGACGGAGTTCCAGAGCCATGAGCCCGAGGTGCTCTCTCATTACTTTAAAATGCAATGATGCATGCACACACATCCTTAAAACCTGTATTCCACTAGGCTCAACCGTTCAAGATTTTTGCTCCATCTTCGTCTGAATTATTTTCCCCTTCTCTTTCCAATTTAACTATCTCATTTTTCTTTTGGATAATGCAGTTTGACTATCTCAAGAGCTTGGAAATAGAGGAAAAAATCAATAAAATCAGATGGTGTCAAACAGCCAATAGTGCCCTTTTTCTCCTTTCCACCAATGATAAAACCATCAAGTTTTGGAAGGTAGGAAGGAAATCTGTGCCGTAACTGCTATCTTAACTCGGCCTTGTTTCAGGTTGATTGTTGATTGTTCATATTAAACACTTTGTCTGCAATAAGTAGTGGCTCATTCATTTATTATGGAATATTTTCTGCACAACCCTTGCAAAGTTAGTGGTCCATAGATAGACTGATTCCTTTTTTTTTTTTGAAAAGTAAGGAAAATTTTATTAGACAGTAGAAGAAATTATCATTGTTAGGGGCCTCATTAAAAAACCTCCCTAAGCCTAAGTGGAGGAAAAAGAGTGCACCCTAAGCAGTGACCACAAAGACCAAGCAACAAAACTAAACATATTATTAGACTGATTCCTCAGAAATGCTTAGAAAAGAAACTCAGCAATAAATCTCATTTTATCCTAGCTAATCTTATGAGCATTGTTGTTAAGCATATTTAATGATTGATATTATGATCTGTGGATATCTCTGCCCTTGCATTTTGACCCACTTATTTATCTGCTGTCTGTACGAGGGTTCAACAGGTACAAGAAAAGAAAGTCAAGAAAATTTCTGACATGAATTTGGATCCATCAAAAGCTGTGGGAAATGGCAGCGTTGCTAGTTCAAGTATCCCTAAACCTTGTCTTGTGAATGGAAGCTCCTTTGATGGATCCTACAACAATTTGAGCAACGATTTCGTTTTCCCACCTAGAGGCCTTCCATCTTTGCGTTTACCTGTGGTAGTTGTACTTAAACAATCGTTTTTCTTATTCGCTGCGATGAAGTTTTAGGCTCATATTTATATACATTTCGAACCGTATGAGTTTTAAACAAACTATTTTTTTTAATTGGAATACAAGTGCAAAATAGGGTGATGAACTTCTTTGTAGCACCCATTGTTTCCAAGAACAGTACTTCAACTAGGTATAGGACATACTCTCTCTTGCCAAACTTAATTAGGGGCAAAGCTCGTGTTTCTTTGCCCCATCTTTTGGTGATGAAGACAAATGATATTCAGTTTTCAGCCTTTTACATAATTTTTTTATCATTTCCTATAAATATGCACTTCGATGTTTTTTTATGTAATATTCTGTTAGATTTTAGATTCTGTATTTATTTTTATTAGTGAGGAATCCACCACTTTCTGCTCTGTATACTTTTTGAATGATGGGGCCTTCATAACTGTTGGTCACACAAAAGCTTTGAAGATCACCTGGTTGTCAAATAATCATGAGCATTTTCTTTTGTTGTCTAATTGTCTTGGCTTCTCAACTTTTGATCTTTTCTATATCTAGGTAACAAGTCAGGAGACCAACCTAGTGGCCAGATGTCGAAGGGTATATGGCCATGCTCATGATTATCACATCAATTCTATTTCAAATAACAGGTAGCTATTTGCTTTTGTTTTTATTTCAATTGCTTAACCTCTATTATATTTTTGTTGATATATTTTCTTAGTACTTTGCAGTATCAATCTGAGGTGCCCTGTGATGTTATCTAGTTTTAGGTTCTAGATTGGAGTAGAGATTAAAACCGGCACTGGTTGTGCATTTTTTTCGTTTTCCATCCAAATTTCGTGTTTTATTAAGGCATATGAATTTGTATTAATAATGATAAAGGATGATTGATTTTTCAAGTAATGATATAATGAATCCTGATAGCATTCTGTTCTGAACTTATGCTGTCATGTCCAAGCTCCAAGAAAGAAGCTGCCATTCTGAAATGGATCTTTGGGGATGCCATTCATGCTTTAGAAATGAAAGGCCGATTCATGATATTGAGAAAACTAGAGAACTTCTAACCGTATAATATAAATGATATGGATGGAGCTTTCCTTGGAAATTATTCATCTCCTTTTTAGGCCTTGGAGACATCACATTTGCAGGAGAACTTGAGGCTCTATCTTTTGAACATGATTTGTCCGAGGCATCATGAGGAATATTTGAATCTAAAGTATTAACCTTTTATCATAGAATTATCTAGTACTTATCTTGAGATCGAATTGTCTGTACACAATGTTTCTGCTGTTGTTCGTATTCATGTAATTTCTTTGGAAATCCTTATGCTGAAGCTTTAGGCTTGTATGCAGTTTGTATTTTATCAGAAATTAGTAAGCTGTCGTGTGACAAGCTTGCTCGTTTTGTTTGAAATTACATCCTGTTTCAGTGTTATGCTTTCGTACTAGTTGATTTTCAAAGGTATATTGATAGTCTCTCACTCTCTCTCTCTTATAATTCCTAGCGATGGCGAAACTTTTATATCAGCTGATGATCTACGTATAAATCTTTGGAACTTGGAAATTAGCAGTCAAAGTTTCAATATTGTTGATGTAAAGCCTGCAAACATGGAAGATCTAACTGGTAAATCTCTTACATGTGTGTACTTTCATCGCTGCCTTGACTTATGAAAGTATATGTGACTTCGGTGCTGTCTAATAAATTCACAAAAGCAATGTTTGAACCATTGTCATGTCTATCTATGCAGAGGTTATAACATCAGCTGAGTTTCACCCTACCCACTGTAATATGTTAGCTTATAGTAGTTCAAAGGGTTTAATTCGCCTCATTGATTTGCGGCAATCAGCTTTGTGTGATTCTCACACCAAATTGTGAGTGTAATACCATTTATCACTTCTTTTGTTGAATTTACTCAGATTTGCATCAAAAATTTAAAATACCATGCTATAATCCTGATATGTGAGGGTATTATATATTTACTATTTGCTTTCAGTATTCTTTCTGAACTATAAGTAATATTATATGCCAACAGGTTTGAAGAACCAGAGGCACCTGGTTCTAGATCATTTTTTACAGAGATAATTGCTTCAATCTCAGATATCAAATTTTCAAAGGATGGGAGATATATTCTTAGCCGTGATTACATGACTCTTAAGGTTTTGCTTTGTTTCTTTCTCATCTTGTTTTGCTTTAGTTTCTTGTTTTTGGTGTTGATATGTAATTATGCTTTGCATTGCATGAGCTTCCCATTATGTATGTAATTCTTCTTAAACATGCCACAATGACTTTATGTGACCCCTACTTAATTATCTACAACCTTATTCAGTAAGACAATGAAAGGATTTTTTTTTTGATAAGAATTTCAGGCCTCGTTAAAAACCCCCTTATTGATTAATGGAGCTTATATGAACTCCTTAATCAGCGGAAGGAGGAAAAGAGTGCCTTAGGATTTTATTGAACCATAAAATTACATAAGATACAACCATCATACACCCCACCAACCAAATAAACTCGAAACAACCATAAAACATCCAAAATATAAATATAGAATCAACCAATTCCTTCTTTAGCTAAGGCATCAGCCTCTAAATTGGCTGTCCTATTAACCCATCTAACAACACCTTCTAAAACATTAAGCCTATGAACAATATCTTTAATCAAAAAAGCATAAACATCAGGAACTAGATCCACTTTCTTAATCCAGTCTACCGCAACTTTGCTATCGCTTTCAATAATCAGACGTCCCTTCCTCTCTTTTAAATTCGCATAGAACATTAGACCCTTCTGAATAGCTTTTAATTCCATAAAAGTTGGAGGGCCCGGACCAGCAGTTTCCTTGAAAGAACTTAAAGTCAAACCCGAGGAGTCCTTTTCCTATCCTACTCTTCTTCCAATCTCTTGTAGTAGCCGCATCAACATTTAACTTTACAAAACCTTGAGGAGGAGGAGACCAAGGAAATTTAGTTACAAGTCGATTAGGATAAAGAGAGCACAAATCCCCTAATGAAGGGTCTGAAATAAGAGAATCCTTAGGAATAGACACCTCTTTGTACTTAGCAAGGAACCAAGAAGCTAGTCTAAACCTTGCTAGGAAAAAATACTCAGCCAAATCCAACTTTCCCCCTTCAAACACAATAAGATTCCTAACTTTCCAAGTAGTCCAAATAACTGCCCCAAGAATAAAAGACCAAATTGTAGAGGTAGACTTCAAATCAGCCCAAGCAAGAAGGAAGTTTTTCGCATTAACATGCAAAACAGACTTAATCTTCCAGAAATTCAGAAATTTGTTCCAAATCGTCCATATCACCGAACACGTGAAAAACAACTGCGAGGGAGACTCCACCTCCATCTTACAAAGAGGGCACATGATGTCTACAATTCCTTGTATTCCCCTTTTAACAAGTTCTGTCCTAACAGCCAGCTTCCCTAACACCACCTGCCACATAAAGGACTCTACTCTAGGTGGAATCTGGCCCCTCCAAATAATCTTCTTCCAGAAATATACCTCTTACGAATCCGAAATAATGGCTGAACAAATCTTAGTGCCAGATTTAACAGTGTATACCCCATCTCCAGTACCTTTCCAAATCACCCCATCACATAACTCCGTAGATAGAGAAACAGAGGAAATAGCGTTCATCAAGTTAACCCACTGTTCTACTTCCCAGTCGTTTAAATTTCTTCTAAACTGCACATCCCAACTCCAACCCGATGAGCTGTAATTCCCAAATTCAACCAGTTTACCCATTCTGTTTGTGGAAATGGAAAACAATCGAGGGAAAATAATTAGAAGAGGATAGTCCAAAGCCCAATTATCTTGCCAGAACCTAATCAATCTGCCATCCCCAACTCGGAAAGAATACAAACTTCTAAACTTAAAGCCAATACTGTCTTCTTTAAAGTGATTCATAACCACCGATCTCCAAATCCAAGATACTCTTTGTGGGACTTTGCTGTCAAACATTAACCAAGATGGATCCATATTGTATTTAGAACAAATGAATTCCCTCCAAACAGACCCCCTTTCATTAGCATACCTCCAAGACCATTTTGCTAGAAGAGCTCTATTCATGAAAATAAGATTTCTAACACCTAAACCCCCCTCGAATTTTGACTTGCACACATTCGGCCAGTTAACCCAATGTATCTTATTTTTACCTACTCCCCCTCCCCATAAGAATTTCGCCATAATGGAGTTGAGAGATTTAAGAACCGCAACTGGTATCTTAAATAAAGATAAATAATACGTAGGGAGCGAACATAGAACCGACTTTATTAAAACCAACATTCTTGCTAATGACAGTGAAGAAGCCTTCCACCCCGCTAATTTATTCGTAAAATTATTCACCACTGGATTCCAAAGTAATGTAGAGTTTCTAGTAGCACCCAAAGGCAGTCCTAAATATTCAGAGGGAAAACTACCCACAGAACATCCGATAGAATTAGCCCACTGCTGAACTTCTTCCTCGTTCAAATTCACACCAAACAGTTTACTTTTCTTCATGTTGAGCTGTAAACCAGAAATCACTTGAAACACTCTAAGCACCCTCTTCACATTTAAAATCTGCGTCTTAGATGCACCACAAAACATAATGAGATCATCCGCGAACTGTAGATGAGATAATTTGAAAGCAGCCGCATCCCTTCCTATAACCAGTCCAGAAAACAGACCCTGTTCCACAGCCTTTAAAATTAGCAGATTGAGAAGTTCTCCAATAAAATTAAACAACAGAGTTGATAGAGAGCACCCCTGTCTAAGTCCTTTAGCCATTGCAAATTCCTCAGTAGGAACTCCATTCACTAAAACAGAAACTGAAGCTGTGGTTACACACTTTCTGATCCAACCTCTCCACCTGGAACCAAATCCTATTTTCTCCATTACTAGAAACAAAATGTCCCAATCAACCGAATCATACGCTTTCTTGAAATCTGCCTTGAAAACACAACCTTTAAGACCATTTTTCCTCCAATAATCCACTCCTTCATTCGCAATTAAAGAACAGTCCAATATTTGTCTCCCTTGGGTGAAGGCAAATTGAGTAGGACTAATTAAGTCTGAAATACAACTCCTCAACCTCCTCGATAGGCACTTAGATAGGATCTTATATAATCCACCAACTAAGCTAATAGGCCTATAATCATCAAGGTTATCACTGTTAGAGACCTTAGGAATAAGAGTAATAAAGGTATGGTTGATGCCATAATCCCAATCTTTCCCCGAATAGAAGTTGAAGAAGAACTTCATAATTTCTCCTTTAAGTACATGCCAATATCTCTTGAAAAAACCCAAATTAAAACCATCTGGCCCCGGGGCTTTGTTGCTATTGCAAGACTTTAAAGTCTCCCATATTTCCTTCTCAGTAAATTCTTTCTCCAAAATTAAACTCTGCTGAATCGAAATTCTGGAAAAATCCAACTCGATTTCTTTCACTTCTAAGGTCAATTTGTCATTAAAAGCCTTAAAGAAGTGTTCTTTGACAGTGGCTTTTATAACATTTGGGTCTTGAATAACATTTCCCCTGCTTATAAGAGCATTCAACGCATTTTTTTTCCTCCTAACTGAAGCACATGTATGGAAGATTCTGGTATTTCTGTCCCCATCTTCTACCCATTTGGATCTAGAATTCTGGAACCAAATCTGCTCCTCTATCTTATGCAACTTTTATAATTCTGACCTTAACTCCTTTAACTCAGCTGCTTTCTCATCATAAGTACCATCTTGCTGTTGTTGGACCTCCACTTCTAATTTTTGAATCTTCAATTCTATTTCTGAAATTAAAGCTCCAGGAAACTTTTCTCTCTTCCCTGCCCAATTTTTAATGGCAGTTTTGGTTTTTTTCAGAATTTTGAAAATTCCAGCATTCATCTGTATCTCTTTCCATTCTTGAATTGAAGAGCTGATCACATCCTCAAATCCTGCTTCATCCATCAGATAGTTAAACAGTTTAAACGACTTTTTCCCCCAATTTACACCTCCATTCTCAATTATTACTGCATTATGATCTGACAATGATCTTGGCAGCAACGAGTGTGTTAAATCTGGAAAAGCTGCCAAGAATTGGCTATCAACCAAAAATCTGTCCAGTCTTACATAGGTCGGAGAATCTTGGTTATTACACCAAGTAAACCTACCTCCACTCAATGGCAAATCGATTAAACCTGTATTAAGAAGAAAACGATTGAAAATCTCTAAAGAATTCCTGTTTTGGCCTCTACCAATCTTCTCATCTTCCTGTAGATACACATTAAGGTCCCCTCCAACACAAATAGGCTCAGAATGTCCTCCAATGAACGTGCTTAATTCTTCAAAAAAACTCTCTTTCTCCTCCTCAACCGAAGGACCATACACATTAAAGAATCTGCAACTGAAATTATTTGCCCGAAATCTCCCGATATAGAAATAAATCTTCTGGATGTACACTGATTTTGCAACTCAAATACATTATCATCCCAAAACAACAGTAATCCCCCTGACGAACCAACCGATGGTGACTCAATAACCCCTTGCAAATTATTTAACCCACTCCTCCTCATAAAAGACCGTTGAATTTTCTCCAATTTCGTTTCCTGCAACCAAAGAAATTGAGGACAATATTTGGAAACTAGCCTCTGAACAACACTTTTTTTCTCTATTCTACCCAATCCTCTAACATTCCATGTTATTATAGATATCTTTAACATCATCATAAAGAAATCAACCAACTAGTCCCCCCGCAAAATCCCCCTGCTTGTCCATCCTCAAGCCTTTTTCCAAACTAATAATCTTATCCAAAAAGGCTTGTTGTCCTTGTTTAAAGGAAATACCCAACAGCTTACTTATCTCCCAAGTAGCTAAAGCTTCATCCAATAAATCTGAAAAACCTGAAGAGGAAGCTGTTGAAATGCTCACTCTTTCTAAAGCTTCCCTTAACAAATGTCTTCTAGCTCTTCTGATAAAAAAACCCGATTCAAAGCTGTGATTATCACCCATTAACTGCAATCCTTCAACCAACCTCTCCACACTGATATCCCCCGAATTCGATCCATCATTCACATCCTCACAACCCTGAAACGAAATATCTTTAACATTCCATATTCTAGGTTTTTTTGGCATTTAACGCAAATGTGATTCAATTCTGTGGTCTTTATCTGCAAATATCTGCTTGACAAAACATCCTATGTTTTTAGACATTTAACATAAATGTGACTAAAATGGAAACAACAATTTGGCTTGTTGGTATTTTGGCTTGGACTCGGCTAGTCGAGCAATTTATTTATTCTGAAGAGAGCTCATCATGAAGGCATGAAACAAGTGGGGGTTAAGATTAAATGTTATGATAACTTCTTTTATCCATCGAGAATAAATATACAATGCAATCATTTCTAAAGTCTTTATTGCGGAACCCATCAAGTGGCCTCATTAGTTAAAAGGATTGTTGTTCTCCTAGAAGTCCTGGGTTTGAGCAGCTACCTCTGAAAGGGGTATGTATGTGGTCAATAGTTAAGAAAAATTCTAAACAGATACTACCTTGTAATCACCCCATATTATTCAAAAAAATAAATATAAATAAATATAGTCTCTGTTGTGTATTCCTCCCCCATTCTTTATTTGAATCAATCACATGCTGTTTGCTTTCATTTTTTAACCTTTGAACATAAATTTGAATCCCTCACAATATTGTTAATTAATCAGTACCTACTTCTTTTGTTAAAATTTGTACCAGTATGCCTACTTTTCTGCTGTAAGACTTCCGATGTTAGTTTTAAACTTAGTATCCTTGATATAATATACATTTGATATGTCCTTAATGGGCATTTTAGGACTTTTCGTCTGATTTTAATACATATCACTTGGTTGTCAGTTGTGGGACATCAATATGGATACAGGTCCAGTTGCAACATTTCAGGTTCATGAATATTTACGACCTAAGGTATGATTTCTAAGTTCTGAAACAGATTATGAAATTAACATATCGATATTATGCTTTGAGAGAGCTGATTATTGCATTCTTTAATTGTTTCAGCTGTGTGATTTGTATGAAAATGATTCAATTTTTGATAAATTTGAATGTTGCCCAAGTGGTGACGGATTGCGAGTGGCAACAGGTTCCTACAGGTTTGTTTTCATCCAAAAGTCTGTCTCCTAACTTCTTGTTGTGTTCTTCCATGTAACAATATATTTGTCCGTGTACTTTCAGCAATTTATTCCGTGTATTTGGTTGTGCCCCTGGAAGCACCGAGTCGACAACTTTAGAAGCCAACAAAAATCCAATGAGGTAAAATTTTACTCCAAGGCGATCTTTCAAACTTAAAATAAAATTAGATTAAAGAATGACACTCAAGTTGTTATAAGGATCCATTTGTCTTACCAGGAGACAAGTTCAGACTCCCTCAAGGCCTTCCAGACCCCTAAGCAGTATAACACGTGTTGTCAGAAGAGGTTACGATTTGTTCTTCATTTGTATCCTTTTGAGTATTTTTCAGTTCTTGATTTGTACTCTGAAGCTTTTATGGTGGTGAATTTGTGGTATCAGGATCAGAGACTCCCGGAGTTGACGCGAATGGAAGTTCGTATGATTTCACAACAAAGCTGCTGCACCTAGCATGGAACCCGGTTGAAAAAAACTTGATTGCCTGTGCTGCTGCAAACAGCTTATACATGTACTATGCATAAAGCTGATCCAACAAGTGTGTATTCACTTGGTTTAACATTTTTTTGGTTGTTGATGGTCCCGTTCCCTCCAAGCAGCGAATTAAAGGATAAAACGAGTCTCACACACTCCCAGTGTATCCGTAGCACACGGTGTAGTCTCGAGATCATGGAATGGCTGTCACAGATCCATGAGGATGCAAACCTATCATCGTTCCCAATTGTGCGCAGCTTAATTCTCGTAAGCTTGAGTCTCGCTCCCTTGGCCTGTTTGTGGTTTTGTTTTTACTTGCTTGATCTTCTTTTAAAACAGAAGGTGGAGTAATGAATGTTTTTTAGATTTTGTGTTGGGGTTGAAGTTTAGCAGCAAATGTGATTGTAGCTCTCCTACAAGAAAACTAAAGGGATGTTCATTCTATATTTACCACTTAGGTTTAAGGTGGGAAGGAGCTGTTTCAATTTTTTTATTTATTCTTTCCTCATGTTTGGAGCGTGCATCTTTTTTTTTTTTTTGCTGCTCTTCTCAACTGACTTCACAACCCACTCTAAATCAAAGTCCTTATTGACAGTTTCAGTATAGGTAATGTTGTTTTTTTAATAGTCTAGGGTGATTATGGGGCTTTGGAAAAGGAAGGTAACAATAAACTTTCAGGAAATTTGTGACCACCGCCCAAAATCAAAAGAGCTTGTTTGGATGGAAATTGGAAAGTTGAGTTCTTGGAGGCTTGGATTTTTCAATTTACTTGGAGAATAGGGAAAATCTAATTTCATTTTCCACACTTTTTTTATGTTTTTTTTCCAAGTTCAAATTCTTTTAAGTTTTGGACTTGAACATTTTAGGACTGATCGACTTTTGGACGTGGACCTGTTTTGCCAGCTAGGTAGGATGTTTAGAATATTGGCTTTTGGCCCCAAATTTTTGTATAGATTTTTTGACAGCTTGTTTTTTAATATTGTTTTTAAATTTGGGCATAATTTTAACAGTTTTTTTTAACAATTTTTACCTAGAGAACTTTTAACCACCTCTTGAGAGATTATGGACAATTTTAGTGCATTTTATCCTTTTCATCAAGATGGTCTTCACAATATCAGCAATGCATACATATATATATATATATTAAGTAGATATATATTACATTTTAAAAGTAAATATAGGGGTGTATGGTGGGACAATATGAACAACCTTGACAATTATTTTTAATTAATGGATCAGCAATGCAATCTTGCTTTAACATATCAATCCCGGTATATGGATATTCACATGCATGCAAATGTGAAGGACGACAACAAAGACGAGGATGACAGGTAGAAGGTTACTGATATGAAAAGCTCTTCCTGGCCATGTTCAAAATTCATTTTCTTTGGTGGTGGTGATCATTCAAGTTGTTTGATGCTTCTGTCCGAGTTGAGAATCCTTCATCTCTGCATGCGTGTGAAACTGCTATACCATGTAAACGTTGTCCGAATGAATCCACAAGTACAGGGACCAAGGGTCTGATCTAAAAGCTAAGACTATAAGAAGCTGAAAAATCCAAGTGGAAACTTCATATTGCCAACAGAATTTGCTAAAAGATCACTCAAAAATAAAAGTTAAACAGTCTAGTAAACATCAGACCACAAGAGTAGAGGAAATTTGAACCACAAAAGTAAATGGCCACACCTCATCTTTTTATTGATTCTTCTTCGACATTATTGTCAGCATCGACATCTTGGCCATACCTTTCAGATAACCATTCCTCGGCTGATGTAACCGAAGTGTAAATCTAGCCATTCCAAGATTTTCAGATGCCTGAAAAGTACAAAATCAGGTCAGAATCTGCACAACCTGGACAATTTAAGTTGTACAACCATTTTACATGTAAGAAAAAGATACTAATCGGCATGCCAATGCCAACTAAAAGCAACACTTTTTATTGCAACCTTCCAGTACGAACTACGAAGGCAGATTAATTTATTAAACAGATGCTATTGCCTGCTAAAGATGGATGTGAGACGGTTCAATTAGCTAAATATTTGGCAAATTTGAGATTCTCTATGCAGTTTAACGCTTCCAAGTTCCAACCAGGAGATTTTAAATTTTTAGTGTGTGATTACAGTGACTGGGGAAAACATGATGTTAACTCTATTAAGAGCAAAAACTAAACTTGTGGAAGAATAATTCCTGAAAGCTTTGCTAAGCTTAAATAGTAAATTGTATAAACTCCAGTAATATGAGAAACCATAAATCCCTGATAGACATAGGTTACCTCTTGTTCAGGTTTCTCCTCCAAAATTTTCAGATCACTGGTGTGTACTGGAAAAGGAAATGAAAGAAGCAGGTTAGTTAAAACACCTCATAAGGAAGAACAAGACCATGGAGTGCAAAGATCTTCTAACAAATATCACAAACATCCAAGATAAATTCCTATGAACTGATAAAGCAATCAGGAAGATATTTGCACAAAATGGTACTCTCCAACTTGCTTGAAAGAAAAATGTTAAAAACACCAATCCTGTCACAAAGAAGGACTAAGATTTCGCTAATGCTAGGCCGGAAAATGGAATGGCACAGGAAATTTAGCACAGAGAAAAATTTTCAATTTAATCATTAAACTTCTAAATTACTTGTATTTCAATCACTCTTTGATGATGTGGATTATTTTATTATTATTATTATTATTATTATCTAATGCCAAATAAGATTTAAAATCAAAATTCTTAATCAAAATTCAAAACCTTGAATTAGCACATTGAATAGCGAGTTGGAGGCCATTGGTGAAAGCAACAGCATCCCAGTTGCCAGCATCCACAAAACGTTTATTTTCACGTCTTGTACTTGGTTTAACCCATCGGTGTTGATTTAACATAAATTCCCCACAACTAATACTAATATGGTTTACATGAATTATCCGTATAATTAAGTGGCAGAAAAGCTAACCAAAGAGGAGCGATGTGTGTATATGGGATGCTTGGGTCTATGTGAATGCATTGGTTTGTTATTTTGGCATGATGTTTGAACTTTGTTAAAAGACTGGGCAATGAGTGTCAAATAAAAGTATGTGTTTGGCATGGGAGTATCTGCATACCAAATTCAATGCATCTCTGGACAGCGTTAGCAGGATGTGATTCTCTAAGGAACTTCAAATTCATGAAAAGTTTTCAAAAGAATTGAACATTCTTGTGCAGGAGGATGCTTGTCCTATCCAACATTTGCACTAAAACCCGGGTCAAAATCCAAATACTTTGGAAGACAACTCTAATAAAGAATCCAAAGCACTGGGAGAAAACTTCCTAACAAAAAGAAAACAAATAGTTGTTGGGTGGCCATTATAAACACATTCTTGACCTTCAAAGATTCTCTGAAAGAATGCTTCAGACATATCCTCCTTCCCAAATGTGGCCGGATGAGCGCCACCCCTCGACCAGTCCGTCCACGTAAGTGTCCGGTTGGCCAAGAGCCGAGGCACTTGGATGGTTAACATCGTGGTGAAATAATGCTCGTCCACATAACAAGCCAGCTGGCAAAACTCCTTAAACTTTGGATAATACTTGATGTCCTCGATTATGTTAATCGCAAGCCTCCTGTTAACTTTGAACCACTGAGCCCCCTTGCGCCGTTGGCTCAGTTCGACCTTCGGTTCCATGCGTGGATCGTAGCGGCCTCTCCCGTAAGGTCTGGGATCGTCGTACGATTCCATGAAGCTGTATTTCGATCTTGATAAGTAGTGGTAGATCACGCTGAAATTATACAGAGGGATGCAGGACTCGGACAGGAGAACAAACCATTGGTTGGAGATATCGAGCAATGCATTGGCAAGGAGTCTCCTCTCGGCCTCGCACATACTCATCTTTCCCCACTCCACCATCTGCATACTCAGACAACAACTAGCAACATAAGACGGCAAAGTATACGAAAACAAAAAAGAAAAGAACTTGGTTTGCTAATTACCTGGCTTGGGATTTGTCTTCCATGGAAAGCAGAAGATTGCGGATAGCCGGCAACTTAAGACAGCAACGCGTGGACATAGATCAAGTAATGCCTTTGATTCCCCTTGAAGAACTTGTCCCAAAGAGGAGCCCATCGCAATGGCCCCTTAGTCAAGAACATGAAGGCAATCTTGGGGACTCTGAGAAAAGGATATTTTTTGATCTTAGGGACAAATGAAGCTCTCCAAAGTAGTTCATTGTCACTGATTGAATGCCACAAGTTTCGCGGAGGCCTAATCCATCTTTCTATGGTATCGGTCTCGTAGAACCACGGGTGTAAAGAGGATGGTGTCACTATGCCTGTCTGCTGGAAAATGAAGAATCGAACGGAATACATACAGATGATCGATAGCCGACCGCCATTACCGCGAACAACAAACAAAATAAGAGGAGTCTCAAAGGCAATGTCCTGGAGATGTTTATTCTTATTACAGAGGCCTGGTCTTTACCTTCTACATCCTGGGTTGCATCGTTTTTGAAGACATCTCCAAGTAAAGTAGTTGTTGGCTTGAATATTTATGCTGATAATCCTCTAATTTGATCATTTTGTGTATCAACTAATCTCTTTCTTATAACCATGTATTAATGAAAATCGTATTTTCTCTCGTTGTCTTTGTTTTTTCCCCTCAACATGCTCATTAAATTCTTTACCATGCATTTTTCTTGTACTTGCATATTTTGGAAGATTTTTCCATGTTTGTAAGTAACATGATAAAGAAATATTTTCTTGACCTTAGCAGAGACATCCATACTCCATTTGGATGGTGAGAAAGTAACATGATAAGTAATAGTTGGAAGTATCTGCGTGTCTTTGACCATGGAGGAGGTAACTCAACATTCTCATATGAGTCCGATTGATAAGTGAAGGCTTTTTTGCTTCAAGGTAGGTTGAGCTGAAATAATTATAAAGTGTGTTAATCGTATGCATAAATTTGATTAGATCCATGAGCGCCTTACTATGGAAGGCTAAAACGTGTGAAGTTGATTGGGTAAGTGATGAAATTGCCTATTTTTATAATTGGATGACCAACTTATAACAAAACTTACTAATAGTTAAATGACCACTAGTATAATGTACTCTTACCCAAAAAATAATACTTACAACAATTGATTTTCACGCGCTTGAAAATGAGAGTGTAGTTAAATTATTGATTCACACCTTGCAACTCCCATGCTGTTCAAACGCCTATATAATCATTACAATTTTCAAAACCAAAAAAAGGGTTTTTTTGTTTGCTGAGAATAGAAAAGAAGACGACCAAACTTCACCCTGCTCCACTCTCTAAACTCCCAAGCATTTGTTTTTTAGGGAAAGAAAGTTTGACTTTTTATATATATATATATATATATATTGTTGTGAGCTTGAGAGGGCGAAAATGGCGTTTTCTACACCTTACCAGACGTAAGTTCACTTAGCTTTTGAAACTGGTCAAAACTCTGCCTTTGCTTTGTTTCTTTGGGACTTTGGCAGTTAGGATGGACAACTTATAAAATTTTAAAGAGATGAGAATAAATTATCGATAGAAAATAAAAAAAAATTAAAAGATCGGAGAATTTGAAAAATTCAGGGACGAACCCTGTCACCCCCTCGTTTCGGGTCTTGATCAAGTCTCTTTTTCGTACTTTTGTTGTCTTTTTGACATTGTTTGTGAAAATTTTGGTTAGCTCATTTTAGTTTCAACTTCAAATGGAAAAATGTAATGGATACTTATATATATATATATATAATTGTTTTAATTTTTTCCTCAACTTTTAACATGAATGCAATTCAATTCATTTTTATATTAATTTCAGTTTCATATTTTACAATTATTTTGAATTTAGTCCCTACGTGTTGTGTAATTTATTTAAATATAATTTTTTCAATTTAGTCCTTAAAATTATATTTTTATATGAAATTTGCCCATACTTATTTATATTTTTGTAATTTACTTCAATTTTGTCCTTAAAGTTATATTTGTATATGAAATTTGCTCATACTTATTTATATTTCGATTTGATCCCTCATAAATGCTTGTTGTTTAATTTATTTAAATTTTTATTTGTAATTTATTGTTTGTTCAACTTAGTCCTTAAAATTATATTTTATTAAAGTTGACTCACAATTATTTATATTTTTTTGTAATTTACTCCAAATCATATACAATTAAAAATTATAATTCATCATTTATGAAAGATGGAAAATAATTAACCTAAAAATGGCCAGATCTGAAGTCAATTCGTACCCGGTAAGATCCTACCTGAATTTTGTCTGTTAATGATGTAACCCAATCTGAACGAGATCCGACCTAAACTCCATCCGAACATGAATTAACCTGTAATTTAACTAATTCAGACATGAACTGTTTTGACCCGAATTAGCAACGATCCAAACTAAAATTAACTCGATCCGAACCCAAACTGAATCTGATGTTAAAATCAACCTGAAAAGACTCGAACTGATTTGACTTAGACCCGACCTGATCCGAATCGAACCATCAAATTGACCTAAAATGACCTGTATCTAATTTAACCCGTCCTGTCAGAACCAAACAAAAACCTGAACGATATCTTGATTTTACATCCCTAGTTAGGGGTAATACTAATTAGTGGTTAATCTCTTTGAGTAAAATACATCCATGATCACTTAACTATAAGTATATTCTATTTTGACTATTGATTTTTTAATTTTGTCAATTAAACCACTTAACTATTTAAATATTGTCAAACAATTGATTTGTCATTAATAATTAATGAAAAATTAATGAAGAAACTGAAGTGTCAGTTAATAAAATTAGTATAATTATAAATGTGATCCTTATTACTTATATATTTTATCAATTTGGTTCTAATTTTTATTTAATTAAAAAAGTAATCCTCCAATCAAGTGGTGTCTTAGATTTAGGCACGAAAGATCAGTACAAAATATTCGCATTTGACACCTCTTTATTCTCTTAGGATTCTTTGTTCATGATACCCACTTAAAATCGATGAAGTTAAACATATATATATATATATATATATATATATCATTTTAAGGGTTTGTAGACTTTTCTTAGATTTGAGGGATTTGGGATGTCTGTTCGAAAATTTGAAAGGTGAAAAATATATTTCGAGAAGACTAATAATGTACCACAAAACTAGCCTCATCATATAGTCATTGAAAGAAATCAGATCAGAGTATTAGCACGTCGAACTTTTAAATGATTTTTTGTCGATTTTGAGTTATTTTCATGGAAAATCAATCCTAAGGGAAGAAAGAAAAGTGAAATCTGAATGTTTTGGTATCGATCTTTACATTAAATATGATTAATGATTGACACTGATTGACTTAGTAAGGAGGAAGAAAATTACATAGCCAAAAAATAAATTGTTGGAAAGTTTAGTAACAAGGTTAATACACCAATAAAGTTCAGTGCCTAAAATGACATTGTACCAGGCATCAATAGTTATCACTAAAATAACGTCGTTTTGTCTACATCATCACAGTGACAAAAAGATATGTCCACGTCATGTCGTCAAAATTTAACGACTCAGTGATATAATTGAAGTTAAAACTGAAGTTTAGTGTTATAATTATAGAAATTAAAAGTTTAGTTATATAAAAATATATATCTCCTAAAGTATAATGATATCTGGTGTAGTTTACCTTAAATTAACCATCAAATTTGATTTTGTAACTTTAGAAAATTGAGACAACACATGTTAAACTTATAAATTGACTTAAAAGGTTATGATGGACTCGTCGTGCTATCGAAACTTTTTTTAGCTTGACAATACAAATTGTATTGAAAAATGTGTTTTTAAAAATTCAGTCATTATCGATATTTTAACTTAAGTATCACTGAACAATGAACATGTTATGACCCAAAGGCAACCTATGTTAAAGCAACACACACAACCATCATGACCAAGTCGACAACACGTGATGGGTAAGAGTACACGTGGGAGGAGGTATTCCAAGGCTTTGTTGATCGAGTTTTGTCGGTTAGCTTAGCTGGTTATTATATATGCAATAGAGGGTAGAGGAAAAGGGTATGAATATTGTGATAAACTGTTATCCTCTATCTTCTTTAATTATGTCTTTGTCTTCTCTTCTCTTCTATTCCTATCTTTTCTTTTCTATCGTTGTAAATATATTGTTCTTCAATGAACATCCAGCTTGATTATTTCAATTCATATCAGCGAGTTCTTAAGTTCATAACATTGGTGCTTTCGTTGAGAGTTGAATGAAAGATTGTTTTTTTTTTTCCTCTCCAAGACGCGCTCATGTGAAATTGCCATTGTTTACCAGAAAAGATCCAGAAAAATGGATATCCTCATCCCACAGTTTCTTTGAATTCTAGGGGACAATGGATCATCATCGGGTAACCGTGTCATCTTTTTAGATGGAAGGGGAAGCCAAGAAATGGTTTCAGTGGATGCAGCAGTGGCGACAGTTGGACGGATGGAACAATTTCATTGATGCCATTCGAAAATGATTTGTGTCCTAAGAAATGGAGTTGAGAGTTCAAACCATGGTGATCAGCAACAAATCATCAATTTCGACAGATCTAAAGCAGACAGAAGATAAAAATCTAAAGCTGCTTAAAGAGATTCATAGGCAGCTAACACTTTTAACTACCCAAATAACTCAGGGCAATATGACAAATGGAGTCAAGATTGGTGGATCGTTGGAAGTTATGACTAGGTAAGATTAATCAAGCATAAAGACACACCAAGTGTTCGACGGATTGCCAACACTAAAGGTGAATAATATTGGAGACCAAACAAATCAAAGTAGCGATGGATTTAAATTTCAAACTGATGAAACAATGATCACTGTTTCTTCCAACGCGATTGAGACAATGGAAAAACATGCTGAAGATGACACATATCCTATATTTGGCAAAAAAATGCTACTTAAATTTGGTGAAGGTATTAGTGATGATATTGGCATTAAAGTCATTGAACCACAAGAACCAAGGTAAGATGAGATCCAAAATATAGATTTAATGGGAATAAAGAATCTTCTCAACTACAGTAAGTAACTCTACCCTACATACGAATTGACATGTATAGCAAATACCTCATTGACATTATATGAGGAATTATATACGCTGACTTCCTTATTGTTAGTTGTTGTTCGGATACATTGAAAAAGCATTTATTCGGGAGTGTTTACACATGTAGAGGAGTTTATTAAGTTTGATGATCCTTATCGATTTTGACTTCTGTTGATGGGAATATCTATGAATCGTCTTGTTTGAAGTTTAATTACAAATTATGTCACCTTCATTTCTAGATGGTTAATTCTTTGGAAGCTCCGATTAGATACTTGTGGAGGCTTCAACTCTTTTCCTGAGGTAGTAATGAATGTTTTTAAAGATGACGGAGTTGGGGAGCTTGTAGAAATGATTGGATTAGCTACTACATATCCTCGTGGCAAGTTTGTGGCTAATAATTTATTAGAAATTGTTGGAAAAGTTTTGTCAAGATATTGCTATTGTGGTAACAAACTAGAGGACATTGACAATTTGATATGGGTTAATTACTTGTTAAAAATGCAAAACAAGTTAGTTTTGGACAATGAGGGTTTCAAGCATTACAGAAGTGAACTTCAGTTTCACACTTTATCCATAAGTGTAAATAATCCTTACGAAGTTCTCATAAATGTTATAGGGGTTTTTGCTCGAAGAAACTACAATCAAAGTTTGACAGTTGGGCATATTGAAACAGAGTGGATCTCTCGAATAAAAACGATTTTCCTCGATATAGATTAATTAATTAGTAGGTTGGTGCAATAATCCTATATTCTTGCAGATATTCACGAGGTACAAGATCTTACCTATTTGTCATTTGCTGCACGTGAATTGATGTTGATAAAGATTGTTGTGAATTCTACTGCTCGACGTGATATCCTTGACATTACTGACATATCTAGAGCCACGGTTGTGAAAGTTTCTGATCACTCAATCACTTTAGAGTTGATGGGAGATCTAGACAAGTTGATTACACTACAGAGATTATTGGAGTCCTATGGTATTTATGAGGTTGCTCAAACTGACCGTCTAGCGTTACGACTAATGAGTGACACTAATGTTAAAGCATAATTCTATCAAGTAATATCTCTAGAAATGCCTTCGGGATTAATGCCTCTGAAATTAGACTATTTCATCGAAGATGTTGTGATAATGAACATTGCAAGATAGCCCCAGATAAATAAAGATATGATGGACGAGTTGCAAGAAATGAAGAAACTATTGAGCCTTACAAATTAGTTGTGAATAGAATGACCGACCAAAAAGATGTTGCATTGGTTACAAAAGATAGAGAGTACGTGTGTCATTATAACAAAGCTAGATGAAGGTTCTAGAGATGGTGCAACTTTGAGCAATAATGAGGTGTTTGGGAAACCAATCAAACTTGTTGATCACGGAGAGCACATGGAGGACTTTAAACAATTTTATCTTGATCGAATGGTTGGATACCTATTGAAGATTGGATATGTTCTATCATTGGTTGAGAAGGCATAAGGAGTTATGTGCCAATTAGAATATGTTGAAGATTTGCAAAAGAAGTTAAGGAATACATATTTTGACTTCAATGATTTCCAAAGGCGGACTAGTGCATTTGCTTGGATGGGTTCCCTAACTCGAGTTAATGGAATGGTCCCTGATATGGCAGTTGTTACTCCAACCAAAGTTCGAGAATCAGATAAGAACTTTAAACTACCGGAGTCCATGATTAAAGCTATGTCGACGTTTCATCAACAAGAAGTTACTTCACTATCTTTGTTGGGAACAAAATTCAAGTTTGGCATCTCCTACGAACGTTGAGGACAAGGTTCTCTTCAAGAGCGGGGTATTGTTATGACCCAAAGGCAACCTATGTTAAAGCAACATACACAACCACCATGGCTAAGTCGGCAGCACGTGATGGGTAAGAGTACACCTGGGAGGAGGTATCCCAAGGCTTTGTTGATCGGGTTTAGTTGGTTATTATACATGCAATAGAGGGTAGAGGAAAAGGGTATGAATATTGTGATAAACTATTATCCTCTCTCTTCTAGTCTTCTATTCTATTTCTTATCGTTTTTTCTCTATCGTTGTAAATCTCTTGTTCTTCAATGAACATCCAGCTTGAGTATTTCAATTCATGTCAGTAAGTTCTTAAGTTCATAACAGAACACTTATCAAATCATTTAATAGAAAATGATTTTTGAAATTTCCTATTTTAAAAATAATTTTATCAGTTTGCATTTAAAATCAAAGTCAAACTAGGTTTGAAAGTTGGTTACACATAAAAGTATTTAAAGTACTCTCACGATTTCCAAAATCGGTACATTGTTAAATTATAAATTTAAATATAAATTCAAAAATAAAATATGAATACATGATTTTTTTATCGAATAAACTTGTTTAAAAATAAAGTTATTTACATTATTTTTTATATTTTTAAAGGGATGGGTTTTAAAAATAAAGTTATTTACATTATTTTTTATATTTTTAAAGGGATGAGTTTGTCACATCGATGAGCACCACTAACGATGAGCATCGTTGAAAACTATTAATTTAATTTATACAAATTTAAAATTCTAAAGTGCTCAATGTACAATTATAAATTAGTTAAAAATTTAAAGGTAAATTATTTAAAATAAAATATTAATTACATTAATTTTCATAAAATTTTAATAATAATTGGATCAAATATCAACCCCTAAATTAAAAAACCTTAAATATATTTTCCTTGCCATTGAAGTTGCCACCGCCGTTCCTACCTCCTTGCATGGCCGTCATTCCCCGCCATTCGCACAACCAATCCGATAAGGTAAGCTTTCTTTATTTTTATTTTGTTTCAAAACTTGGACGGTCGTCTAAGTCGTCACCGACTGGTGCCGCCTTCATTGATAGTGATCGTGTTTGCCTGTGTGTGATGACCGCCATCGAATTTTGGCTTCCCCTAATCCCCTAATTCTCAAACCTTAACCATAACCCTAACCCTTTTTTTCTAATTAGGCCAAATGTAGAATTCTAATTCCCAAGTTGAGTACCCTAATTCCCAAATTAAAACTCTAACTCTCAAAATTAAACCCTAATTTATATATTATAACCGTAATTCCCAAATTGAAACTCTCAATCCATATCGATACGTTGTTTCAGGTGTATTGATACACGAGTAATCGAGTGCTGATACTGGATGTCAATTGGTATATTAATTGATTATTGATACTAGATACCTACTGGTACATTAATTGGTTACTATATTTTATTCAGGTAAACACCAATTCAGACTCAAAATGACTTCGGGTTATCGTCATCTCAGGTCACAAACAATTTTGACTAAAATCGATTTCAATCAATTTTTTAGATCATGTCAATTTTTTTACGTCCCTACTTATCTCTCGTGGTTGGTATTTGTATAGACTATTACATTTTTCAAAAAATATATACAATATAATTTTGATACAATGTGGGCTGATTTTTTGTAATAATGCAGTTGAAAAAAAATTATTCGAATAGGGCACTATCGGAATTATTTCTTCAAATAGGGTGATTGCTACAGTACACCCCAAAGATGCATTGCAGTCCATGCGACTCTAATATAAATTTGGGGGAGACGCATGGAGTGCAATGCGTCTCCCATATTTTTTCATATTTATTTTTTATTTATGTTTTAATCATTATTGCAAAAAATTGAGAAGGCTAAAATTTAGGGGGAGAGCCGCATTGTGATCCAGGGAGGGGGAGTCGCATGGTGTTCCATGCGACCATGGGGAGACGTGGGGAGCTCAGTGCGACTTCGATGTGTATTGTAACATTCACCCCAGTCGAACAAATAATCTCTCGACTGCCCTATTCGAACAATTTTTTTCAATTGCATTATTACAAACAAATCACCCTACAATGTGCTTAAAATATTACCCAAATTTGTTATTCAAATCGAAAAGTATTGTATATTTAAACACATTTAAACCTTGTCTCCTATGTATTACAAGAACAATGATATCAACTGAGTCATGACTCAATCTATATATATATAACATTTGAACATATAACAACGGCTTGTCAAATTATTTACACCAAGTATTCAAAAACAAAACATATCCCAGTAAACTATTACTTTATGCTTGCTGCTTTCTGTATCTTTCCTTTCCCCGGTTTAGGTGCTGGCTGTTTCAAAACTTCCGAAAACTTGAACAGATCAGATTTGAGAATCGAATCAGAATCCTGATAGAATTTCTGGGTTTCAACTGGTGATTCGAGATCATCATCCTTGCCGGACATCAATCTTTTGAATCCATAAGAACCGAAATCGCTGTTCCTTCGAAATTTCTCTGGATCTTTCGTACTCCCTCTCGGGATATCCAACGACGTTGTCGATGAACTCTTCGACGTCGGCGATTCAGCATCTTCGTCGGTTTTACTCGTGTCTTTTCCCCGTAGCAATTTCCTGAGTTTCTTGAAGAACTTGGTCTTGTTGACAGGTTTCGAAGTCGACGAATTATCGCCCGAAGAATAATCGATGGCGATGGATGGTTGGGGGGACGAGTTCAACCATTGATCGCAATCCGAATCGGTGTTGTTGGTCTTCCCTTTATCGGCAATTGTGGCTTCGGCTTTGGCGTATTCGAGTACGAGCTTTTTGGCCCTCGCTTCGGACCTCGGGCTTAGGGTTTTGCTTAAATCTCTCGATCTTTTGCCTGCACGGGGCTTGTTGTTCTTCAGCTCGTATCGCAAGCAAGCATTCACCCAACGAAGGTACATCAGTTCTTCAACATCGGTGAACTTTTGTGCTTTCAGCTTTTCGTTTTGATTCGTCAGTTTTTGGTTTTCTTCCCTCAAATTGTTCATCATTTCACTTGTTTCTGCCTGCAACCAAATAAACCCAGAAAACATAGCAATAAAGGGTCTAGGGTATGCATCAAACATCAATGCCAGATAAAGGGGAAGTTTAAAATACAACTTGAAACAATTTAAATTGGTTCCAACTGAAAATTTTACCATAATCATAAATTTTTTTTTTGTTGGATGGAGTACATTTTATATTGAAATCGAAAAGATATATTACAAAAAGTAACCTCGATGTTTATCAAAAATATTTTAGCCCATATTTTTTTTTGAGTATTTTGACGTTCAACGTTTCTTAATACTCCAAAATATGACCATTTACCCTAAATGAAACGTTTGGGGTCAAAATACTTTATAATAAAAGAATAAAAGTCAAAGTAACTATTTAGTCAAATATTATATACATTTTTACTCTAAAATAAAACATTGAGACTTAAAAAAAGATAATAGGGCTAAAATGATCATTCTAGTAAACTTTGGGTGGCTATTTTTGACATTATGTCCAAAAAATATTACCTTTTTTGTATCCGAAATTATTACAAATTGTATAATTTTTTTTTTGTAAACTCTAAACCCGCCGCAATGTAACTTTTTTCGATTGCAACAAAAAATATAATAAATTGTATAACATTTTAGGTTGAATATGATAACTTGGAGTGAGCGTTCAATAGGGTAGAGTAGAGTCAAAAAAAATTGAGTTATTCGCGTTGACAAGTCTTATTTTACAACTCGAAGTTGACTTGAAATTTTTTCAATGGGAGTTTATAAAATTCAAGTCGAGTCAATTTTTTGAGTTTCTTTTTAAACTTAATTGTAAATATTTATGATATTATGATATTATTTGATTCCAATTTAAATAGTTTTTTAATAACTATATACAATACATATATATTTTTTCATATGTAATATACGTGTATCATAGTATCATACAGAGTTGAAGGACTTGACGTAAACTTGAAAATCAATCCACTAACCACTAAAAATTGAGTTACTATTCAAGTTATTCGAGTTGTATTTTACAACTCGATTTGAACTTAAATTTTTTTCGAATCGAGTCAAGTTTATGAAATTACAACTCAAAGCTAATTCGAGTCAAGTTTTCTCAAGTCGAGTCAAATTAAAAAGAATTCGAGTCAAGTCAAGATTTGTTAAGCCCTAATAATATCATTTTAAATTGACAATAGTGTTTAATTAATCTAAAATTAAACTAGGGCATAGCAGAACTACCCTGGATAAAGATAAGAAAAGTGAGGGAAGGAGGGGGGGGGACAAGTACCTCGGGATTATCCGAATCTGCAAGGATTTTGGTAGACTGCAACTTCTGAGAAAGTTGAGAGTTTTCCAGCTGTAATCTCCGATTAGCTTCCCTCAACTCTTCAGCTTCCACTTCCAAAACCTTGAGCCTCTGCAAATTAGATTCGGAATCCTGATTAGTAGCAGCCGCCTTGAGTTCCTGTTCCTGCAACCTAGAAACCCTCTTTTGAAGGCTTAATATCTGCTCTCTGCTCTGCTCAGCATCCTGCCTGAGTTTCCTCTTGAAAACCTTGATCTTCGATCTTGCAGCTTCGAGCTCCGCGATGACCCTCGCGTGATCCGAAACCTGGGCCTCTAATCTCTGGTTCTCCGACTGTAACGACTCGATCCTGCGCGTGAAAATCTTGGCCTCCATTTTGTTTATCTTCAATTGGTTTTGGAGCTCCAATACTGCTGTTTCTTGTTCTTTGAGGCCGTAGTATTCGAGCAACTGGATTTCGAGGTTTCTCTCTTTTTCACTGAGCATTCTCACCATGTTTCTTAGGTACTTGATTTCTTGTTCGTAATCGTCTTTATCTGCACTCCTAAAGTCTCTTGGATTGTCTAAGTCTAACACGGGTGTCTCAGTTTCGAGGTTAGGGGAGCTCCCGATGTTGTCTGAATATTCCGGCGATAGAAACACATCTCCGACGTCTTTGTTGCGAGGAGAAAGATCAAAAGAAGCATTATCAACACTTGTTCGTTGCATGGACATTTCTTCCTGTCAGCGGGAAATCAAAGCATCATATTCACTTGAGCCAAACTTATCAAACTTATAAAATTTAAGAGTAGAAGTAATTTATATAATTTTAAGATAGAATATAAATTATTTTAAAAAAAATATTAAAATTTTAAAATTTTAAGATACGAATCAATCATCTTTTGGGTCCATCTATATGTTGAGACATATACTAAACACCTAGAAACAATGGCAGAATTAAAGAACTAGTGGGACCATGACTCCATAAAAATATTAAAAATTAATATATATATATATATATTTTAAATTATTAAGTTGGCATATAAAAAATATGTATAATAAGTTAGTAAATTTGATTGTCCCAAACAAATATATACAATTTTAAAATTGAGAAACCACTTAAATATGGTTTATTAAAAACAGTTAATGTTTTTTTATTATTATTTTTAGATGAACAAGAGTTCATTTTTAAAGACACATAATATATGTTCTTTTTCTATGTTTGTTGTCCATCATTTTTAAGTTAAAGACTTCAATAAGTTATTAAGTATTCAGTTTTTAATTTCATTTCATTTGAAGGTATTTTTATAAAAAAAAATATGTTTTCAATTCAATTTATATATTTGATTGTTATTTCAAATATCTATATATATTTTTTGAGGGCAAATATCTATATTTATTACGTGGGTTCATTAATTGTTTATCTATAAAAAATAAAATCTTAGACACAATTCTAAATTATTATCCATATATTTTGTTTCTTTCAATTTTTATGTGACCATGTAAATTTTAAGAACTAATAAAAAAAGTTATTAATATGATATTTTAATATATAATTTACATTGATAAAAGTATTTAAATATTTTAATTAATATATATATATATATATATATATATATATTAAATGATCTCCTAGAGAATAATATTGAATTGTCACTACCTAGAACCTAGAAACTGAACACAGGGTGACACATATTGGATCTAAATGTGTTTAATATGATATGATATTCTAGTGTTTTTTTTATGTTTAGGTAAGGGATGGCTCCATCAGTCTAGGGTCAGGGCATACCTAAGACTTAATTGAGATTTATATAGGAATTTATTGATTTCCCACTAAGAGTGACGGTGATAGGATTCGAACTTGACCTTATAATCTCAAATGATATTCTGGTGTTTAGATTGGAATCCTGATAATGTAAAAGGGAACTTACAGGGTCAGATGTTGGTAACATATCTTTATGGCGATCATTTCCTCTGGAATCAATGTCGAAGAAACAATCTATGCATAAAATCAAAACAATGACAAAGTTTAGAATATCAAACTGATTACTAAGGAAAAGAAGAACAAGTATGAATAAAAAAGGCTAAAACTTCCAACCCGGAACACGAAGGAATGGAGGGGACGGCCAATATCGTCTGAGCTTTCGAGTTTTGAGTCGAGAATAAAGGAAGCCAGCAAAAGAGAGAGCAACGACTACCCCAAATTTCGCCAAGAATGGCCTAAAACCTGAGTTTTCTCTTACCATCGTACCTATAAACGTTTAAGTTGGATCATATTATTCTATGAATCCCAGATAAAGAAAGATCATAGGTTCGTCTTCTTCATCCAAAATGCAAATGTCTGGAATTCTATCTATATGAACAAGCAATTCATTACAGATACATAAAGATTGACAAATAATCAATTTAATGTAAAAGAAGAGAACAAGAGTCTTGCATAATTTAGATATGCTAATATTAGTCGCTTATGGATAATATAAACTCGTTTAATCTACCTCAGATTATCGGAAAACAAGGGAAGAGATGAGCAAGAAATGAGAGAAAAAGAACACCAATTTCTCTAAGAGAAACGGAAATGGACGTTTGGTTCAAACAAGTAAAATTATTTTTAGGACTAGGATTAATAGAATATGATGAGATATTTAGAGGTGTCGTCGGGTCATTTTGGATTGGATCATTTTAATTTCAATTATATTCGGTTTAGGTTCTATTCAAGTCGGATCATTTCGAGTTTGGATTTGGTTTGAGTCTATTTTAAGTCGGGTCGAGTCAATATCTAAAATTGATTGATTTTTATTTTGGGTCAATAATAGATTCGTTGATTTTTGGTATGGGAAATATCGAATCATTAACTTTCGGTTCGTGTCAATCTTGAATTATCGGGTCAATTCGGGTTGAGTTGTATATGAATCCGATCAGATATATATATATGGGTTAGGATCCTTTTACAACGTACAAAACTTTTTTCGTTTTGCACCTTTTTAGGATTGTTTGATTGAGAGAAATCAAAGAAACTAAAAGAGTTTTACACAGTGTAATTGAATCATATACCTATATATATAACTAGAAAAATTAAAATACGTCACTAATGTAACACATTGATATACACCATTAATTAAATTACTTTTATTAAATAGATATTAAAAATCCTAATGATGTATCGACAATTTATCTTTTATTAAAACTTAGTTTTAATTTTAATAAGAATACATGTAAATCATGATTTTTTATTAAAAATTATAATTAATTTAAGATTTTATTTATTTAAGATTCAAACACTTAATTTATATAAATTTACAAATTCATCACCAACAACAACACCAAAAATCATCCGTCGATGACCACTGATCATCGTCGGAAAACCATTTTCATCACCGGAAAATCTTTACCTTGTGATCTTGGTGTTGGACTAAGTTGGATATCTATCATGAAAATAGTTTTCTGGCGATGAACAGTGGTTGTCGGGAATTGATTCTTGATGTTGATGTTGCTCTTGGTGATGACTTTATAAATTTATATAAATTAAGTGTTTGAATCTTAAACAAACAAAATTCTAAATTAATTACATTTTTAATAAAAAATCGTGATTTAGTTATATTCGTATTAGAATTAAAACTAAATTCTAATAAAGGATTAATTGTCAATAAGTCATTAATTTTTTTGTATTTATTTAATAAGGATAATTTAATTAATGATGTACATCGGTGTGTCACATTAATAATTTATTTTGTTGTACAACGTTCACTATAGACTCATCTTATATAACTATTAATATATTTTTGTAAAAAGACGTGACATTTTGACAACGTTCACTATAGACTCAATTTAATGAATGAACAATTAGTTGATGGTTAATCTGATGGTCAAGGAAATGTTGGTATGCAACAAGGGATACACCAAGTAATGTCACCACGTTACCCATTGGGTGATAGTTATAAGCCTATTTTGACCACGTTGTGCCACTACATAATGATCATAATTTAGGCATCATGCGACCAACCATCCATACACCTTATTATGAATTAAAGTCAATAATGTTTAAATATTTCAATCGATGGGGTAATTTAGTGGATCAACCAAAAAAAGACTCGAGATTACATTTAAGATAATTTAATGGAGATTTTCAATTCATTTGTACATCAAGGAGTGAAGCAAGATAAAGATCAATTCTGAGATGATTTTAATAACATTTTTGTTTTACCTTAATCATTAATATAAGGTATTGTCATTATTATTTTTAGTTATTATTTTGTGTATATAAATAAATTGAACTATAATAAAGTCCTGAGAATAATATGATTATTCTTATAGTGTTATTGTGAGTCGGGACAACAATAATGCATTAAGGATAATGTGTAGTTGATTTATGACAATGTGTTGTCATTGACATTGAGATGCCAAAATCAAGACATAGGTATGTGTTAAAGAATAACATATTGGACGGATATGTTATGAATATGTTTCTTGGATCATTATGTGACGGTCACAACATTATTCATAGTGATGATAACTAAATGTATGACTACTAAACTTGAGATCATCACTATTGTAACATTGTAAGTTGTATATTTTGATACAATCAAATGTGTATTATAGTTGGTTACACTATAAAGACTGATGTTGGACATGCTACGATCAATGTAATGGGATATCATCGATCAACATAAGATTTGTCCCTCCTACATAATGGGAGCGACATCTTAGGACACTTGATTGAGTGAGACTATGAAATGCATGGTCATGCTCCAATCAGATATCTTTTAATATTCAAATTTAATAAGATGATAACATCTTTTAATTTGAAATGTTCAAAAGATATAGACACCTTTTACTATTTAAACTTAAATAAATATTATTTTAATTTGAAATATCTAAAAATGTATAATTATCATTAATATTCAAAGTTAAATATACAATAAATCTCTTTTTAATTTGACATATTTAAAGAATAATTATCCTACTAATATTCAAATTAAAAATATCTTTTAATTTACCATATTAAAAAATATATAAATTTAATATAAATATTAGATTCATCAATTAAATTCACCCTCTTTTTTCCAACAAAGTCCTCCAAAAGATAAATGCTTGAAATTTTTGAGGTTGACGACCTCTATGGTAAGAACACCAGTGAAATTATTATAAGCATTGAGAATCTCAAGTTGAATCACACTTGTAAGTATTCCAACGGAATCTTCCCGGTAAGACTATCGGACGAAATAGTGAGGTTGACGAGCTTTTTTAGAAGCCCAATTTCAGAAGGAATGGTGTCGAAGAGAGGAGCAAATGACGCATTCAAAGCAGAAACACTGAAATCCTTATCACATTTAACGCCGGAGAAAAAACAATGAGCTGAAGGAGATGAAGAGAATCCCAGTCGTCGAGTCCCGAACCTTTGAGTCCAATCATTGAAGATCTAAGCTTCAACAAAAACTTCAACAAATGAATAAGGTTTCCGTAAAGACAAAAAGATAGAACCAAACACTACCCTTTAAGCTGTATAAAGCGCAGTAGCAGCGACGCTTCAACTTCATTTCTTGCATCAATAAGCTTTTTCCATGACGCATAGGAGCATCATCTCAACTGCAGCTACTTCAGTTGTCATTTCCAATCTCTCTCTCCCTCTCTTTTATTCCCAACTTACTCTTCAAGAGTTGTTATATATGTACGAAGAAAGAGGAAGAAGCTGGTTCTAGTTGTTTGATGTGATATTTTAAATGCTGAGAAAAGAATTACCTCTTTGGAAATGAATGGCTTGACGACTGTCATTGTGGAGTTGAGAGGAAGATGGTCAACTATCTCGCATGGCAAAAATAGTGCTAGACCAGTTGGTTAATGCTCCACATCTGATTTTCGTCACCCTAACCAACTGCTGTTAACATCGAATGATCATTTTGTTAAAAATCTATAACGTGATTGACAAATTTATAACTTTTAAAAGTTCAGTGTATAAAATGATAACTTGCATTTAGGGCCTTGGCAGCTCTTGGCAGTAACACCGAACACCTGAACAATTGCTCGGACCTCGCTCCTTTAGTTTTACATTTAGGGCCTCATTTTATTAATCTTTACAGTTGGGCCCTATCTCATTAACTGCTTCGGATAAAACCAACGTTAAAATAGTTTAATATAACATCTAAATTTCAATTTCTCAAATCTCATTAATTTTCAATATAAAACCATCAATAAACCAATTAACAATATAGCATCCTCAATTACCCATTAAATTATCCAATTTTAAATTAAATATAAATATTTTTTTCCTTTTTCGAATTATATTCTTTAATTTGTTAAATATTTTAATTTTTATTCTCTAATACATTTAAAAAAATTAATTATTTTTATATTTATTAATAAATATTAAATTAATTATTCAAAGTAACTAAAATATTTTTTTATTTTCCCCTAGTGGCCCCAGAAATATTGGGGACGCTCTGGTTACCCGTTACCATTAATGATTTTCAACACACAAAGGAGCTGTCGAAGCTTCTTATTTCACTGCAAACAAAAGAGAAAAATGGCTGCAGATTCGTAGCCAATGGGCTCAACGGTATCGATTCAGTGGGCAGTGCCGGCAAGTAGACTGCAGCAGATAGCTGGTGGTCCTGTTCCCGTGGTCCTGTTCATGTGTCTATAGTTGCTGGTCCTGTGGTCTTGTTCATGTGTGTATAGTAGCTGGTCTGTAAAATAAATAATAAATAATCGAAAAAACTCAGATTTCAAGGTGAGCACGAAAAATTTTAAGGTAGACAGTGTCAATAAAACTTATATCTACCTTGACCAAGCTTTTGCTCCGCCACTTAATTCCACTGCCTGATAGAGACTAGGGTTTCAAGTCGCGATCGTATTTTTGGTCATTTCGAATTTATCATGATTGTGGTTGTCACGGGCGTTATTGGACGCTATTGCGGCCGTAGCGGGTAATCCGGATGGCGACGAAACCACTATTTCACGGGCGTTATCACGTTTTCGGATCATGATTTGAAACCCGATAGAGACAACTTATTAAACCCTGGTTTTTATTGGGCTAAACTTGATCACGTTGATTTTATAATTAACAAGAGAAGGTCAAGAAAAAGAAGAAACCCCACATCATGGCAGTGAATTGTGGACAAGGTAAGGGGACAAAGAGCCAGCAAAGGTATATATTATTGAACAAGATAACTGCCAACTGTAACCCAACAGTTTGCAACTCTCAATACATTTTTTACCTGCAAATAACATTAATAAACAAGTAGTGTTTTTGCAAAAGAGAAAGAGAGCTTCGTTTTAGCTTACAAATGGCGGAGCATGCATGAGGAGCTAGTAACAAAGAGAGGTCCCAAATAGGGTTTCTTTTAAGCTTGAAAAAGGATCTCTTCAGCTTTGATGTTCGCTTATAAAATTATAATTACATGGGATTAAGGTGAAATTTTGATTTTATTGTTTGTTTAGAGGTCGATCAGTGGTGAACTGGGTACTGCTTTTTACACCTTTCAGATGCAATTATAAATACCAGTACTTTGCTTTCGCATTTTTGCTTCGGATTTTTTGTGTTTTAAATGAGTTAGTAATCGAACTTCCCTCGGATTGCCTGCCTTTCCCCATCTGATAAAATCACGTGGCTAAATCTGATCCCCCAGTCTCATTTTGTCTGCATTTCTTGTGTTTTTTTCCTTTTCTGTTTCTAATAATGATTTTACATTCCGACTGGTTGGACTTTGGTTTATTAAAGAACATTATTATATTTTAGAACTGACGTATTTAAATTTAACAACTGATCGGCCATTAAACAAAAAATAAAGTGCTGATTTGAGATAGAAATGAATTTTTATATATTATGAATTTTTTAAAAGTAATTAAGTTGGGTGATCAAAACTAAAAAAAATTAAGTTTAATGATGATTTGAAAAAAATAATAATTGAGTGACCAAAACATAAACGTATGAATAGTTAAATGACTAAATATGTAATTTATCTTTGTTTTGTTTTTTTTAACGAAGTTAACAATTTTGGACAAATGAGTGAATGATTTAAACTTCAAGCGTCAATACGTCCCAAAAAATATTTTATGAAGTAACTTGGTATAAATAACCTACTTTAAGACCTTTATTCGGCTTCTCGACAGCGTTTCATCTTCAGTGGTGTTCCAAGTCTCAGATGAAGATAAGTACTCTCACTCTATCATTTTTTTCTCAAAATTTTGGTGATTTTTACTCTTCTCGAAAACTAACCTACATTTCTTCTTTTTCCAAGCACTCTTCTATAGTCCTCAGGGATTTTTCTCTCTCTTTAAAACAGGGATCTACAAAACACATCTTTTATTCAAAATAAATTAATTTTGATTAAATTAAATGTCAAACAAAAATGAGTGTCGACGATTATAATCGATAACTTTATAAACTGTAACAATCATCGGTATCATTTTATTTATACCTGTATCCTTCCGCTAAACTATGCGTATTTTCATCCAAGTTATGTATCTTTGCATGAAAATGTGCATCTTTTTATTTAAATTATGGAAAATTATTCTATATATCGGTAGTAGAGAAAATATTTTACATATGAGATTATAATCTGAACATGTGTTTTATTTAAGATTTATTATTTATGATTTGGAGTTGACGAACTAATCATTTAGATACACCAAATAATAGAATTAGTCAGGTGGACTTAGTGGTTAAAGAGTTATGGGTTTAAAAAGATATATATATATATATATTTGTTGTACATTAGTCAAATAAATCGTTTTTTACGAATAATTATTAGGTTATTAGTCCTGATTGGAATCCAATGGGGAAATGGATCGGTTGAAGGCACCTTCTTTGTTTCATATCTTTCTGCCTCCCTCTGTCAAGTGATTAGTGATGCGTCTTCAAATTTGTTGTTCCCAAATACTGTTTCAATGTTTGAGGTTCAGTGAATTCACAGCTCTTTTTATTCTCTCCCCCTTTCCCTGAACGGTTATCTCAATTGAAAACAGGCTTCCTTTAAACGTGTAATGGTGTCGGTCCAATGAATCCTTACTTATCTTCTTTCGACTTTTTAATTTCATTAGATCCGATCCACTGCATTTGTTCACTTTTTAGCACAATATATTTTTGGGTAAAACGCATAAATGGTCCCTCAATTATAAAGTACTACTTTGTTTTGTTGAGTCGTCCGACTATTTAAAGTTACAAAATGATCCCGATTATATGATATTATTTTGTTGAGTCCATCAATTATTAAAAGTTATAGTATTTGATTAATATGGATTGAGTATTGTATAGGTAATTATAGAAACGACTCTCTCAACTCAGTTTGTTTTTTTCATTATCTAGGGTGATTACAAGGTCTAATATATTGACAACATGCACCGTACATACATAATTACTCAAAGCCTATACTTTTAGCCAAAATAAAATTTTCTTTTATTATTCAATTTATTTTGCTCACAACGTTAAAATTCGAACATGTTAATAGACTCTTCTAGTTATTTTAATATGTTCAAATATATTTATACCGAATACCTATCAATTTCTTAAATCAATTGGCACATAACTGTTCCAGCTTAACCATGTTATTAGGCTCGATACCCTAGACATATAATAGTATTTAATATTTTTTTATAAATAGTATTTAATATTTAATGAGATAGATTTACTATAATAATTTTATCTTACTCGATAATATTAATTTCTATTTAAACCGTTAAATAAATAAATAAATATGAACTTTTATCGTTAAAAAATATAAATACATTCATATCACATCTATATTGTTTTTATTAATTTTGCCTTTTCTTTGTATCTTATTACTTTATTCTATTAATAGTATGCGAATCATTTCATATCTAAAATCGTGGTTATAAAATCCATACTTTGGTCAGAGATATAAAACACATATCTATGCACATGATGCTAGGTTAGGTTAAATAGGCATTTCACTTAATTATCATCTTAGAAAATAATTTTCAGATATTTATTGCCGATAAATTTTTTATATCATATAAAACAGAAGCATATAATATCAATTATGCCCTGTATGACAGAAAGGATAGACTTAGGCGGGGTTATGAGAGAGGTCAGGGTTGGGTTAGGACATCGGATGTTCTGTGTAAATTCTTAAAAAGAAATCCTTAAATTCTTATAAAGAGACCCTTAATAAAAATTGCAAAGCTTGAATGCAGTATATATAGGGAGATTGGTGATATTACTAACACAAATCCTAACGGTGTGGGATAGGTAGATCATAAAGATGAGCTCATTTCTCGTAAAGTATAGTTAGACTAAAAAAATGAAAATTTTATTGTAATAAATCTATTTTTTTGGGCCCTTGCTATTCCGGGGCTCTGTTCGGTCGCACAAGTTGTGCTCCCTCTAGCCCCGCCTCTGAGAGAGGTCATCATTTTGAAAATTTAAAATTATTATGTATTTAAAAAAAGTATGTATTTTTTATTAAAAATTTATTTGCGTCCTTCTAAAAATTTATAAGTTGAAGTTTGTTCCTATGAAATTTCATAAGTTCAAATTTATCCATCAAACATAAAATTATGAATTCATTCCTAATGACTAGGGGTGAGCAAAACTCGACTCGACTCGAAAAAAATTTCAAGCTCAAATCGAGTTGTAAAATACAACTCGAATAACTCGAAATTTTTAGTAATTGGTAGATTTATTTTCAAGTTTGAGTCAAGTCTTTCGACTTTGTATAATATATGTATATCACATATGAAAAAAATATATTTGTATTGTATATATAGTTATAGAAAGTCACTTAAATGAGAATCAAATAATATTATAATATTATAATATTATACATATTTACAATTAAATTTAAATAGAAACTCGAAAAATCGACTCGACTCGACTCGGAAAAAATTTCAAATAAACCCCAAATTGTAAAATATGACTCGTCAACTCAAATAACTCGAAATTTTTTGACTAGACTCGATCAAATGCTCACCCCTACTAATGACAAGTCTTTAATTACGTGACTATATAATAGTAAAAACTTACAAAAAAAAAAAGGCCAAAAGTGAAAGAAAGGGGCAAAATGTAAAGTATCGCGCCGAAGACACATATTTGCGTAAACATAAGCTGGGAGATAACGACAACATGTGTATGAGTTTTGTCTTTTGTCGCTCATTGAGTGTACGTGTAGAAAGGTTATATTTATATATTTGATAATCACATGACTAAAGTTATAGATTTTGAGTTGTCAAAGATAAATTGCATGCGAGTAAGACAATTAAAAAGAAGTTTTGGATATTTAAATTCAAGTATTTCAAAAGACAACAACTAACATAGAAATTGAGTATCCAGAACTTTCTTCAATTGTCATATTAACATGAATCTGATCACGTACAAGATTAGACTTTAATAACTTAAAATCAATAACTTTAACTATGAAATTCTCAAATCTCATATTATTCGGATTTTTTAAGTGTTTAAGTATAATATTTTAAAAATATACTTATCGAATGAGTGAAAACAATACCTATATATATATATATACACATGTTGTCGTCGCCATTGCTCGGCCATGAAATTCTCAAAACTCATATCGTATAAATACGCACTTCTTCTGCTCATATAAATATGAATGTTTGATATGTGTCGCGAGCATTTCTTTTTTAATATATATATATATATATATTTCATGTATGTTTAGGCCATCATATTTTTTGTATTTTCATTTTCGCTCTCATGGGCGCAACTTTTGAAAACTTTAGCCTATAAATATGTACCATGTTAAACGTGTCTTCTGAACATTCCCGTTGACAAGATGTGTCTTTGTTCAAAGAAAAAAATATCAATTTAAGAATTAATTTAAAGTGGATGTTAATTCGACAATCAAATTTTACTGGGGTGGTTAAATACATCTACGAGCGCAATGAAATTAAGGAAACTGATATATAATTATATGTTAATCTAAATTATTTTTTTTAGAAAATAAACGAGTTTAATTAGACACGCTTTATATTATTATTGTTACGTATAAAAAATATATGTAATTTTACCATATCATTTAAATTTTGTTCTACAGAGAAAACCCATTTGTGGGTCGTCGGTGGAGTTGATCCACTTTAGTCTATTTAAACTACCCTTCCTATTTTATTCCTTCAGTACATCTAAAACTATACAACAACATGGCATTGTAGTTCTTTCTATTTCTTTTCACAACGCTTTCAAAGGGATCACCATCCCAGGCCACGGCATTCACCTCCTCAGACCACGATCTGACTTCGGTCTCGACTTGGCGTTGAAACGAACAACATTATCGATTGGGTTACAGTACCGGGACAGTGCAAAGACTACGTCGGATACTACATGTTGGGTCACCAATATAGGAAATACTCGAGCATGGTGGCTAATGAGGCTCTTCTCTACGCTCAAAGCCTAACCCTCAGCGGAGACGGCAAGGACGTATGGGTCTTCGACATAGACGAGACTTCACTCTCCAATCTACCTTATTACGCTCAGTACGGATTTGGATACGTTACATAATCATGCATATGTGATAATCCTATTTACTTTTAAAAGTTATATCTTTTTTGAATAGTCTTGATCAAAATATTTCTTAGACATTAACAACACACTATCATGCATGCAGACGTACTTGTTCGAACTCAAAATTTATAAACAAAATAATACTCTCTTTTATCATTGAAAATGCCCGATGAATTCTTTTTTCGAACAGGTGGATCCCTATAACCCCAAACTATTCAATAACTGGTAACGGAAGGCAAAGCCCCGGCTTTACCAGAGAGTCTTAAACTGTACGAAAAGCTGATGTCTATGGGGACAAGGGTGGTGTTTGACAGGAAGAACAGAAGATCAAAGAGATTTAACAGCTAATAATTTAAGACAAGCTGGATATCACACTCGGGAGAAACTTATACTCAAGTAAGTAAAAAGAAAAAAAGGTAAACCACGTGTTTAGTACTTAATTATCACTTTTATTCCGTTTTGGTCACTTAATAATTTTTTAAAATTATACATAATGTTACATTTAATTTTATATTAGTCCTCCATTGTTAAAAAAGTAATAGAATTGTCGATATGACACTTTTTAAAAAAAATCTTCAATAATGATGTGAAATTATCTTATAATGACATGTATATGTCATCGTTAATTTTTTTAATTGTGAGTGTCCAAAATGAAATCAAAACATAATATTATATAATTTTAAAACAAAAAATAATAATTAGGTGACCAAAATAGAACAAAGGTGACAGTTAGGATATTAACCTTGTAGTTTATCCAGGGAAAATAACATGGTGGTCATTCATATATATTGTTGTCTTGTCTTGATTTGGTAATTTGTTTATGTTGATCATTGGAATTCAGGGGATCATCTTACTCGGGCAAAAAGGCAACGGTGTACAAGTCAAGTGAGAGGAAGAAGCTAGAAAAGAGTCGGCATAGAATCATTGGGAACATGGGTGGTCAATGGAGTGATCTCTTAGGGACTAATGTTGGCAATAGGACTTTCAAGCTTCCTGACCCAATGTACTATATTGGTTAATAGCTTAATATCACTAAACTAAATAAATGGTCTCTCATATTTGAATAAGTTTGTGTATATTATCAATAGTTAAAAGAAATTATAAACATATATTATTTTGTAATCACTAAAAAGAATTTAAAAAATATTTGTTAAACTAAGGTGCGATTATAAAAGTAGCATCTCTTCTAAAGAGTACTCTCAACAATTTGAAATAAAAGCTCAATCACGTTATTGTAACTATTGGTGCTTGAACCCGTGACTTCTAGAAATAACAGCAATTCATTTAACTAATGAGATAAATTGGTTCGTGTAGTTTTTATTTTCTTATAAGGGAGATATGACGCTATTAGATAAGTTATTTTTCATTAACATGAAAAAGAAATTGTAAATTTTTATATGTTTTTAATTGTCAGGTATAGGGTTGTAAATGAGACGAGACAGATCGCGAGCTACTCGAGATCGAATCGATAAATACTCGGATTGAATAGACTCGACACGAGCTCGAGCTCGAGCTCGACTCGAGTTCTTAACGAGCCGAAACAAGCTACTTGATATTCGACTCGAAAAGCTCGTGAAGCTCGTGAGCAGCTCGAAAATATAATATATTAATATTTTATTTTTTAAAATAAATTACTAATAATATTAATATTTATGTATTGATTTTTTTTAAAAACACAGTAAGATTTTCATGTATTTAAGGTTTAAGTTCGAGTTTGAGTTTGAGGCTTCAATCGAGTTAAGTTTAAGAATTTTTCATTTCGAGCTGCTCACAAGCTTCAGTTCAGGATTTCGAGTTCGAGTCGAGTTTGAAATTTTTAAGCTCGCGAGTTTTCGAGTCGAGTCGAGCTCTATTTGACAATCTTGATTCGAATCCAATTACCTGAATTTAATTACTAGACCGAGACTTGATAAAATCCTGAATATAAAGTTCCAAACTTGAATTGAAAACTAAAGTAAACTAAATTATTGTTGTTATTTTTTAAAATGTTTGAATTGGGTTTCTTTTTCTTTCAGTTTTTATATTTTACTTAGAGTTAATTGCACCATACATCCCAAACTCTAACCGTTGTTTCAAATTGATCTCTATATTTTTGAACATTCTAATTTCATCTCCAAATTATGACACTTATAAATTGATCCCAAACCTTTCAACATTCTAAATCCATTCATGAACTATGTTTTTCATTCTTAATTGGTTCTTAGGTTAGAAAATTTAAAAAGATTAGGGATTAATATAGAATGTGTGTCATAGTTTGACTATGAATTTAAAATGTTCAAAAGCTTATGGATTGATTTAAAATAATGGTTGTAGCTTGAGGACATATAATACAATTAACTCTTTTATAATTTGGCTTTCACATGAAATGCGATAAAATATTACTCACTAAAAAAACATTATTTTACGGGACAAACTACTTATTTGGTCCTCTACCTATTATTTAGTTTTTCTTTTGATCGTCCAAATATTTTTTTCTCCAAATTATACTTAATGTTATGTTTTGGTTCTATTTGGTCACTCATCTTTAAAAAAAAATTATTGGTGATGTTGATGAGTCACCATAAGGTAATGACACATCAACATTGAAAAATAATAATAAAATGTCATATCAGTATCATTGTTAAAAATTAACAGCGGGTAATCAAAATAGAACGTCAATTATGATTTTGAAAAAAACAATAGTAGGATGACCAAAATACAAAATAAGTATTAGGTGGGTGACCAAGTAAGTAGTTTACCCAATTTATTAACCGGACCAAATTGTTATAATGAACTTGATTGGGTATTGGTTTTGAACAAATCCATGCATGATGACCTGGCAAGGAAGGGAGGAGCTCCGTCCCTGAATTAATTCCTCGTTCCATGGGCCCCACCCCTCCACCACTAATCCCTCCTATTTATACTCCTTGGTCTCTCAAAAAACGCAGAGAAGAAATCAGAAAAATTTAACGATCCAGCCGTGGGTCATTTTTTATCAAAAGAAACAAACAAACAAGAATGTCGTGGCAAACATACGTTGATGAGCACTTGATGTGCGAAATCGAGAACGGCCACCACTTGTCCTCCGCTGCTATTCTCGGCCTCGATGGCAGTGTTTGGGCCCAGAGCTCCGCTTTTCCTCAGGTCATTCTTCATCATATGATTATCCGGTTTTAATCTCTAAATTAATTATCAATACAAATGCTGTGTTTGATTATTCGGGGATCTTCATTCTATGTGTATACAACTGATATTTGCTTGCGATTTTCATTTTCTATTTTTCGCAGTTTAAGCCAGAAGAGATTAAGGCGATCTTGAGAGATTTTGATGAACCAGGGTCTCTTGCACCAACCGGGCTGCACCTTGGTGGTGCTAAGTACATGGTGATCCAGGGAGAGCCTGGAGCCGTGGTTCGTGGGAAGAAGGTCATTATTCATTGCTCTTTTTCATTAATCATTTCATTCTCCTCCAGGCTCCATCCATCTACTAATATATTTTGTGTATCACATCTTGTAAAGCTTGCCTGTTTGGAGAATACATTCAACGCACGCCTCTTAATGGGCTACAACAGACTCTCCAGTGAGAGTATTTTTGTTTCATATAAAGGTTGAAGATTGGATTTGGTTATGTTTTGCCACTTGTCATCGGGGACTTAAATTGTATTCGGGGATCACAATTGTGAAATAACGATTTTGGATGGAACCTTTACCACTATATAACGGTTGCTATTTTGATAGTCAGACTCTATTTAAATCTGTGACACGGATTTATAGTAAAAGAATTGCTTAACCTGCGGATATAAATCCATGTCCTAGCCCCCATAGTATAGTTCTTGCAAGATAGAGAGGCCTTTACTAGTACATACATACACATAGGAGATAGATCATTCTCCAATATTTTCTTTTCTCGGAAATCTCAAGAATCCTCTGTTATGGACCTTAGAAATGGCATGTAATCGTTATAGAGCTCCATGGTCTCATATGTGGAGCCATTTTCCAGAACTCCTCTATTTTATCCATCATTGATTTGCTAGTCCCTTTTGATTAGAGTCTATTGTTCACTAAACATCACAAACACATCATGAGATATTGCTTTTATGTTTACCTTTTAGAAAGTTTTATTCCTAAAGCATTTTTCAGCTCTCAATTGCAGCAATCATTATCTTATTTTACACATGTGCATTACATGTGTCTAGCTATGCTACAATTGTGTTCTATGTAATGTCAACCAAAGAAAGTATCCATCATTTTTCTTGCTTTGAGAAGACACAAATGTTTAACTACCCTTTTTATATTAGAATTGCTAAGATGAGAAGTTATCCCAAAATTGCTATTCTAAATTTTCTTCTTTCAGATAGTTGTGTAAAATAGTGGCATAGTGTTTCATCTTATATACAAGTACACGTTACAAATACTTGCATTCATCATTGTTAATTGTGAATTATTATTTATTGTTGCTGATTCCAAGTTATAGTTGAACTGATTACGGTGTATGAGCTAAAGAAATTCGATGTTTTGACTAACTTCGCAGGGAACCGGCGGCGTGACCGTGAAGAAAACCGGGCAAGCATTGATTTTCGGGTTATACGACGAACCGGTGACTCCAGGACAGTGTAACATGGTGGTTGAGAGGTTGGGTGATTACCTTGTTGATCAGGGCATGTAGGCCTTTAAACCTCCCCTCCCCAAGCCTTTTTTGTTTCCCTGTTGGTTTTGGGGTTTGCATCTTTTATCTTCCATGACCATGAACTGCCTTTCAAGTTCTTTTCCCTCCGTTTTTTGGAGTTGAGAATAAATCATGTGAATGGTTTCTGGGTTTGCTAGGGTTTTTCTTTGTTCTATTATTTTGGCAATTTCACTAAAATATATTAGTTGTTTGGTTCTCTTTCATATTATGATATCAATGGAATTTGGCGGGAGATATTTTTAAAGTTCAGAATGATCTCATCATCTTGTTTTGTAATTTGAAAATTTTAAACCAACCTATTGTGGAATAATCACAAAATGATAACATCTAAACTTTTTTTAAAATTTATTCATTTAAATCAATATTATCATGATGATGATAAATTACGTATTTAGTCACCTAATTTTTTTTCAAATTACACTTAAACTTATGTTTTTGTTCCTTTTTAGTTACCCATCTTTAAAAATATAAATAAAATTATTGACAGGATATTTTTTTCAATAATGATGTGGTATTATTTTATAGTGGCATGTCAACATTATTGTTAATTTTTTTAGTAGTGAATAATTAAAATAAAATCTCAATAGTATTTGATGATTAAATATGTGATTTACCTCTATTATTATTATTATTTTGTGTTAATAAATACAGTATGAAATCTGATGTTAGGCGATCTATAATATACTAAAGTGATTCGCATGGATTCCAACGTGAGATGATAATTTTTTTAGGTGATTCGCTTTGGTTAATAATATTATTCTTTAATCAATAAAAATATATTTTAAGTTTAATATTAAATATTCCATTTTCGAAAACTTGGATAATTCAGTTCACTAATATATGTCCCAATAAGACTGGATCAATCAAACAAATCATGTCAAATATCTTACAACATAGAGGGGATCGAAATTGAGAAAACGACACATTAATCCTTTATATTATTATAAATTCTCAACTAAATACTTAACATTTTATTTATTCTCTTATATCAATCTATTTATTTATTTGTATTCACATCCATAATTATTTAATTTGATTATTTGATACAAATCATAGAAAATTATATCCATGTACATGCTATAATTATAAAAGAAGATATTATTGTCGTTCATGATTTTTACAATTTAGAAATTGCAATAATTGATATTAAATCATAGATTGCTATTGTTGACTTCTGTGTATCATTCTCTTCAGGTTTCCTCTTTTTAAATTTAGCCGGGTCTTATGTTTCTGTCTATATGCAGAGTTTTTTTTTACGCAGGGATTTATTTGCAGGGATTACTCCCCATTACAGACTAGCATATGAAGACTGCATAGGAAAACTGTTCAACTATGTATTTATTTATTTATTTATACATGTATTGCATTTTATCTTTATTTTTAATTTTCTGACTGCCAGAGGTCTTCCACGGAAGATGCTCTCAATATGGAGTTGAGGGCAGCCTACTACCCTACCTCCCCTTACCCCATTGCATATGAGAATAGGGTTTTGTTGGTGTTGTTGTTGTGTGTGAGGATTGGGCTTTGTAATTGAGATAAAAATAAAATAAATAAACAAGATAATGTGGAATCTATGGATAAGGGCTCCTCTTAAATAAATAAATGCAATGGCAGCATTACTTCTCGACAATGACCTATCTATGCAAACTAGCAAGGTGCATGGAACTTTCATACAACCCTTTTACATTATTTATTATTTCTTCATTTATTCTCGTTTATAAATATAATCAATTTAAAATTAATTAAATGATTTCATTAAGTAAAAAAATATTATTTAATTTAAAGATCTCGAATTCAAGTATCTATATGATATGTATACATTATTTTAAAATCTAAGAAAAAAATTATATTTGATTAAGTATCATAAAAATATCAATATTTGATTAAGTATTCCCTCTTATCGATATTCTGCCCAAAAAAAATTATATTCATAACTTGGATAATACATCTCAAAATCCTATTCATTTCCTCTCAAATGATGTAAATAAAAGCACCCAAAGGGGAAAAAAAGATACAAGCGGACAATCATTTCCTTCATCTTCACTACTACTATGTTGTGTATGTCGGTTTAAATGATAGTATATATATACATGTTCTGATATGAAATTATTTTAAGTATTAAAATATAATAAAAATGATACTTTGAGTATTAAATATATAGTTTACCCTATTTTTTTAATGATGAATTCATACATAGTGGTACGCCAAGTGTAGTGAGCCGTTCGTGAATTATTCGGCGGGAAGTTCGTTTATGTTCGTTTATTTATTGAACGAACATGAACAAGATTTTGTGTTCGTTTAATTAAATGGATGAACATGAACAAATGATTTGTTCGTTCAATTACGTTCGTGAACGTTCAGTAATTTGTTCGTTTATGTGTGTTCATTTATATTTAGCCCAATCTCTCTAGACCCATTTAAAATATTAAAGCCCGATAAATTTTAATCTGATACCCATAAAAATTTTAAAATTCAATTAATTTTAAATACAAATAAAAAAGCTCAAAAAAATTAAATAAAATATAATCATAAAAATGTTAGGAAAGAAAAAAAAATCTATTTTCATTTATGTTCGATTATGTTCGTTTATGTTCATTTATTGTGTTTGTTTACATTCGTTTGTTTGTGTTCGTTTATGTTCGTTTATTGTGTTCGTTTATATTCGTTTACATCCGTTGTTTATGTTAGTCGTTTAAATGAACGAACATGAACAAGCTACATTCCTTAACGAACGAACACGAAAAAGAAATTTTTTGTTCGTTTATATTCGTATTCATTCATTTGTTCGATTAAAATTAAACAAACAAACATAAACATACTTCTATTCATGTTCGTTTGGTTCGTTTCCAGGATTAGCCAAGCGTGTAATTAGAGTGGATGAATAATTATAAAATTTGAGCTGTAATTGTGGGGCCCAACCAACTGTGTCTCTCAATTCCATCTCTCCACAGCTTATGCCAATCCTTTTCCCAGCACTCCAATGCCCCACGTGAATTTTATTTCCCAATTTACCCCTCTTATTTTTCATCCTTTCACCAAATCTCTTAAAATTAATTTATGTATTTCCTTTTCATAAAATTAATGTATTTTATCATATACGATTAAGAGGGATCGGTAAATATCCAGAGTCTCGATTATTCACTTCAAATATCAATTTAAAACAAACAATAATATATTATCTTAGGTGTGTTTGATAAATTTTAGTATTAAAATTTATGTACCAAAAAAATTATAAAAATTTGAACATTTCAATTTTGTTACGAGAGAAGGGGAAGTTTATTTCAAATATAAAGTTTTTTTAAATAAAATTAAGGGTAAACTAACGACCAACCATAACTCATTTTCATTTTGACCACCATTTTTGAATTTTTGTCAATCAGGCCACCCAACTATTTAAATGCATTCAATCAACCACTAGTTGTTAACATTTAACTAAAGTGATGATGTGGCAGTTAGCAAAATTGGTAAAATTATACATTTAGTCATTGTTACTTATATATTCTATCAATTTGGTCCTAATTTTAACAAAAGAAACAGTTTGCATTTGATATAAAATGTTTTAGGTTTGATAATTCTCCTGAGTTGAAGTTTATTGATCTATTTGTTAAATTTGTTAAATTGGATCTTATGCATGTAACACCCAAAATTTTGATTAATGACCAAAATATAATTTTTAAAAGTTTATTGGCTAAAGTGTAAAGTTTTGAAAAGTTTAGGGAATAAAAAGATAATTTTAAAAAGTTTAGGGAACAAAAGTGTAATTTTTAAAAGTTAGGTGTTTTGACCCTATAAATAATAGTTCACCCTCAATAATGATGTTTTGGTGGGAATCATATTTTTGATCCGAAATTTATGTTAAAAGCTGTAAAGCGTTAAAGTTCGGTAAAATTCGATAAATTGGACCGAACATAAATTTTGAGAAAATTTGAAGGATATTAAATTAAGCTTAGAAATATTATTTCCACATTTGAAAATGATGTAAAATAATATGGACCACTAGATTTGAGAATTTATTTTCATGTTCAATTTGGACCATTAGATGAAAATGGCAAGATTAAAATTCTTTGAAAGTTGCATTGATAAAGTTGTTAAGGGTATAATATTTTGTTCATCTTTGATTTCGGAAGATGATAACCAACATGTGGCTTGGTATGGATGTAATTATCAAGTTTCATTAATAGTAAAATTGTCATTTCCTAATTAAATGATTTTTAAATTCATTTAAGCTTAATAAATGACAAATTAATATGAAATTAACTATAAATTTCATGAAAATAAAGCCTTCTTCAACCTCCATTTCGTGCTCCTCATAACCTTGGTAAGAGAAATTTTATTTATCATTTTTATCAATTTCCTTTAGATTTTGTATCGAACTGTGAAATAGAAAATTGTTCTATTCGAAGAGCTACATCATTTGGCACCATTATTGCATGCTAATCTTTCTTGAATGTTAAGATCCCAAATTTTAGGGTTTATGTTCATGTTAGGGTTATGAATTGATGATGGATTTTGAGGTTGTTGAGACTGTAGAATCATTTCCATGTTTGTTTGATGATCAAAACCACCTATAAATGCTATATTGATTTTCGGTCTAAATCCTAAATTAGGGGAAGTTTGTGATTTGATGAAATTGAGTTAGGGGTTTGATTGTAGAGGTTCTAAAATGTTCAACGGAGGTTGATTTCATGCTCGAATCAAATTGAAATCATGAATCCCTACCCCTTAACATTCGACCTAAGCTTTTGGAAGTGAGAAATATTATGGAAAAATTATACAAGGGTTATTAATGATGTAAGAAAGATCCCAAAAGCTTATTTGTAATTTTGAGAAAGCTGGGGACCTATTCAATAATTTTAAAAGTTATGGGGTTGATGTGTAATCATTCAATACTTGAATTACTAATCTGGAAATTAATGTTATAGTGATGAATTTGGTGTTAGAATGTGAAATTTGACTATTTTGTGAAGTTGTCAAAGTTTGAGTAATAAATGGCAAATATTGAGAAAGTTAGTGACTTAAGTGTTAATAATGGAATCTTTGAGGTATTGAGCTGGAAATTAGATGCTAAAAATTTAATTAAGTTGTTTTGAGACTTGAATTGAAGTAAAAAAAGGCAAATGACTATTTAGAATAAAATGGAAAAGTTGAGATGTTCTAAAAGAATTCATAATTAGTAATTAAAATGGAAAGTTGAAAAAGGTTATGTGAAGTTTGGGTGAATTTGAATAAAAAGGGACTTGAATGGTCAACTTGAAGTGTTAAAGTCAATATTTATGTTGTGACATGGAATTAGTATTGAATGAACATCGAAAGATTTTTAGGAATTTATTTTCTATTGTGTGCCTATGTTAGTGAGATTCTAACATGTGGTTTGAAAAGTACATGTTTTGTAAATGATGTTCGTTTAGATTGTGTGCTTGAAATCAAGATCAAGCAATGTTAAAGCTAAGGAGAACTTAAGGATGAAATATGAATTTCTAAGGAAAGTTGCAAGCTAAGGACTAGGCCTGTAAATGAACCGAACGCACACGAACGAATGTATGTTCATGTTCGTTCATTTAATAAATAAACGAACATAAACGAATAATTTTTTTTCATGTTCATTCATTAAGGAATAGAGCTTGTTCATGTTCGTTCATTTAATAAATAAACGAACATAAACGAATAATTTTTTTTCATGTTCATTCATTAAGGAATAGAGCTTGTTCATGTTCGTTCATTTAAATGATAAACGAACATAAAAGAAAGTAAACGAACACAAACGAACGAACATAAACGAACATAATAAACTAACATAAACGAACATAAACATACAACACAAACACAAAAAACAAACTTATTCGAACATAACAAATGAATGTAAAAAAAATAAACAACAAGAATAACAACTTAAAATTCATTAATATAATCTGGAACTTTAGAGTTAATTTGTTCGAATACGACAAAAACATACATAAATCATAAATAAGCTATATAAACATAATAAAGTCTTAAAGTTAATTTGTTCAACAAAACAATCTTCTTGAAATACAAACAACTTCAATAATCTTCGTAACATATTCAACTTGCCATCTGTTAGAAAATAAATGAATGAACATAAATGAACGAACATAAATGAACGAACATAAACGAACATATAATCGAACATTCACGAACGTAAATGAACGAACGAGCCCTTTGTTCATGTTCGTTCATTTAATTAAACGAACGCAAAATCTTGTTCATATTAGTTCATTTAATAAATAAACAAACATAAACGAACTTCCCGCCGCATGGTTCATGAACGGTTCGCTGAACGTTCAGTTCATTTACAGGCCCACTAAGGACTCCAGGTGAGTGCATATTTAATTTGTATTTATGATATCGTGCAAACATTGACTTGCGATGAGCCATTGACGAAGTTTATATGATAAGAAATAACTCCTAAATGTTATGAAATTTTGTGATTCATCCATATATGTTCATTTGGTATGCTACTAGAATTAGTGAATAAGTTGAAAGTATAAGTTAATGAAATCTATCGAGATTTGTGTTCTAAATAGTAAGTTTAGAAAATCTCCATAAATTCTATAATAATGATTAGGGGGTGATTTTTTCCATTGGATTCATATATCAGTTTAGTTTTGTCGAGAACAAACAAATATGATTTCAAGAAGTTTATAAAAAATATGAATTTTTAATTGAGGATAAGTAAGAAAATAGGGCAGCAGATTCTGCTTAAAACAACTTCTGTAAATTAATTTTGAAAATTCACTATAAATTGTACAAGATGAACTAGAAAGATTTTCTTATATGAACATATTTGTATTCGAGTCTAGTTTCCAGTGGTATAAACGAAATAATTTTTAAGTGTGTATATTAATACATAATAATATTTCTTTAAAGATAGTGCAAACTGCCAACATATAAAACTTGTCATAAATTATGTTTTCATGTTACTCCTATGTTATATGCTATTATAAATTTTGAAATGAGTTGAATTTATTCTATTTGGAATGGTAGTTAAGATTATTTATTTCATGACGAATATGATGCGTTTATGTTCAAGAAAATTAATTGAGGATGATTATTGTATATAAATGTTATGCAGAAATGAAATGTTTAGGGTATGAACTGCCCATTATGTTATGATATGAAAAGTCTTGTATGTCGATATATTGATATCTTTGATATTCAATAACGTATAATAATTAATGGAAAAGCCCATTGTATGTTGCATTGAGAGTCGTAGGCACACTTGGCATGCCAGGAAGTTGAGTAAAGTTCAAGTTAAGTCAAGTTATGGTACATTCGTGTACATTACGTATGGCACCACTGGTACATATGATATGCTTTGCACTTGGAGTGAATCTTATGATGATGATTGGCACCGTGAAACGCCTAGTGCATATTATGTATAACTCACGTACCTTGCATTCTCATAAATATGAATTGGGTTATGAACTTGAAAATAAGCTATGAATATGAAATTAAGATATGAATCTGAAATAAGTTTTGAGTTTGGGAACAAGTTTTGAATCTGAGAATGAGTTCTGAAATGTGAAAGTACGGATTATGAAAATGAAATGTGAAAGTGAATATGAAAGTGAAAGATGAAAATGAGATATGAAAGTTTTGTATTGTATATTAATGAAAAAGAATATGATATGACTATTATGTATGATATTGTTTATCATGGTTTTGATAAAATCATGAGATGATGATTTTCAGATCCTTGATGAGGAAAAAAGGCTTGAATAAATCGGTTTGGATATTTATGATATTGTTAAGTTTTATATAAGTGAATATGTTGTTTAGATGTTGCTAAATTGTTTGATATTTATATCGCTTTAGTTTGTTTATAATGCCTCACTAAGTGTATACATAACATATGATGGTTTTCCGCGTAGGTAAAGAAAGAGCAAGTGAAGTAAGGAGTTGAGTGGGCATTAATCAATAAAGAAAAAGTTTCAGGTATCAATAATGACATCCAACTATTTTAAATTTTCTAGATGACATGTATACGAATAAGAAAAATCTAAGATATTTTATTATGGATATAAATATGAATTTAAGTTTTTTGTTTTAGATAAAATTATATTTTGACACAGTAAAGAAATATTTTAAATTAGCCAGTAATTAGGCATTTTATCTTATGATATGGAACAATATAAAACTGTCTAATTGTTGCCTGAATCTGATATTGATTTAGAGGCTTAAATACTATCATATGATTTTACGTGATTACATTATTTATTGAAAGGATTAAATTGGATAAGTTTTAAAAGTTCGAAATTTTACTGGATTTTCAACCTTAGAATGTATGTAAAGCTATGTGACATCTCTGACTCGTATTTGGGTACGTATATAGGTTAAGGGTGTTACAATGCATCAGTTTTCTTGTGTTGAAACATCACAACAAAATTCTATTATTGAGAGAAAACATCAACACTTGTTGTTTCATTGCTCGAGTCTTGTATTTTCAATCAATAGTGCCTATCAGATTTTGGTGTCATTGACTTTTCACTACCACTTATTGGATAATAGACTTCCTTCGGCACGATTGCAAGACAATTCTTCTGAGCTTTTGTTTGGTCAACTTCCTGATTATGATAACTTGAAGGTGTTTGAATGTTTTTGCTTTATCTCTACTTTAAGATCACAACGAGATAATTTTTCTGCACATGCCTTATCTGTTGTCCTCATGGGCTATCCTCTTGAGGTTAAGAGATAAAGTTTTTGTTTTACGAACTCAGAAGTTTGTAATTTCCCAGATGTGGTATTCCATGAAAATATATTTTCCTTTCATAGCATCAACTTACCGGGTCATTCTATTGATCCTTTTAGAGAATATTTTTTATCAAACATTTTTAATGATTCTACTGACATTTGTTTTCCACATATTTTGCAAGGACCTGGTTTGATTTTTGATTCTAAGCAGACTGTGTAACAAGAACTTACTGATCTTATGGTTGTACAACAAGAAGATCTGGCTGAGTCCCATAATAATGATGTCAATGAATCCAATGTTTCTGAAAATGATCTTTCATAGAACAAGTTGATCAGATTCCTTCTCGAAGGTCTTCTCTTGTGACATAAAAATCTTCTTATTTACAACAGTATTATTGTAATCATGATTTTTTCATATGTTCTTATCCTATTGAGGCATATCTTTCTTCATCAAAGTTATCTCTCGAGTACAGTGGGTTTATAGTTAATGTCTCATCCCTATCTAAACCGACTTTTTATCATCAAGTCATCTGCCTGGAATGAGGCTATGAATTTAAACTCCAAGCAATTGAGTCCTTGGAAACATGGTCAGTGGTTCCTTTGCCTGAAGAGAAGAAACCTATACACTACAATTGAATTTATCGCATCAAACCCAAGGTTAATGGTTCGGTTGATCAATATAAGGCTAGATTAATTGTTAAGGGTTATACACATGTTGAAGGCATTAATTTCAAGGACACTTTTTCATTTGTTGCCAAGATGACCTCCTTCAGATTATTACTCAGCTTAGTAGCAACACATGGATGGCACCTCGTTCAATTGGATGCCAATAATGCTTTTCTGAATAATAAATAGCTTGGATGAAAAGGTTTACATGAAGTTGTCTCTCGCCAGAAGATATTGGCTGTTTGGGCAAAAAAACCTGTTGATTCGCCCATGATTCATTCTTTAAAATCGAGTGTCACTAAAAGTGAATCTTTGACTGATCCTCAGGAATATCGAAGATTGATAGGACAATTATTGTACCTCATGAATACGAGACAAAGTTAAGAACGGTTTCTTAAGATTGTTCCATGTTCGTTCTTCCAACCAAATGGCTGATGTTTTTATGAGAACCTTACGTCCTCCGACATATCATTTATTTGTAGATAAGTTTGGACTTCTCAACATTCATGCAATCCTATCTTGAGAGGTGTTAGAGTGATTATTATATTAGCTAAATCAGTTTTTTTTTTTAAGGTTAATTATGTCCGTTAACAACATCAAACTTGTATAAGTTATGTACCTTCTACATTAAAAGATGAATGAAAACAATTTCTTTTCATTTGTGCTTTATGTGTTTTTCAATTTTCTTATATTTATTTTATCAAACTAGTTTTTTCATTAATATTAAATTCTAAATTTCAAATTAAATGCATGAATTAACTTATCTAAATGGTTAAGGGAATTGTATTGTTTCTAGAGACCACGGATTTAAGCACCAGCTACTGCAACCGAGTGATTGAGCGTTCATTGTCAAATAATTTAAATTATTTAAAACATATACTACTTTATAATCATATTAACTTAATAAAAAAATTAAATAATTTTAGAATTCATGCAAAATTAACTTCCGATGATGGATATTGGAAAAAATAATAATAAAATTGTGAATATTCATGGAAAGAGAAGTGGATGGCTTCTTCTTCTCTCCTCGCAAATCTCTTTCTTTTTACAGCGAAGGACTGAATAACAGTTACCCAAGCACAAGGGGGGGGGGGGGGTAACAAAACATGCTCTGTTTAGTGTCACCTCAACCCCTCCTACTTCTGTCCTTCAAACTACCTTAAAAGCTTGCAACCCCCAACTTTCTCTTCAAGTTGTTTTCTTTTATTTTTGCAAAAATCTTACTGTCATATTCCCTCAAATCTTCCATTTTTTTAAAAAAAATTACCATATATCTAAATCTAACATTTCCTTCAACCCTTTCAAGGATAAAATTTAGTAATAGCAAGTTTCCTTTAGCTAGACTTAGCTCTAGATTCTTCACTGACCCCTTGATTTCCCTTGTCTGAGTTTCTCTTTTGTTTTTTTAAGCTTTAAATTCACACTTCTTGCTACTTTTCCCATATGTTTGGTCTTGTTTTTCTTCATGAAGTCTTGAATTTTCTTGTCTTGTAATTTGTTTGAACATAGTTGTTTGATCAAATTTTTTTTTTTACTCTTTACACTTGATTTTAGCTCAAAGTTTCACTTTTTTTTTGTGGGGAACAAGAAAATTGGATCCTATGGTTTCACATTTTTTAGTTGTTCCAACATCAATCTCTCTTGTTCTTGTCCTTGTTCTTGTTTTTGTTCTTGTTCAATCCCTCCAAGCCTTGGGTTCTTCTGCAACAATACCTATGAATTGTACGGACACATCAAGATTATGCACATCTTTCTTGGCTTTTAAGCCACAGGAGAACCAAACCATGACGGTGATCCAGAGCATGTTCGATGTGCTACCACAAGACATAACAGATGAAGGAGAGGGCACCCATGGCTACATATTCATCAAGAAGAACTGTTCTTGCTTGACAAACCCCAAGAATTATGCAACAAACACAACCTTTACCGTGAGATCAAATCAAGGGTATGTTTATGACATGGTTTTGGAGGCTTATGATGGGCTTGCAATGGTTCCAAATGTTAGCAGGCCGGCAAGGATTGGAGCTGTGGTGTCTTTGAGGCTGTTTTGTGGGTGTTCAAGTGGACTGTGGAACTACTTGATGAGTTATGTGATGAAAGATGAGGACAGTGTGCAGTCTTTAGCTAGTAGATTTGGGGTTAGTATGGATAGTATTGAGCAAGTTAATGGGATTCAAAATCCTGATAATATCACTGTCGGTGCTTTGTACTATATTCCATTGAATTCAGGTTTGTCCCCCAAAACCATCTCTTTCTTCATGAGGTTTTTAGATTGAGGGATTTGCTTGAAGGATGCTATTTGTTTGGAGATATACATTTTCAGTTGCTTTTCAAGAGATGGGTGTTTATGATTTTGATGATATTTTCAGTTCCTTAAAATTCTGTAAGTTATTAGAATGTAGGGGTGTATTCATTTAGTAAAATAACATATTTTGTCCATAATTTATGATAGTCTATAGCTAGGTATGCTAAAGACCTAAATCTTGCTATCAGTTCTGCTTTGGCTTGTGTGATTGGAAGTTTAGCATTGGGGATAAGGTTATGTTATCGAAAATGAAGTTTGGGATACTGATAAGATAATTTGATTCTGATTGGTGAATTCAGTTCACTTTTAGAGCCTGGAACCTATGTGAACTTTGAGGAAGATGCTAATGTCAAGTTGATGTGTACGAACAAAATTGGACTAATGAAATCAGTAATGCGGTCATACATATTCTAATCGTATATCTGTGACTATAATTAATAACTTTGTTTTATCATCCATTTCTTTGAATTGTAAGGCTACTAGTTGGTGTTTTTGCATTATGCCTTTTGTGTTGTTTGCAACTCACGATGCATATTGCCATTTCTCTTTTTAATTTTATTGGATTCACATACTGTTCAGTTCCTGTATGATAGCAGAACGTCTTAGACCATAGCTTGTTCTATGTATTGCAGTTCCTGGTGAATCATATCATGTGGAGAATGACATTCCCCAGGCACCGGTTCCTGCACCTTCAGCTGACGCACTTTCAGGTATGAATTGGTAAATATAAGTGAAGTAATTAAAACTATGTTAATTTGGGACTCGGGTGAGCAAATATGTGTCCAACATGGATTTGCTCAACTTTTTTCTATGTTTCTTCATGTATTTAGTTGGTCATTGGAGGCTCTTATACCCATACCTATGTCTGAGTCTGCGTCTAAGTGATGTAAAATAGTAGTTGAGAATCATATATAAACACATGATTTTCTGTATACTGCATGTGAAAATAAAAAACTTCAAGTTTTGGGCAAAAATATATGGATTCGAGCTCTATTTAAAGTGTTAATGCTTCTCTTTTCTGCAAAATGTTTTTGTCAGTTCTTTTTTTGAGGTTAATGTTAAGTCTCTTTTGTTCAATTTCCTGAATTATGGAAATGTCTGATAAATACTCCTCTGTGAGAGGGGTAATACAAGTTACAGTTGTTTTCTTGATTTTCTGTACTAAGTTCAATGTTCTATATTTTTAATTTTTATGCAGACGTTCAGGTAAGGCACAAGGCTCATGTGCCATATGGATGGATCATTGGGGGTTTGGGTGTTGGCCTTGCCCTCATCATATTAAGCATAGTAGTTTGTGTTTCCTTGAGATCCTCAAACTGCTTTGGTGAAGCTCGAGGAGATCATGCCAAAGATCGTGGTGTCAAGAGTTCTCACAAGTTTCACATTCTTCGGAAGCCAAGTTTCTGTTGTGGTTCAGGAAGATACATTGGCAGCAAGTCCGGGAACAGGAACCAAACCAACGGCGAACCTAGTAACCACCAGATTACTATCCCGAAAGGTTATTACACTGTGATTTCCTAGTTACTGTCAGTTACCTGAAATCCCAGAATGGAACTATGTATATAATACTAAAAAAAGTAGATTAATTAATCAAAATAATGATATTAGACATAACATCCAATCTTGTATTTTACTCGATTTGGTTCATAACTTGAGAGTTATTTTTTGACAACTTTCCTTGCCGCCTTGACCAATCCAAACTCTGGAAGTCTAACTTTGTTTTTTGTTTCTTGTCTTCTCTGTCAGCTCTAGGAACTGATGTATTTGATGTTGAGAAGCCTGTGGTTTTCACTTATGAAGAGATGCTTTTTTCGACTGATGGATTCTCGGATTCTAATCTTCTTGGACATGGAACCTATGGTTCTGTGTATTTCGGTTTTCTACATGACCAGGTTTGTTCGATTCTATTTGGGATTTAGATTATATGACCTGAATAGATTAACATTCCATTAAGTTTTTGTTTATTTGTTTTTTAGGAAGTTGCTATCAAAAGAATGACCGCCACAAAGACAAAGGAATTTATGGCAGAGATGAAAGTCTTGTGCAAGGTTCATCATGCAAACCTGGTAATGCTTTCTGTATGATAAACAATTGTTTAAATTCAGGAATTATGACGATTTCTTCCAACCATTCAAAGGCATTGACTCCTGTTTCGGTTTAATTTTGTTGAAGGTAGAGTTGATTGGCTATGCTACAAGTGATAACGAGCTCTTCCTTATTTATGAATATGCTCAAAAGGGTTCCCTTAGAAACCATTTACACGATCCCCTGAACAAAGGTAAGTTTATCGCATTGCTTCTTCATTTCTTATAATTTATTTAATTTTTTAAGAATGAAGTATCATGACTTTACTAGGTTGAATGTTTTATCTCTGTAAATTTCAGCAATTATGTGTATTGGTTATATAACCGGACAGCTAGTAGTGTTAAAATAGATTGAATCTTATATACATAAAGGTGCCAGATCATTCATAACCGTAACGTGTTCACCATGCTGATAGCAAGCGCCTATGACAAGTTTCCATAGTGAGGGGAAGTTATTTTCATTAGCGCGACGTCCCATTCCTTATTTTCACCAGCATAATTTTTTAGTCTTTCAACTCCTACTGGCTCAGTCAGTCGGTTGTATCAGCACTTTCATGGGTAGGATACGACCATACATCGTTGTTCTTCTTGATTGCTTACGTACTGACGAGTCTAAATTGAGTATCCTATGCAAACTGCTAGATTTACGATTTTGAAGAACTATAAAAGTTTAGGTTCTTGATTGGCTAGATCAGAGGCCTAAATGCCATTTGTGGCTCACATATCGGTAGGCACTGAGTTAGTGCCTATTCATAAACTTTTTGCTACAATATGAAGCCAAAATAAGATCTTGGTGTTGAATAATACTTTTATGCAACTTTATCGTTTTTAAAATGTTTGAATGAAATTCTATGAGGTGCCCTACGATCTCCTGAATTATGTCTTTGTTGAGTTGCGAAATTCTTATTCTGATTACATTGCGAATATTTACTGGCTTGTAGGTCCTACACCACTTTCATGGATAATGAGGGTTCAGATTGCACTCGATGCTGCTAGAGGTCTGGAGTACATCCATGAGCATACTAAAACTCATTATGTTCATCGAGATATCAAGTCGAGCAACATTCTGCTTGATGGTTCTTTCAGGGCAAAGGTTCTAATTATGTTTAAAGTGTTGATTTTTCTTCAATTTAAAGTGTGCTTGAGAAAGTTGACCGACTTCTATTCTCGGATTAGATTTCAGATTTTGGATTGTCAAAGCTTGTCGGAAAAACAAATGATGAAGAAGCAACAGCAACAAAAGTTGTTGGTACATTTGGTTATTTGGCACCAGAGTAAGTAATGATATTGTTCCATGTCGATCTGCCTCTTCAGTTTTGCAATACCCGTGTTTAATACTTGTTTGGGAACATTGAGATAAAAGAGTATGGGGGGATATGACCTTAAAGGGACCCTCGAAATATATGAAAAAAGGTTATCATATCCGGAATGAGTAATGCCGATATTGTTAGTGGGCTACCGTCTTTTGCTAAATGTCCTTTTAAACTATTCCATTTTGTTTTCTTATAGATATTTGAGCGATGGACTTGCATCATCGAAAAGCGACGTGTATGCATTTGGTGTTGTACTGTTTGAGATTATATCCGGGAAGGAGGCCATCATACGAACTGAAGGCACCACGGAAAAAAATACCGAAAGACGTTCATTGGCATCTATTGTGAGTTCCGTTGTAGCACATTCTAAGATACATCATTCCAAGACAAAAAAAAAAAAATCTTCCGTGAGAAATAACTTTTGACATAAAATTCAGAAGTAATTTAGTTTTGCACACGGTTCTGTAGCTGAAATTTAGAATCTCCCATGGATCAACTTGAGCATGTAAAGTGGTGTGAAATTTAAAATGTTGAGTTGGAAACCAATGAAAGAATCTAAAGAAATAACCTCTCTTTTTCTTTGTTTCCGAAGCATGCTATTTTAGATGTTCCTTCATCTTATCTTGTATATTGCAATTTTGCAGATGTTAACAGCTCTCCGGAGCACACCGGACTCAATGAGCATGTCGAACATGAAGGACTATATTGATCCGCATATGCTGGATCTTTATCCTCATGATTGTGTCTTCAAGGTAAATATCCTATCTTTATCTGTGTCAATTTGATGAAAGCATTATTAAATTTGTAGCCTAACGAGAATTCCTGATCTAGAGTTCGTCATTGATATCATTTCCGTAGTGACATTTTTAAAAAGATAAAAAATTCGCATATCAGTGTTCTGATTGGTATGATTTGGTTTTTATAGATGGCTATGCTGGCAAAGCAATGCGTGGATGAGGATCCTATTGTACGACCAGACGTGAAACAAGTCGTGATTAACTTGTCACAGATCCTTTTGTCATCGGTGGAGTGGGAAGCGACGCTTGCCGGGAACAGTCAAGTGTTTAGTGGTTTGGTCCAAGGAAGATAAGCAGAGACAACCTTTCATCTTCATACTTGTATGTTTAATGATATTCATGGGGAGGAAGAAGAAACAGTAATATGTCTGCATTCCTTTATTTCTTTTTAGATATGTCGCTATTAGATTCTTTGAATACTTTTATGTAAAATGCCATTAACAAGAATTTTGGGTTACCTCTTGTCTGCATATCAGTTTATATAAGTTTTTATGATTGATTTTTTTTTTGAATTAGTATGAAATTACAATATAATATTTGTTTGAAAAAATTGTAATCATTTGACAATTAATGCTTAAATACCCTTGTAGACGACATATTCGGATTTGGAACTTACAGAGAACAATTATCCTCTTAACCACTAAGATCATTTGGTTCGTGTTATAAATTTATAGAGGACTAAAAAGGATTTTGAATTGAACACCGGAATACTCAAATTTCGTCAACACTACGAATTTCATTTGCTTGATAATGAAACGTAAATAGGAAAAGTAGTATGTTGAAGATCGGTTATTTTAAGCAAATAAAGAACACCCTATGTCTCCACTAATGATCCAAAGAACAACCGTATATGTTAGGAATACAATGGGGCAATCTTTGATTTATTTGGTTGACATACACAGATAACTCCTCAAAAATGTTCTAAATGGTTTCCACCAGTCATTTATGCACATCACTCAGAAAAGTCATCTTCACCTCCGCTGTACTGATCGACGTCTTGATGTCGTGAAAGCTTCCGAGGTCTTCCAAGCCCATCTTCAGCATCCAACCTTAGCTTTGAGCTCAAAATACCATCCCTCGTGTTGGAATAAACCTATGCATACCAAGAGGGAAAAAACGAATATATGCGAATAAGATTTCACTAGTGGTGCAAACTCCTATATTTTTGTGTCCAACACCCATATAAGTCAAATATTTGGATACAAGTACGAGGATATGATACTCAAACGGTCCACTATTGCAACAGTGTCCGCTATATAGTGGGCACAGTGTCGTCTGATACCGTTATTGCATGATCGCAATCACCGCAATAGCACACGCTATGTCCGCAATCACGATAAATGTAACGCAACTGAAAACACAATTTAAATCATTACACCTGAATCTGGGTAACAAAAACTTATGATCATACCTCTGGCTCTTTCAGTTCTATTGCAGCAACTGTTGATCTCCTCCTTGCAGTAATTCTAGAAGGTATAGGAAAATGTTCAATCTCATCACCAGATCTTCCCTCTCTGGCCCTCTTTTTTCTTAAATTAAGCTTTGTCGGAAGAGGCTGCAACATGAGTGTGTGTTACCATCATGGACTAATCAAAAAAACTCTACCAAAAACGGATTGGAAAAGATGTAAATTTGGCTCAAATGTATATACCACATAGCGAGCTTCTCCCTCATCGAATGAAACAAGGTATGTTGTAGGGTCATTTGCATCATCACCCCGTACCTGTAAAAGGATCAGAAAGAAATCTTTAAGCATTTAAGTGAGTTAGGTCCAGCTTGTGCGATGTAACATTACAAAAATCAGGTTACATACATCCCAATTGTATTCGCGAACCCAAGAATATGAGATATCTTCGTCCTCATCATACATGTCCTTTGATAGCTGGCATCATTAAAGTGAAATTTGAATCAAAATTCACTTAGAATCAACATATTGAAAGTTAAGTACAACGATAACTGCAGTGCTGATGGATATATAATATATAGAATCCAAGGAATATCTACCTCACCAACAGAAGGCACCATGTATGCCAAAAATTTCTCGGGATTCACCAGATCCGAGGTTGGTGCCACATAACTTTTCATAATGGCCTACAGTTACAAAATACACACACCAGAGGAAAAAAATCAAGACCATACCAGATGAAATAAATATATGCATCAGTAGCAATTATATCCCACTGGCCATTGGTAAATTTATACAAGTTTTTCTTTTAATTTGCCAACAATACCATAAAATTGAAGTAATTGCCTAAAATCCACAGCATACCGATTAATACTGGGGAAATAAAACAGCACTAAGCATAAAGGATGCACTTAAAAATAACAGATCTGAAAGAAATCCTCGAGCCAGCAAAAACATTCCAGAAACATTTTATGCACATATCGCATTAATTTCTATTTTATAAGCACATTACAACAATCTTGAACCCCGACCTTTGGTGCCAACTTACAACAATCTTGCTACTACAAATGTGGGTTCATTGGCAACTATAGTAATGCATGCTGTATGTTAATCTCAAGATATCAGCTAATTTTATAAGCACATTACAAAATCTAGAAAGTTCTTAACTCACCCTTGATTCATGCTCATCACGAACAGAGTCATGCAACTTGCTGAAGATTTCCGAGTCAGCTGTAGGAGCACCGTCAAATGCCACCATAACGAATTGATCATCGTACCTGTTACAATCACATCAAAGACATCATATACAGTATGCTGTAACACAGCACAATGACTAATGATTGAAATCTCTTAAGTTTTATAATCAAATCAACCATGTTTTCTAGACGTATAAGAGAGAGACCAAAAGGGGAAATAAAAACAAAGCAGACAAGCCCTGACTAATTCCATACCTATCAAAATCAGGTAAGAGTGGCATAACTTCGACGGGTTCTAAGTTTTTATTGGTTGCATGAACAGGACGTAACTTGGATGCCTCGAATGATGCCTCAATTTCTTTTATTTGTCTTTCCCTGATAAAATTGCCAACATCTTTAGTGGAAGTACACCTTATTATTTATTTTTTTTTATTTTTTTTGCAGATCTGCTTCAAATAAGAATTTATCTTCAGAAAGGGAGGTTGGAATAAAACAAACCTATTGTTAAGGTTCTCCAAAAGATTGCGGCCTCCCTTAAGTTCTCGCAGTTCTTTAGCTTGCTTTTCAGTCAAAGACTGCAAGTGCCAATGCCTTTAGTTTTCACACAGCTTCTAAAAATCATCTTGGAAAACACAAAATATGAAAACAGTAGTCAGTAATTACCTGTTTTGTTGATTCCATACTAAGTGGTGAAATGTACTGTGTTTTAACAAGCCAAGAAACACCTTTGTCAGTGGGTCTTTCTTTTCGTCTTATGCCATCTTTCTTTACAGGGGTTAAAGTTACATCATCACGCAAGAGTTCCTCATCTTCTGGGCCAAGAGGCGGTCTAACACTAGGAGGACTAATTAAACAAAGAGAAATAAGATAATCAAAACCACAGCACCAAAAAACCAAAGGTATAAGAAAAAGTTTTAAGTGACTAAAGTATGATACTTGTATACACTGAGGTCGAGCAAATCAAGTGGTATCCCGAGATCTGATTCAACAAAAAGCTTAGGCTTGTACATTTTCTCCAGAGAAGTGATGGTGTACTTCGTAAACCTGTAAGAAAGATGTATAGATTAACAAGAAATATCACAAAGGGATTAAACATTTACTAGTTCAATAATATTTTTTCTCCACAGAGAACACTAGCAAGAGATATAACTTCAGTAACAAGAAAATCAAAAGAAAAAGGGTAAATACATTCAATCAGATGGCCAACAATATATTTGATCCTAGAGTTCTAAAATAGAAAATACAGCATCTTTCTTTGAAGTAAAAGGCCAGTTCTTACCTATCTTTATCATTATTCAACGCCATAAGTTTAGGCTGTGCACTTGGATCAGGAAGTTCGTTCCGGAATCTATATAATATAAATGATTGTCAATATCAGAAGTAAAAAGTATAAAAATTCTTCAGAGTTAAATAGTCAAACAAGTAACAAAAAGGAACACTTTCCAACACGAAAAATAAATTTCATATGGGAAAATAAGAAGGAAATTGCATGCAGAAAATAATGATCAAATACAGAGAGCCAAAAAGTATTGTTATACATAGACATGCAAGGAAATGTGAAAAAACATATTTGAGCAAAAAAACCATTGTTTCCTAAACTACTTAAGATACTATATGTATAGATTCTATAACACGAAGGGGCAAGTAATGATATTTTTCAAGTTAATCTATTGTACATCAACCTACTTAAGCCAATGCAAATATCAGAGAAATGTCAAACACTAATTATTCTATCGAATTACATCATAAGTCAACCAAGGATATTTTCATACCAGCATAAATAATAAGCAGAACAAAAGATGCCATCAATAAACTTAAGCTATATAAAACTCATTAAGGCGAGATAATAAACGTGAAATTTAAAAAGCTTAATAGTAAATTTGATATCATAAACATGAAATTTATATGTTTAGTTTCTAATTCAATGTAGCCTAAGAACCGAACAAAATTGTAAACAAGGAGGGAAAAAAATAATTTCCATATACTCACTTCAACTTGCATAAGAACGTAGTTGGCTTCTTTAATCTATTCTCAATCCTCTCACCACTCAAAAACGGTGTAGCTCTCCTATCTCCCATCCGTGAGCCTATCATCGAACCATGCCCTTTGGCTGAAGACATCATTTGGGCCTTCTGGGAGTCTTTCATCTGCTGTCTATGTTTCTCTTCTTGCCTTTGCTTCTCAAACTCCCTCTTCTTCCTCAACCTTCTTTCTTCCTCCGTCTCCACCCTTCCTGCAGGTGCATTTGGTTTCTTTGAAGGAGGCAAAGTTGGCTTGTTCTCTCTACTTCCAATCCCGTGATTAAAATGGCCATGTTCACGCCTACCAGAACCCGAATAATCCCTATTCCCCCCTTTACCGCGCTCACTTAACCTCTTGTCCCCTGCACTCTCCTTCGGAGGAAGCTGTGGCGGTGGAGGGATTGAAGAACCTGGAGAACTTGGGGGAGGTGGCGGTGGAGGTGGCTGCATTGCTGGATTGCTATATTGTGAAGAGTACTGTGAAGGTGGATAATACATCGGTGGCTGTGAGTTGAAGGTATTTTGAGGCAAAGAAGGAGGTGGGGGAGGTGGATAGGAAGAATCTGGAGGTGGAGGAGGCGGATAGGAAGAATCTGGAGGTGGAGGTGGAGGAGGCGGATATGAATACTGCTGCTGTGGAGGAGGAGGCGGTGGCAGTGGCTGTTGTGGCGGCGGTCTTGAAGGAGGGTAATGGTAATTCGATTTCAGATTCATTTGATTGTAATTTTGATCATAATGTTGTTGCGGTGGAATAGGGTTTTGATTTGGTGCTGGCGCTGGTGGTGGTGGTGGAGGAAAGGATTGTGGAGGGAATGGCCTATACGAGGCCATTGTTGTTGTGTGTGTTTTTATTCCCTTTATCTCAATATAAAAAACAACGATAAATCAATAACAAACACGAAGAAAAGGAGATTTTGAATTCTGAGTTTTCTTGCAGTAATTGATCCAAATTGGAAAACTTCTGAATTAGGTAGCCACTCGAATTTGAAATTTCCTATTTGTTTCAAGAAGAATAAAAAAACCCCTAAAGGAATAAATTACGAAACCTGTAAATCCTAATTTCCAAAATTCAGCTGAAGTAGCTAAACCTAGGAAAATCAATTTAACCAGGTCGAGAAGAAAGCGTTAAAGCAACTAAAGAGAGGAGAGATTTGAACTCCGATCTCTACAAACCCTAAGAAAGCGATAAAGGGCGAAGAGGAATCTAGCCTGTAAACAAAAACACAGCTCCAACCAAATATATTAAGAAGAAAAACTAACCAATTAAAAATCCCAACTAATTCACATATGTATATTTACAGCTTCAAGAGAAAACAAAAAAGTATGAGTCGAGACCGGGAAAAGCTTGCCGGAACGATAAGGGAAGAAGAGTATGCTCTTTAACTTCGCTACCTGGATTTGGTACCAGGTTTTTTCTATTTAATTAGACATGTGAATTTAGGGTCTGTTTATTTCGTAATTGGTTTTTCGAGGGGAAAAACATTTTCTTTCATCTTTTAGTGTCTAGTTGAGAAAATATATGGTTAATATAATTTATTTTTTATTAATACTTGATAGAAACTTTTTAATATTTACGGTCTAATCTTTTTGTAAGCTATTTTTTATTTTAAAGTATAAATATTTAAAATAATAATATTTTATATATTTAATTTAATATATTATTTTAAATTTATTTTAATAAAAATAATTATTAAATTATATTTATTAATATTTTAATAATATAATATTATTTAGTCATGTAAACGAACCGTTCGTGAATCGTCCGACGAGAAATTCGTTTATGTTTGTTTATTTATTAAATGAACAAACATAATATTTAATTCATTTGTGGTCACTAAGAATTAACTATCGTTAGACCTTTAATGGTTTTTTCTATTAATCTGGGGTAAGTACAAAGTAATATCTGTTAAAATATAACTCTCAACAATTTGATATTGAACACTCAAACCCCTTACGTTTTTTATACTCGTACTCGATACCTCAAGCAATAACAACAATTCATTTACCACTGAGGTCGTTCGGTTCGTGTTATACCTTTAAAGGTTTGCTGGGGTGAAACATTGAATTTATAAAATCAAAAAGAATAAATTACACAAATGGTCATTAATGTTTGAGCAAGTTTTTATTTTTCACATTAAAGTTTCAAAGATAACAAATTGATCACTAAACTATTAAATAAGTACTTGAACATATATGTATGTATGTATGTACATATGTAAAAATTGGAAAAAATGGCAAATTTTGGAAAAGTTAGAAAGTTTTTGGGGTAAATTAGATATAAAATATTTGTTCAATGACCTATCTGATATTTTTGTGACCAATTTGTTACTTTTAAAATTTTGGTAAGAAAAATGAATACTTACTCAAACATTAGTGATCGTTTGTGTATTGTACCATTTTTAATTTTATAAATTCATTGTGACATGTTAACAATCGGTTAAAGGTCTAACAGTAGTTAACCCTTACTAACAGCATCTTAATTACATAAAAAATAAAATGATTATATATTATGTTTTCTGAACTTAGTGAGAAAAAATATACAAAACTTAAATGAAAGTGATAGTTATGTAGTTTACTCTTAATTAAATGCAATGGGGGATCTAAAAAAATTAAAATAGGGAGTCCAAAATTTTAATATTCTTTTCTTAAAAATAATTGGTATGTAAAATTTTTTATTTTTTTCATTTTCCCTTATATATATTAAGGTAAATTTCATCTTTTTCCTAAATAATGGGATGCACTTTACCTCCCGCCCCTAATTAAACGAATGAACACAAACAAACAACTTGTTCATTTATTTACGTTCGTGGACGTTTGATAATCCGTTCATTTATGTTAATTTACTTTTAATAATTCGTTCGTTTATATTCACTTACGTTCAGTAATCCATTCTCTTATGTTTGTTTGTGTTCAATAATTTATTCGTGTATGTTCATTCATTTAATTAGATTTATATTTTTGTTCATTGTTTTATATTTTTTAAGGATTCTTTCTTGATTTAAAATAAAGTTATATTTTATGTTTGTTTACGTTCATTTGCATCCGTTTATTATTTTAACGAACAAACATGAACAAACTATATTACTTAACAAACGAACACAAAGAAATTTTTTTGATCGTTTAATTGTTCATGTTCGTTTGTTTGTTCCATTAAAGTTAAATGAATTTACATGAACATAGGCTCATGTTCATTCAGTTCATTTATAAGCCCATATTATAATTTTTAATGATATAATATATATATATATATATATTATACTTTTATTTTAATAATATATAACAAATTATTAAAAAATAATAATATTATTTATTAATTCTATAATAATTAATATAATTTTATAATATTTTAATAATTTTAATATTTTTATTTATAAATTTGTATAAATAATATTTTAATAATAATATTAGCATAAATAATATTAAATAAAATATTTAAAAATTTAAAAATTTAAAAATTAAAATATTAATTTCTAATCAATAATATTATTTATTCCTTTTAAAATTTATAATAAATAATTTCTAAAAAAATATCAGTAAAAAATGATATACATAACGTGGTATAAATACAATATTTTTTCATTTTAAAAAAATATAATTTATTTTATAAAAACATTTTCTAAAATTCATTTTCCGTTAAATAAACATATTATATTTCTTTAAATAAAAATAGCTAATTTTATTAATAAATAAAAAATTCAAATTTACAATAAAATTTACGACAAAAATCATAAATTAATACATAATTGAGAAATTATTCTATAATTATTAAGAAACTAGGCACTCAAGATTATAGTATGACCATACAAGGAAAAGATGAAAATCTCATCCATAAAAACTTGAACAACGAGTAGATACGAACAGATTTGACTGCTACGGCAAACCAACCATAATAGGAGATTTAAACTATTGAAAGACCACAACCTAAATCAAAGTCAAGCATCACGAGATAATTATATGCGACTGTAAGTTACGTATCCAAATCTAATTCAAGGGTCTAAAGCATGAAAGATCAAAGATATAACAAATGAGTGTTATCTTAATCAGTCATGGTGATGTCAAATTCAATTATATAAAAAAATAAAAAACGTACCAAAAGACAGAAAAATATGCTATAAAACATAAAAAAAAGTGCTATAAAAGTATAATAATTTGTGTCATAAATATATTATTATTCTAAAAAAAGACAAATATACGAAATAAAAAATATATTTACGACGACTATCAATATCAAGACTAATACTGTCGCCTGCTAATAAAAGAAAAATGACATCAAGGTAGACCAGAGAGAGAGAGAAAAAGCAAATCGTTAGGACAGTTAAAAGTGTAATTGTTACATACTCTAAAATTTTAAAAAATATTTTGTAAGATATAATATATTCTTTAGACAAAATAACTTCAGTGACAAAAAATGCCTTATAATATACGATTTTAACCAAATTTTTTTGAATTTGTCAAAATGACCAACTAAATCGCAATGCGATCGATAATTCGCAACGCGATCTCCGGTATCGCAAATCAGTTTCCAGATTCGCAACGCGATTCTGACTATCGCATTGCGATTTCCCAAATTCGCGTTGCGATTTTCCTAATTCGCAATGCGAATACGTAAATCGCAACGCGAATTTGGAAAATCGCAATGCGATTACATAAATCGCAATGCGAATACGTAAATCGCAATGCGATTACATAAATCGCAATGCGAATTAGGAAAATCGCAATGCGAATTAGGAAAATCGCAATGCGAATACGTAAATCGCAATGCGAATCTGACTATCGCAATGCGATTTACATAGCGCCATTCGTATTAACGCGTATTTTTTTTCAAATTCCAAACACGAATATATTAATATATCAGAAACTGAACCGTCCACAGTATATCTCGTAATCGCAACTCATAACCTAAAACCTAAAATCACAACTCAGTCCCATCTCCATCTCTCACTCTCTACTACGAAATCCGTCCCCATCTCCGAAGATTTCCGTCCCCATCTTCGGCGAAATCCCTCACAACCATTCACGGTCAGAAATCCCTCACAATCATTCGGAAATGGAAAATCAACCTCCGAGTGTTAGTTTTTTTTAATTATTTTTATTTTAATTTTTTTGCATTATTTTAAGTTTTTCATATTGAAATTGATGATAAGTTTACTGGTAATTTCAATAATAGATTAACCATTTCACTTAGATTACTTATTAAATTCATTCGATTGCTGCCAATACTGCTAAACTGTTTAGTCTTTAACCCTGTGAAGTTAGTATTTGTCTTTGTTTTGTCTTTTGGTTGAAGTAATGCAGAAGAAGAATAGTTTCTAAACTTAAAATCGCAACATGAAAATGAAAATCGCAACACGAAAATGACTATCGCAACGAGAGAATCGCAACGCGAAATGAAAATCGCAATGAGATAATCGCAACGCGAAACCAAAATCGCATTGCGATTTTCATTTCGCGTTGCGATTCTCTCGTTGCGATTTTCATTTCGCGTTGCGATTCTCTCATGGCGATAGTCATTTCCGCGTTGCGATTTTCATTCTCTCGTTGCGATTTTCATTTCAACCAAAAGACAAAACAGTGTTGCAAATTTTAGTTTCAAGAATAAACTACTATTTATGTTTATTGTTTTTGGTATATCTTCACAGTATAGTTTTTGGTATATCTAACTTGGTATGTTTATTGTTTTTGTAGAAATTTTTTTCGGCTTCATTGACATTAAGGAATAAAGTTAGCTTAGCCACTACAATTGCTTCGAAGCTTTCACCTGCACAAAGAAAATTGTTTGAGGAAACCTGCTTCGGGCCATGGCTGAGAGTACAACATCCGGGTGGAGATGCTAATTTGACCCATTTGTGGCTTCAGACCATGACTAGCGATCTACCTGACAGTATACAACGTGGTGAGGAATAGATATGGTTTCATTTTCCACCAGCGTATACTTATTTTGGGCGCAATGAGTTCTGCTTAATCACTGGTCTACGATTCGGACACGATGATGTAGGCCGGTACACTCGTCATATCACCCGCCCATCATGGTTATCCAGGGTTTTTCCTGATGAGTCAATAGAGAAGCCGAACTTACACGTCGACGACCTGAAGAAATTGTTTAATAAGAAAGATGGTTTTACTCGGATGAATGACGTCTATGTTGTCCGAGTATGCCTTCTAGTACTTTTGTATGCCGGCTTTTTAGGTAGAGAGGCCAAACAACCTATTCCTCAGGAGCTAATATTATTGGTAGAGGACCTAAATGTATAGAATCTATTTCCGTGGGGTTCGTATATATGGAAAGCTACCTGGACTAAGTTGTCGTCTGCCTTTGATGACCGCAAAAGTTTGCGTGGTGATGGGTCGAAATACACTTTGTCAGGCTTTGTTTGGGCCTTTAAGGTAAGAATTTCTATATAATGTTTTCAAAATTATAATTAATTATTTAACAATTACTAATGTTTGTTATTATATTGTTTGTAGATTTGGATATTCGAGGCTTTCCCCAGCATGCGTACATATGCATTAAAAACTTCAAATGATATTCCTAGGGCTATTTCCTGGAAGAGGAAACGTCTGTTGGATTGGGAAGACTTAATACCATATGCGACAATAAATAATGTAAGTTAACACAAATACTATCATATATAAACAAGTTATTAATAGTAGACGTTTAACTTTGTTTGAGTTTTTATATTTTTAGGAGGCCAATACTCCATTAATGAGACTGACACCCACGGAGGCTGAGCTTGCCACTGATTGGTGGCAAGCTAGTCAGCGTTTTCTTGATGGCACGAATGATGAGCAGCCTCCACTTCCTCCACTTCGAGAGCCATCACCTCACCCAGAGCCATCACCTGATCGACCCGACTATACACCTCTACAACGAGAGCCATCACCTATCCCGTCACATCATCGAGCCTCTTCTCCACCATCACCTCATGATAGGCGACCGGCAAAGATGCCACGACTTCTATCTCCCTGTTCTCCACCTCCACGGGATTAGTCAAGGGAGTTACGTGATGAGGTCAATGCCTTGCGTGAGGAGATCGGTACTCTACGCGATAACGATGGTGCATGGCGTGTGGAGGTGTCTACTTTACGTGGTGAGGTTGCCGCTCTACGTGAGATGGTAGTATCGTTGCAGAATGAGGTTCATACTCTACGCAACGAGGTAAGTTTAAGATTTTCCATATTTAACTTGATGATAAATTTACTCGTAATTTCACTTAGATTAACCATTTCACTTAGATTGTTTAGTAAATTTATTCGGTTGCTGCCAATACTGCTAAACTGTTTATTAACACTGTGAAGTTAGTATTTGTCTTTGTTTTGTCTTTTGGTTGAAAGTAAATTTGTTCGGTTGCTGCCAATTCTGCTAAACTGTGTATTTTTTAACACTGTGAAGTTAGTATTTGTCTTTGTTTTATCTTTTGGTTGAAAGTAAATTTGTTCGTTTGCTGCCAATTCTGCTAAACTGTGTATTCTTTAATACTCTGAAGTTGATATTTGTCTTTGTTGTCTTTTGGTTGAAGTAATACAATCCATTCAAGTTTCAATTTGCAGAAGAAGAAGAAATAGTTTATTCTTGAAACTATATTTTAGCAACACTGTTTTGTCTTTTGGTTGAAATTAAAATCGCAACGCGAAATAAAAATCGCAACGACAAAATCGCAACGCGAAACTATAATCGCGTTGCGATTTTTATTTCGCATTGCGATTCTCTCGTTGCGATTTTCATTTCGCGTTGCGATTCTCTCATTGCGATTTTCGTTTCGTGTTGCGATTTTCATTCTCTCATTGCGATTTTGATTTCGCGTTGCGATAGTCATTTTTCACGTTGCGATTTTAAGTTCCAGAAACTATTCTTCTTCGGCAAATTGAAACTTGAATGAATTGCATTACTTCAACCAATAGACAAAGACAAAGACAACTGAACAGATCATAGGAAATAACAAGATACTATACATCTGATGCATTTTTTGAACTATGATAGAATAATGACTTGGGTGAATTCAATGCAAGTTTGAAACATATTTGTCTTTGTTTTCACTGTTTAAATATCATGTCTGTTTATTTATTGATTTTTGTATTTAATTATTTAGCGGCCCGATAAGGTGGATGCTTTATGTCGGGTTTTTCTTGCACGACAGAGTTCACGCATCAGACGGCGTGCACGTGCTATTAAGTCTCCGTACACCCCAATAGTGCGAAGACACCGCAAGAAGAAGCCCGACTCGCATGTCATCCCTCAAGAGTCCACTCCTATCGTTGAAGAGGCCCCTATCGTTCCTCGAGAGTCCCCTCCCACCGTTCAAGAGGCCACTGTCATCGTTGAAGAGGTCCCTCCCACAATTCAAGAGCCCGATTCACATGGCGTCATATGTAAGATTCTTGAGAAACCCTCTGACGTGCCGGACATGATGGATGATAGTTGGCTCTCGTATGAGTTACCGGCCAGTACCATTCTGGTATCTGAAGTGGAGAGGAGACAACTACCGGACATAATTCTGGATAACACCCTTTGGGCTAAGACCGCATTTGATTTTTATCTACATGAGCGGAGCCAGGGGTGTTTCACTGACATATGCAAGCTCAACGATGATATCTATTTGTTGCTTGATCGGTCTTGGTGGGGCGTATTATTAGGGGTCGAAGACAATGGCTATTTCGATGGAGGGGTAAGTCTTATATTTTTCTTATATTTCAATTTGATTATTTTTTTTTTAAATTTATGTAAGTTACTAATATATGTCTTTTTTGTAAAACCGCATATCGATGCGTGGGTGTCACGTCTTCTAATAATTAGGAAACTTAAGGAAAATAAAAGAAATACACGATATACAATTATGACGACGTCTTTTAACGCCGTTCACTTGAAGAATCAACGAGATGAATCATTTGCGTTAGGCAATGGACAAGCTAAACTTTATCCTGCATGGTGGGAGGTCGATAAGGTTAGTATTTATTTTAGATTGAGTTTAAAGGTATTCATAAATAAGTGCGCAAATGAATGAATTATTACTTATGATTGCAGGTGTTTATCCCTGTTTTGGAACGTAAACATTGGCTTCTCGTCGAGCTTCAGCTCCCATCCCTTAAGGCAATAGTATATGACAGCATGATAAATTACATATCATTGGCTGATTTAAGAGATATTATTAAGGGATGGAGCTCTCATTTGGCTAAATTCTTGGATGCGATAAATTATTGGACTCGTTCTGGAAACAAGAAGCCAAAGAAGCTCAATATTACAGTTAGCAGAGACGAGACCGCACCACAACAAACGAATGGACCCAGAGGGGATTGTGGTCCTCTCGTATACTTGGCGTTGGAGCGTTTGATCACAGGAAGTATAAAGTATCTACCTCCCACCGATAGAGATAGAGCTGCAGTAGGCTTGTGGTTTCGGCATTATATGGCTAGATCGATATATACGAGACGCTGCCTACCTGTATCCGCGTTATAAAAATGTCCATAAACAATTGGTAAGTTTATAGGCTTTTGGTTTGAAAATGTTTGGTTAAGTACCTAGAATTCAATAATTTGTTGTTTGTAGGTTTTAGATGTGTAGAAAGTGTTGTTTGAGCAAATGTTTGGTTTCTGCAGGTTAATCTCAGAAGTGAGCTGCGTGAAAATGATGTATGGCTGCAAAAGTTGATTCAATAGTAGATGAGGAAATAATAATTATTGCTTATTTTTTGATTGTTTAATTGATTTGTTAAAGATGATTTGTAAAAGTTGATTTGTTTAATTGATGTGAACATAATTCTTATTTGTGCTTGTTTAATTGATTGAAATGTAATGGTTGATTTTATTGATTTCAATCTGCATTATGTTGAAGGCAAAAATGACTATCGCAATGCGAAATGAAAATCGCAACGAGAGAATCATAACGCGAAATGAAAATCGCAACGACAAAATCACAACGCGAAACTAAAATCGCAACGTAAAACTAAATTCGCGTTGCGATTTTCATTTCGCTTTGCGATTCCCTCGTTGCGATTTTCATTTCGCATTGCGATTCTCTCGTTGCGATTTTCATTTCGCATTGCGATAGTCATTTCCGCGTTGTGATAGACATTAAGATGATTGCGAACGTCATTTCCGTGTTGCGATAGTCAAATGAATGCCTAATAAGTGATAACAACTGAACAAATCATAGCAATTTTCAAACTCAAGTTACTAATACATGCCTAACTGAAAATGTTAAAAGTTCACACATAAAATCCACATAATACAACGTTTGCATTTAAAAATCACCTAAGTTAACAGTCCCAAAAGGTGAAGCCGGTTGTGATTGGGATTCTAAAGATGATTGCGATTTTGATTGCCTTTTGCTTGACACCATATGAGCTTTGGATTTTGATGAGGATCCATATTTTGGTAGAGGAAAAGATGATTGTGATGGCACTGGTGATCCACATGTCAACCTTGTATTACCACTTTCCTTGCACCGACTACATGTCGATCTCTTCTTCTCTTCACCCTTAGACGGTATACGATCGTGACTTTTTGGTCGGCCAAGTAGCCTTCTGTCCATGGCTGGTGGCAAAACTGTTTGTAAGTCATCTGGTATGTCCCACTCAGAAGGATGTGGAATAGGGTAGACAATCTTGCCATAAGTCTGTCGATATACTTCTGTAGTGTAGCAATCCATAGTGTATGCGCTTGAATCATCTTGGTTTAGATGAAGAGAAACTTTTATAACATGGCCACACGGATAACCAGATGTTTGCCATTTCATACAACTACACGTCTTTGCATTTAGATCGACAAGCCCATTTAAGTTATTATCCAGTACTTCAAACAAAGTGTTTGAACATGGTTCAACTCTCCATGACGTTGACTTCACAACACGTTTCGTTATCTTTTTTTCTGTCCATGGTGTAACACGATGTTCCAATGTTCCTGTAAATTTAAATAAATAATACTTAGTAAAATATATGATAAGTTACGAATTTAAAGAAATAATACATGCATGGTTTCTTTTCTTGTAGTACCACTGTTGAATAGAGACTCGAAAAAACTCCATTAACATAGTAATGGGTAATTTCCGGGAATGACGACTTAGAGCGTTGATTGATTCTGCACTATTAGACGTCATGAAACCATATATTGCTCCAAGTTGATGTACTCTTGACCATCTTTCAAACCCGACATCTTCTAGTGTTTGAGCACACTGAGGCAAAACACGTCTTAAACAATTTATATGTTTATTAAAATCCACTTCCCGATAAGCTTTTACAGCCTTCCAGTATGTCCATTTGTGATTTTTTATACCAGCAGACCTTGATTTTAGATTTCTATACAAATAAACACCACAAAGTCCATGAAAAGCATCTAGGAAACACCTTCTAACAGCGTTGTCAATTCAGTTTGCCCTATCGGATATGATTGTCATATTGCTAATAGGACCTATGCAATCCCTAAGATGCCCCATAAACCATGTCCATGAATCAGAGGTTTCAGATTTGCCAACCCCGTAAGCTATTGGCAGTAACCCATTATTAGCATCCATGGCTACTGCTAATAAGTTTACTCCAAGATATCGACCTTTTAAATGTGCTCAGTCAACTATAATAACTGGACGCATGCAATTAATAAACGAACGAATCTACAAAATCATATACACAAGAAATATAATCATTTAAATGTGAAATGCATGTAACTAACAAAAATGAGTCAACAAAATTATATTGATTTACTAACCGCAGCACCAATGGCGATAAACAACAACTCAAAGCGTCCATCTCTATCTGTTTTGATATGTGTTACCGACCTAGGATTTTTCAGCTTTAAATTGTGACAATAAGCCGGCAGTTGGGCAAACGATGCTTCTGGCGACCCCCTCAACAATTCCAAGGCATAACATTTGGCTCTCCAAGCTTGAGAATATGAGATACTAATCTTGAACCGAGCATTCATGTCAGTCATAATTTCACGTCCCCGATATACCCTACCATTCAAAAACATTAACTCAGCCAGAAAACCACCCAACACCTTTTTGTTTGCCTGTCTATGGTGAGGAAAAACTTGGGTTCTTGAACATGTATGTTTATCAATAAAAGTCCTAACTTGAAACATTTCACAATCTTTTATCCTCTTTGCAATCATACGTCACATACAGTTTTTGTCAATCATACACCTTGTTTCGAAACGATCTTTACTTGATTTGTTAACTTTTAGTTGATAGCCATCTTCCACACATTTCGTATACAAAGCTATCTTCAAGTCTTCCTTTGTATCAAAACAATCATCTTTCTTGATACGAATAATTTTTGTGTAACAATCAACTGCTATCTTTACCAACTCTTCTTCCGGTATCTGAAGTAATTCTGGCATATTCCAGTTATACTCCTGTGGCATTTTCTTCGGGGACTTTTCTTTGGGGATTTCTTCTTCTTCTTTTTCTTCTTCAGTGTTATATGAATTACATAATGGATGTTCAACATGTTCATTTACAGTCGTAACTTTATCCTCATTATCATCAACAACATCTTCCTCGGCAACGGCTGTTTCATCATCAAAATTCAGGTATTGACCAATATCAAAATCATTACACGCAAGGTCTGTTTCTTCTTCTGAAAAATCATCAAAATCCGAGTATTGACCAAGATCAAAGTCCGAGTATTGACCAAGATCAAATTTCGAATACTGACTAGTACTCACAATTTTTTTGTTGGCTCATCATCGTCTAACTGGTCAATACAAAAACCGAAATTTGGTGCTGAAAGTTGATTGGGATTTGGATTAGGGAAAGGTTGTGGGTTTTGAGATTGTGTTTGGTATTGGAAATGTGGTGAAACAATATTTGCTTGGTGATGAAATTGTGGTGGAACCATTAAATTTTGAGCACCATAAACTGGGGTTGAAAAACTTAGTTGATTACTACCCGCTACTGACCCAACTTCACTACTTCTAGGTTCAACAACATACAATGTAACATCATCACTTGAAACACTAATGTAAGCAATGAATCATTCAACATCTTCATTGTCGGTTAACAAATAAACTTTACCATTTCTCTGATAAGATAGCCTAAATCCACTTAGGGGCTCTAAATTCAATTTATTTGCAACACGTAACATTAGAGTTTCATAAGTTAACTTTTTTAATGACAGTTTTAGTTGAAGATTCATGGGTAAAGGCATATATTGTAAAACACCATGAACATTCTCCCATGACCCTCCAAAACACAAATCTATCCAAACATGATCAACATTAGATGATTTCATTATTGTAAATTAATTTACTAAACAAACGAGCTGCGAAACTAAAACCTGTTGTCGGATGGGGAAGGATGTCGTTGGATATAGGAACGGATGTCGCCAGAGAGAGTGATAGATGGAGATGAAATGAGTTGCGATTTAGGGATTTAGGTTATGAGTTGCTACTGCTGCGTAGTTATATACCCAAAACATTTGTGTTGCGAAATTAAAACCTGTTGCGAATTCAGAAATCGAGTTGCGAATTTGAAATTCAATATTGCGATAGTCAGAATTTCGTTGCGATTTACTAAATCGCAATGCGATTACGTAAATCGCACGTATTCGCATTGAGATTTAGGAAAATCGCAACGCGAATTTGGGAAATCGCAATGCAATAGTCAGAATCGCATTGCGAATTTGGAAACTGATTTGCGATACCGGAGATCGCGTTGCGAATTATCGATCGCATTGCGATTTAGTTGGTCATTTTGGCAAATTCAAAAAAAGTTGGTTAAAATCGTATATTATAAGGCATTTTTGGTCATTGAGGTTATTTTCTCTAATCTTTATTACTCAAGTTGCCTTGAAGGGCTTATTTGACATCTCTCATGAGAGGAAGGCGCGAAAGTATTATAATGAACGACTTCGTTTTATTCATGTCTATAAAATATACCAACGTCTTCTTTTGTATTTGGAAAACCCCTCAGGGTCGATTTTTTTAGGGGAAAACCAATTCCCGAAATTTCGTGTTTATTTCGCGTAATTCGTTTTTCGGAAAATGTTTTACAGTATTTGTTGGAGAAAAAATGGTTGGTCATCGTAAAACATTTTTCTGGTCAATAGAATTTCCTTTGTGGTTTTTGAAAAATGACTTACGGTCTGATTTTCCGTATGTCATTTTCCGAATTTTTCATTTCAAAGATAAAATCTCAAAATAATTTTATTTTATGAATTTAATATTAATAAAATATTTTAATATCATTTTAATCAAAATATTAATTATTAAAATATTTAAAATATATATTTATTAATATTTTTAATAATATAATATTATATTTTTAATATTATATTAAAATAATCAATTATATTATAATAATATAAGATATTATATTTTTATTTTAATAATATATAATAAATTATTAATAAAATTTATATTATTTATTAATTTCATAGAAATAATATTATTAAATTATTAATAATGAATAATATTATTTATATATATTTAATATTAATATAATAATCTAATAATATTTTAATAAAGATATTTAAAATATACTAATTAATATTTTTAAAATATAATATAACACCATTACTTTAATAAATAATTAATATATTTTATAATATTTTTATTTCAATAAAATATACTAATATTAATATTTATATTAACAAAATTATAAAAATAATATTTTAATAATAAATAAATTTTAAAAAATTCATCAACACGTGGAAAAAATGTTTAAACAACACCTTCTAAACATCGAAATGTTTTCGAGAAATATAATTCATTTTTCAGAATTTAAATTCCACTAATTCATTTTCTAGAATTCAATTTCCAAAAAAATCAATTACACCCAAACAAATCCACCCTAACTTTATTCTTAATTTCATGCGGAAAGTAGCATTACTTTGTTAACAATTCTCCATTGTTTTCTTTTGTTTAATATTTTGTCGATTGTAATAAAGAAGTTCGAAAATGGCGAAGAAGATTTCTTCCAGAAGAGAGCTGTTGGAGCGATGGAGAGGCATTGAAGAAGAGGAAGAAGAAGGAGACGACGGCGATCCTTCCATACGATTTCGTCTTCACAAGCGGAAAGAAGAATGGTTTTTCTTTATTTTCCTCTTCTTCACGTATTTTCTTCTGCAATGGTTCAAGATATTTATTTATTCGTTTTACTGTTCTTTTTAATATCCCGCTGATACTCGAAATGAAACAAAATTAGTGTATTGCCGTAAGTTTAAGTTTGAAATTGTTATATTTCTAATTATTTTTGTTAACTGATCTAAAATTTTACTACTGAGAAGAGCTTTGAAAATGGTATTTCTCTTGAAGTTTGCACTGTTTGGTTTGGGGAAGTATTGTGAAAAAAAAAACAGTTTTGTTAAGGCTGGTGCATTGCTTATTCTTGATCATCGTAGTTTTGCTTTCCATAGTTTAAATGAAAGGAAATTAAAAGAATCAATAACCATTGATTGATTTTGTATTTGATAGGTTTTGATTACAAGTTTCAGCAATGGCGGATCTCGGCATTTAGTCTCGTGGTCAATTATGTGAATAATTTATTTTGCACACTGATTTGCTTTTGCTATTATTCTCTTGTACACACGGTTATGAAGGGGGTTTTAATGATGGTTCTTTACTTGAAATTCAAAAGTCAAAACTGAGCAAAAATAAGGGATTACCCTATGAAATACCCAAAAAAGATTGAACACCCGGTGTGTATGTGAATTTGAAGATGAGAAGAGAACGACACTATTACAATGGCAGCAAAGTTATAAAATTCCAACTTTTCATTAATTAGTTAAAATCTTGTAGAGAAAGGGCGAATTCTGAAATATTAAAGTTCATTTGGTTTGATATATATAACATATCAATTAATTTTAAGAATTTAGGAATATTGTAATATTAAAGTTTACTAACAACGTGGTTTCAACAATTTTAATATATAGTGTATAAAATTAAGTTGCAGTAAAAAATATGAAAGTTATTTTGAGGGTTCAGTTTAGTTTTTCTTCTTCTTTCTGATATGCAAATACATATAACAATATATAACTATTTAGTTTTAAAAATATATTGGGGCCTAAGGCCTCTCTCTGACTCCTATGAAGCTTCACCTCTAAGTTTCAGCATCATAACGTGAAATTTGATTTTAAGTTTAATGTGTTATAAAAAATCATGTGAGGTTGTGCCCGTAATGATTGATGTGTTTTTGTTCCCCTTTTCTTATTTTTCAGTTTTAAAAGAAATTATACTTTAGTTGTTGTCCCAAAAGGTAACCGGTCTTGATTACTTTTTTTCCAATGTAGTTTTATTCCTTATCACATGGTATCAAATAGCTTTCGAAAACGTGATAAAGACGGTGATATTACGGTCGCGTTACTGTCTAAAACCGGTTTTCATGATTTTTTTTATGTGGGTTACGTATTCACATCAATCTCGGTCAATTGTATATAAAATTTAATGGAAAAATAACAATTACGCCGATAACGGGACGCAACAACCGTTATTCAACGTGATTCCAAAATAAAAACATTGGTGGCACAATTTTTTTTTCCGGACAATAATAGGAGAAGGAGGAGGAAAGGGGAGGCAGAAGGCCATAACTATTTTTGTTTCAAACAATGACGGGGTGGGGAAGGAGCCAGAACCATAAAGGTGGGGAAGGAAAGGCAGAAAGATAGGGGAAGAGGAGGGGTGATTTATTTATTGTTTTAATAATTTTTAAAATATAATTTTAGATGATATATTAATTTGAGATCCCTCCCATTTTTAGAATTTATAATTTAATCTCTAGTTTAAAATGTAAACTTTAATTTTTATTTAATTTAGTCTTAATTTCAGTAATCTAAATTTATGCAATTTAAATTTTATAATTTTATTTTAATTATATTTAATTTAGTCATTTTAGGGTAAGTTGTGCGACATTTAAAAAAATTCATGACCGCGATACTCGTTTTGACCGCAATGACATCCGTTTTATCTGCAACCGTGATAAACGCGACGCGGTCGAAAACGTGACCGCAAACGCTATTTAAAACTATGTCTACCATGTGCAATGCAAATTCACTCTAACATTGTTATGTGTGTCGATGTGATTTCCCTCTTATGGTTTAATTATTGATGCTGATATTATTGAGACAATTTTATATTTTGGGAAAGCATTTTTCAGTGTATTTTGCTCAGTCTCTTTTTCCTAGTAATAATTAGAAATTCTCTGTCCTATGTATATATTGGATATATTGATGTTTTTTTGTTTTCTTTTGAAAATTTCATTGATAGATGAACATATCTAGTTACTATATTCCTTGCATGCTGTCACTTTGAAGGTTCACCTTTTGAATTTCCTTAATTCTTTGGATTTGGTTTCCTATTTGTTGAGGAAATTGTTCGTAGTTTTTCAGCTCTTCAGACTTTGTTGCCTTTAAAGTTAACCAAGCTGGGATTTTTTTGGCGTTTTCATATACCATGTTTGCAGATGCATTCAGTGTCTTGATAAATTTACCGAAGGAAAATCACATTTGGTGTGGCTCATGGGATATAATGGGTCCCCTCTTGGAAACCTTCTACAATTATTTCAAAGATGGCCGCAATGATTCTCCTCTAAGGCTTCTATGGAATAGGATCTCTGAGGAAATGCGCCATTGCATCCACTGTGTTTCTCAGCACCATCAAGCCCAGGAGATGTATAGCATGGAGTATGAGTCGTGTTCTATAGGTCCCCTCCTTGATGTGTTGAGGCGCCTTATAACACCCTCAACCCGTACCCGACCCAGATACGAGTCCGAGATATCATATTGACTTTTAAAATAATATTCTTACAAAATATCAGAACATTTGAACTTATATTAAGAAAATACAATAATATACTGTTGAATTATGTTCATTATAACAAATTTAAGGCAAAAAATATTTTTATGAATAGTATTATACCGTATGAATAATATTGATACTGTGTAAATAGTACTGTGGATAGTAATAAACAGTATCGTGAATAGTGTACCGATGCACTGCTATAGTGTCGTGAACAGTGTACCGTACAGTGTCGTGAACAGTGTACTGATACACAAAAATATCGCATTTAAAATGTGTATCGATGCACTGCTACAGTGTACAGATGCATTGCTACAGTAATTTCAGTCCAACACATATAAAACTCATAAAAATTTAAACTTTCATCACTATAAAGTTATCATTTACATAAATACGTTTAAAACATTACAGAACTCGATCAGAGCATACATACTTAATTTACCGACTTTATTTACATGTCAACCTATTTATCACATAACAAGACATACTGTGTAATTTACTTCTGATCTTTGAGCAGAGATATGTTGTTCCTTTGAACTTAGCTTTGATCCTCCTGCTTCTCAGTACCTACGTATAAATCATTTACACGCTAAGTCATAGACTTAGTAAGGCATAAAATATTATAATAATGCATTTGTTGAAATCCAATTAGGTCATAATTTGTTTGGTGCCGAAAAGAATATCGAGATGTTAAAAGCACGATTCGGGTCCACATATTTGCCCAAAGAACCTTGACTCGGTCCAAATCCACACAAATGATTGTGATTTATTTGATTTGACATCCATCATTTTACGGGGAATGTTTTAAAATTTTCCAACGTTTTCATCATAAATTTCTTTACAAATTAAATATTACATCATCATGGAACACAATGTATTTCAGAAGTGCATCTTTCCACGACAGTCAACATTATTCAATTCCAAATGCAGTCATCGTTCAGATTATGCAGCTAACCTGAAGCAAACCATCCCTACAACGGATTTGAGTTCATTACTATTTGCTATGAATGTGGCTGTCACCTATGCTACATTTTTTGCCAATGAAATGTTCATGTGGATATAAAAGAACGAAACGTGCCGATCTTACGATTGAATTTGACGGGAAAACTTCAATATTCTTGGAACTAAAGCGGAGACAAAACTGAAACGAAAAACTACATTATCACCATATAATTAATCATCTTTAAAGAATGTGGCTGACTCACATCAGAGAGGCTTGTGAGGAATACCCATGTAGTCACCGAAACTTTCACCGTCTTGAGTAGCGCTCTACGAGTGCTTTAGCCTTCTCGGGGGCAAAAAATCGAGCCTGCAGGACACCAGGGTTTTAGCTAAAAAAGAATTTGCTTCATACATGCACAAATGAAGATAAGCATCTTGTCTTTTACTCATGACAATGATAAGGAAACAAAGAGAAACGCTTGTAGAAGTAGCAATAGGATGGGTTCGAACCATTTGAAGTATGTTTCGTTTTGGGTTCAAATTAATTAAGGATTATTTTTTAGCTTTTCTATAAGATGTAACCATTTGAGCATGGTTCTCAAGGTTGGTTTAGGATTTTAGAGTTGGGATTCACATTTGGATGACCAGGTAATTTAAGGTTACCTTTCCTTTTGTTTTTGTTTTAAATGAAGCCAAGCGAGGTCAAATTTAGATTCAGCATCTTTGGGGAAATTTTGGGTTGGAACTCATTGTCACCCTAAACCAAAGAAATTAATCATTGTATTTCCAGCAATTCTGCCCATAAAATAATGGAAAAAGACTTCCTCCAAATATGATATTCATTTCAAACTCTTAAAATTCAAGTCTCAAATCTTTGTAAAAGATGTTCAAAATTCATCAACAAACCATAACAACAGACATAACTGTAATTTTCTACTACATAAATGACACAACAAAACAATATTTTTTTTTTGATAGAAGTTGGAGGTCTCATTAAAAACTCCCTTCTTATTCGTTCACATACTTAAAGTATGTTAACGAACATTGGAAGGAAGAAAAGAGTACCTCAAATTTTATTGATAATAATACCCGATACAAAAGACACCACGGAATATCCTCTCATGGTGATGAACACCATTACAACAAACACCTTAACCTCATATAACCTCATACAAAGCCACAGTCTAATCACCTTACTTCTAATTACACCACCAACAGTAGGAATAAAATAACGCAACAGAACATAATGCAAATTAAAAGCAACACCTACAACCATATGAACTAAAACAAAACCACAATTGAAGAAACAAGATCTAATGAGACTCGTCTTCTTCAGGAGCCCAAGAGTTTGGTTTGAATGAAGGCTCTATCTCATGCACCATGACCTTGAAGAAGTTGTCACCAACCTTCAATTCCACCATCGCATCAATTCTCGCATCAGCCTTTGTGAGGACTTGAATTTTTGCCCGATCAAAGGATGATGGAGAATGACAACTTTCGTCGATAGCTAGTAATAAACCCCACTTATCAGCAATGTTCTTGAAAGTATTCCAATTCCATGTGTGAAAAGGAACACCCTCGCAAACTAACCATACTCGACGACACTCCATTACCAAACTCTCTGACCAAGCTTCGACTAAGGAGAACCACTATGCGAGAATCTTTGATTTATCGTTCTTTACACTTCTCAGTGAAGCATTGTCTTCGAAAATCATTAAAATCGCATTACCAACAGCTCTCATTAAGGTGAAGCCAGTGAGGCCCTTCGCTTGCATTTGTCTAGCGAGATGACCAATTTTGACAAAGTCCTTGCACCACCCGACTAGACAATTGCTCAACACCTGAAGTTTTTCTTCATCTATAACACCTTCAACTTTATAATGATTCATCCTCGAATCATCTTCCATCCCGGACTTGCGAAGAACACCTGTCGAGGACTTTCTCCAATAGGAATGTCGAGGTTTGAATTTAGCGAAAGAAACACCAATTTTGTTGTCGTCGATACGAGAGCCATTCATTTTTGAGATTGCTCTCCTTGCTTCTTCGATTGATGCGAAGCGAATAAAACCAAAGCGAACTCCTTTTGAATTCCTTTTAGTTGGAATAAAAACATCAAGTACCCGACCATGAGAGCAAAAAAGAGATCCAAACCTCTCCCAATGAATCTTCTCTGGTAAATTTTCAACAAATAACGTGAAGCATCCAGACTTGTCAACTCTGCACCCCTTTGTGATCGACTCCCTGGATCCCTCGTGTACACCATTTACTGCAGATTTTTCATCGCAACAGACTTCTTTAACTGACACATGAAAACTAGGAGATGCTACAGAAGCTGGAATTGGCAATGACAGTACTGGAGGAACAGGAAAACCTCCATACTTGTCAAAATCAGAATCTGTAACTACTCTTTTAACAACAAGATTCTTCCTTGCCATCTCAATGTGCAAGAAGGACTTTAACTTAGCGTCAAAAACTATTTTCTGAAGGGCATCCTTGGCAGCAACTGCAAATTTAACAGTTGAGAAGAGTGCGAAACCCTTGGGCTTATCTCCCTTGAAGCTCAAATGTGAATCTTCAAAACCTGGAAGTCATCTCAGAAAATTCTGCAACTCTCTCTCTTTGACATCTTCAGGCAGACCCATAATGAAGATAGTACGAACCTCATCACGATGAGAAAGGTGAGATGACAGAGAATGCGCAGCTGCAGAGGGTGAAGGAACTTGAACCGGAGGTCTCATCTTGAGATAAGGTAGGATTCCAGCACTTGGCATGATGACTGACTGTTGAAATAAAACACCTAGAGACTTGACAAACTGTCTGAATGCAGATTTGAACGAAAAAATCAGAGAAGTAAAATGCTAGGTAAGATATGCCTCCAAACGTGAAAACCCAGAGCCAATAACTACGATCTGGAAAAATAAGTTTTTCTCAAGAAGATCCGTTGACCAGCAGTGATTATTCACAGTAGAGAACTTGGGTTTTTGTCACGAGCATCCGACGAGTACAGTGGATCGATTAAAACGAAACTCGGGAAACTGGTGGTGGAAAAGAACGGCGAAGAAAGGCAAGTAGATTTGCTCCGATTGAAAAGGAATCTAACAAAAATAACCAGGAAAAAGGAAACGTTGTGGGTAGACGAATATCCTTGAGAAAAACGGCGTCAAAAGGATGTCGGAGTGCGGCGGTGGACGGTGGTCGGAAGACGGCGAACGGTGGTTGGAGGACGGCGGACGATGGTCGGAGGACGGCGGACGACAAGCGACTGAAGGTGGAAGACTAATGATGGATGACGGTAGTGAGGGCTGTATAAACGACACCCATATTTTCTCTCTCCCTTGGAAATTTGAAATTTGAAAACGCCTGGTTAGAGAGAAGTTGGAGCTTCTCTCACTTCAGATGGATATAGTAATGTATCCACAACAAAACAATATCAAAGAGGTGTTATGAATGGGCTTCATTTAATCATGTTCTGTATTAAAATTGTGTCAACATATTTATGACACCACAAATTTCGGGTCATAAATGTGTAAAGCATGCATAACAAGCCTGAGACGGACACGATAGTGACTTAAATGAACCCTTTTAGTTTTTGCTGAGTGAGTATAATTTTTATTTTGTCAAAAAATTGCATTGCTTAGTTCATGATTTAGAAAAGAGCACACCAGACATATTCCGAGTCAAAAAAAAAAGTTTTAAGTAAGCTATTAGACACGATATACTCACTTGTATAAACATCCTCTCTGCACCCCCAGCATTGCCATTTTCTTTCAAAATAATTCCCTGAAGAAATATCAGATAAGAAGTACATCACTTACCATCATCTTATGATTTTTATATGTTAAAAACGTAATTATAGACCAGCAAGAAATAAACAAGGAAAATTAGAATAGCTGAAGAATGATGAAGAAATACATTTCAAGAAAATGAACAAGAGGGAAAGGAGAGAAAAGTAAATAGAACCTTGGCTAAGTAACCTCGGAAGTCATTTGGATGGCTAGAAATTAGTTGGTCGTAAACAGCTACTGCATCACTAATGTGCCCCCAGTCTGAATAGGCTTTTCCAAGTAGTAAATCAATCTGAGAGACATCACATAAACAAAGTCCAAGAATCAGATGATATTTGTTACCATCAAGAAGATGAATCGGATGATAATTGTTGCCATCAAGAAGAAACTTACTTATCAACAAATTCGATCCACCCAAAGTTGTCTAAAGTGAATGACCCAAACTAAACTGACTTGACTCAACATGCCAATACATAGTTGAACTGAATCAGGATTAACTTAAAAAGTCAACAATAGGAGCCAATATAATCTAAAGGAACCTATATCTTCAGGAAAAAAAAAACAACCCGCCCAATTTCCACTTTTCAATTTGTTAGATATTCTTTTTAAAAAAGAAATTGTTAGATATTAACATTCATAATTAAGTAGCTGTGAGAAACCGTATATATTTTAAAGTATTGTAGGTTTTTGTATGGTGCGAAATAATATTTCTAAGGTTTGTAGCTTTGTCCGTGCAAAAGTTACAAATTGCAGGATTTTCTTTTAGTTGACTATATATTGATTTGTGGACATAGCCCAAAGGGGATGTAACAAGTTGAATTTGTATTGTTAGTAATTTGTATTTTACTTCTTTTTTCTTGAGTATTATTCTGGAATGCTGTGCTATTACTACAGAACTTACCCTGGAAATATACGATGTGAATGAAATATCACTACTTTAACTGTAGTTGGCATTTTTAAAAGAAAAGACTGGAGATAAGCTTTCAATATTGGAAATTGACTTAAAGTGGATAATTAATGACTAGAAGCTGTCCATTCACAAAGTGTTCAAGTTTTCCTTCTGTGTTTATGAAAGCGTAAATATATTATACACTGACATAATAGACTTTCTAAAGTAGGACATATAAGAAAAAAAGCCATGTAACATCTTGCAATACAAGTGGTATGCCATTTCGTTAAAGAATCATTAATAAGATGGCAAATCTTTAGCAAGAAAGGTTGCTATGTTAAAAGCAGTATACCATCAAAAGTATGGCATCATTAAAAGTATGGCAGCATTTCCAACAGCCAAACAATTGTAAAGTTCATTTCCAAACCATTCCATTCAAAAAAAATGTCATCAATAATAAATTTCACATGAGGTCATTATCAGTGTAGTCTATAGGATTAAGGTGAGGTCATTTGATTCTAGTGTCTATTTGAGCTTGACAGACTCAATCTTTCTAAAATCACATAATGCCAAAAAATGTCTTCAATAATAAATTTCACATGAGGACATTATCAATGTAGTCTATAGGATTAACGTGAGGTCATTTTCTTTTGGTGGTGAGGTTGAGAGGAAATAAGTGCCAATCTTAAGACAAGAATATGAAAGGTCCAAGGAGTGGAGCGTCAGAAAGAGTGTTCCAAGGGTGAAGGCCATCAAAGATATTTTGGGGACAGGGGCTATCAGTCCGGCGAACAGTGGACGGCTTTCGTTGATAATCTCAACAAAAGAGTGTCAAGTGGTGCTTTGAGGGAAGTTTTCAATCAACATGGGAGAGTGGTTCAAGCTTTCATTCCGAGAAACATTAAGAATCCAAAGTACAAGGGTTTCAACTTTGCTTTTGTTCGGTTTGCTATGAAGAATGATTTGGAGAATGGTATAAGAGTAATGAACAATGCTAAGATCGATGGTAGAGCTGTCTCGGTCTCGAGAGCGATGTTCCCTAGACAGTCTATGGTGAGTGTAAAAGCTAATCGAACGGTGGGCTCAGAGGAGAAGTAGAGTGAGCTTGCGAATCAGCAAAAGAACATAAAGGTATGGATATCCAAAGAAATAGATTCTAGGTCGTACGCAGAGGCTCTGCAAGGGAAAGAAAATGAGGCAAGTGGTGAACCGCACAAAGAAGTCCAGGGAGCGAAAGTAATGGTTGTTCCAGACTTTAGCGTAGAAGATCAAAAGGCAGAGGAAAGGGAAAAGGATTCCAACGTTTTGGAGTTTTAGTTTCCTTCAGAGGAGGTGGAATGGATAAAGAGTTCATTAGTAGGAATGAATGAGAATTTTGATTTTGATCTAGTGAAGATAGCTCTCGAAGAAGAGGGTATCATGCCAAGCTTGCTAAACGGGAAAATTCGAAGAACTCTTGTATTTTGACGTTTAGTTCGGTGGAGGATTTGGAGGAAGCGTGGAAAGAAAGGAGGATGGATGAGATTACTGGTTCAAACATACTGCTCCCTTTCATGACAAGTCTGGATTTGCTTCAGCCTTCTACTCTTGTGTCCTGATTGGAGTTCCCCTGCATCTGTGGCATCATAATTTATTTTCGACCTTGGGTAACAAATGGGGATCTTTTGTTGAACTGGAGGAATCGACGAGAGAAAGGGAGGATTTTTCTTTGGCAAGAATGGTAGTCAGGGTGGCGTACAGGTTCGACATTCCAGAGTCGATTAGAATCCGGTCTAAAGGGAGAGATTTCATTATCAAAGTGGAGGTTACTGAGGCCGAGTGTGGATTCTTGAAATCTGGGTTTGTGGAAGAAAATGGGAAGTTCGCTGATGTTTGGGCTCCATAAGATTTTTCTGGCCATGCTATCGCCGGCGCTGGTAATGGTTTCGGCAATGGGATCGGTTCTCCGATGAGAGTTGCTGTGTCACCGAAGAGTCAAGCTCGGCTAGAGGATGCTTTTGTTGGTGACGCTTCGGTCTCCAAAAAGGTTGGAGGCATGTCGACGGCGGATCTCATAATCGAGGAGGATGATAACTCGTTCGTGCAAGGTGGATGCAAGAATTCAATGTGGGTGTCGGCAGTGAGGTAGGGGTTTCGGCTACAAAAGTTTAAGCGAGTATTGTGGAAAAGAATTAAACGATGGTCAGATATTGCTAGCTGAGGTGGATTCTAACCCTTGGGCTGATGGGCCTAAAGACAGGTGTGTTTCCTTATCTGGGCCCCGTAATTATAATGATATTGTGGATCTGAATGATGATGAAGTTGATAGATTGAAATTGGCTGTTATGAATGTTAATGCTGCTGAATTTAATGGGCCCAAAGGAAATGTTAATTTTTTGGGAGAGGAGGCAACTCAAAAGCAGTGTTCGGGTTCTGTTGAGAGTGTTCCAGAAAGTCTTCTCTTTTTAAACTCAAATCTGAATTTTTCTCTTGTAGTTTCGGAGTCGCTTCTGATTTCTAAGAGAAGGGGTGCGCTGGGGTCAAGAGATATGACAAGAAGAGTGGTTAGAAGACTTGTTATTGAATCTCTTGAAGAAGTGGATGAACCAGGCCGGTAGTGCGCGAGAAAGGGTCTGATGATGAGATTCGCGAGAAGGTTGAAGTGGTATGGCAAGTGAGTAATTTGTTGCAAGTTTCTTTCAAAGGTGGCAAAGAGGCAGTGTCGGGAAAAGTAAGGGCTCTGGAGGAGGCGCTCAATCGGGTGTTGTGATTGTGAGAGAGGCGTGTGGTCTGAGGTTTCTGTTTTGGTTTAAATGGATTTCACAATAGTCACTTGGAACATCAGAGGGTTCGGTAGGGTGGAAAAGATAAGTGCTGTGAATAAATTAATTCGTAAGACTAAAGCAAGATGGTTTTCGTCCAGGAAACAAAGTTGACTGGGGTTTGTGTCTATTTGTAGGAGGCTTTGGGGTTCAGGGGACTTGGAATGGGTTTGTAGTTCGGCAGAAGGTACAGCAGGAGGTCTCCTTTGAATTTGGGATTCGAAATTTTTTGTGGAGGCATCTAGAATCGTTAATAGAAGGTATGTTGCTATGATCGGATCAATTTCGGGGAAGTTTTCTAGATACGGATTTCTAAATGTTTATGGATCTTCAGTTGAAGGGGAGGAGGAGGAGTTTTTTTAGCGATCTGACTGATTTAATTACTAACAATTCAATTTCGTGGTGTGTGGTGGGATTTTAAAGCATTTCTTCATCCTGAGAAGAAACTCGGAGTCTCCATAAATCTAAGGGTAATTGGCTTTTTTAGGAGTTTTGTTTAGCATGGTTGACTTGCCTTTGGTAGGGGTTCTTTCAGTTGGTCCAGTAATAGGACAAAGTGACGAATGTGAGGTTGGATCGTTTTCTTGTCTCAAATGATTTTTTAGCAATTTTCCCTTTGATCTACCAGAAGTTACTGCCGAAATCGTTATCGGATCACAATGTTGTAGAGTTAGAAGAGGTTAAGATCAATTGGGGCCGAAAACCTTTTTGTTGCTTTAACTTTTGGTTGGAGGATAGCAGTTTTGCCTATGTCGTTAAGGATGCAATTAAAGAGGTAGCTTCTGATAATGGTAGCAAGAGGATTGCTAAGCTATTGTTTGCTTCGAGAGCGGCTACGATAGGCTGGTCGAAGAAGCAATCCTTTCACTTTAAGTCTCGAATTGAGGAACTAGAACAAGAAATCAGTAAGGTTGAATTGGATTTGCAGGCAAATGGGGAATTCATATTGTTATGGCAGAATTAAGAAGCCTAAAATGTAGGCTTTGGGAGGAATATAGGAAGGAGGAAAGATCTTGGCTACAGAAATTGAGGGTGAGATGGGTGGTGAAGGGTGATCGGAACACTAGTTTTTTCCACAACTTTGCTTCTACTAGGAGGCGGTGTAACTCGACACTTTCGCTGGCTCAGGATGGGAGGATGATCGATGACTAGGCTGGCTTGAAAAGAATGATCCATTCATATTTTCGAAGTGTCTATAATAAGAAGGTTGCGTTGAAAGTTGACGAGATGATTATGCCCTTTCCGAAGTTAGGCGCTGAACAATGCTGTTGGTTGAAGAAAAGGTTTTCTGAGAAGGAAACATGTCAAGCTTTGGAAAGCTCAGATGGTAATCGTGCCCCGGAGCCGGATGGCTTCAATCTTAATTTTTTGTAAGAAATTCTAGCCGGATTTGAAGGTCTGAATCCTGAGCTTTTTAATGAGTTTTTTAACTCTGGGGAGATAGATTCGCGCCTAAATCAGTCTTTCATCGCTTTGATTCCGAAGAAATTAAATCCTCAATCTTTGGAGGAGTTCAGACCAATTAGTTTAGTCGGAGGGGTGTAAAAATTGCTGAGTAAGGTGTTAGCTAACCATCTTCGATCGGTGCTGGATATTTTGGTGGGTTCTTCTCAGTTCACTTTTATCCCGGGAAGGCAAATCTTAGATTGCACCTTGATTGCTAATGAGGTTATTGATTGGAGCAAGAAGAATGGTCGACCGGGAATTGTTTTTAAAACTGATTTTAGGAAGGCTTACGATATGGTTGAGTGTGGTTTCCTTATGAAGGTCTTAAAAGAAATGGGTTTTGGGTCGAGGTGGAATAAATGGGTTTTGGCTTGCATTTCCTCGGCATCTATTTCGGTGCTGGTTAACGGTTCCCCTACGGAGAGTTTCCAATTAGCTCGCGAACCTTCGCCAGGGTTGCCCCCTTTCTCCCCTACTTTTTAATCTTGTAGGAGAAGCATTAAATCTGATGCTACAAAAAGCAGTACAGGTTGGGTTTCTGTCGGGTTGTGTAGTAGGAAGAGGTCCTTCGGTAGTTATGGTGTCTCATCTTCAATATGCCGATGATTTAATTCTGTTCATTGGTGCCTCAGAAACTCAATTGAAGAATGCAAAAAGAGTTCTCCGAATTTTTTAGCTTGCCTCGGGTCTCGAGCTAAATCTGAAAAAAAATGTATTGTATTTAGGGTGAAGATTGAAGAAGAACCGGTTACAAGTTAGGCGAACTCTATCGGTTGCGCTGTAGGATCGTTTCCGTCTACGTACTTATGCCTTCCGCTTGGAGCTGTTCGGAATTCGGCTAGGCTTTGGGAACCTGTGATAGAGAAAGTGCAAAACAGACTTGCGGGATGGAAGTCAGTTTCCTTATCCTTTGAGGGCGAATTGCTTTGATAAAATATGTGCTATCTAATTTGCCCTCTTATTTTTTGTCTCTTTTTAGATTACCCGTTTCGGTATATAAGAAGCTTAATGGTTTGTTTGCGAGGTTTCTGTGGGGTGGTTCTCAAGACAAGAAGACCATCCATTGGGTTAGTTGGGCTGAAGTTTGTAAACCAGTGGACTTTGGTGGTATAGGATTCGTTGACCTTAGACGGAAAATTTTCGGTTTCCTTGGTAAGTGGTGCTGGCGATTTTATAACAAAAAGTCGACTCCATGGAAACTTGTGCCTCGGCAAAGTACAGTCTAGATCTGAATGCTTTACTCCCTCCTCGATCGCTCTCTCATGGAGCTTCATGGATACAGCGCGGGATTTTTGCTACTTATATAAGGGGTGGAGGAGACAATGGCCTAATCGATTTATTTCAAATCCAGGTGAGAGATGGGAAAGGCATCAGGTTCTGGCAAGATAAGTGATTAGGTAATCGACCAATTCAAGAGTTGTTTCCGAGGATATTTGCTCTTGCGATTAACAAGAAGGGTCCAATATCCGATTTTGGTGTTAAGAATGAAGTAGGGTGGAGTTGAAATATTTTTCTTAGGAGGGAGGTTTTTGATTGGGAAAGATTGCAATGGGAAGGCTTGCTGCGTTTGCTTGAAAGTTTTGTAAGCTCAGCTTCTCGGTCGGATTGGGTTAAATGGTTGGGTTTGTCTGATGGAGTTTATTCGGTTAAACCAGTGTCGAATCTAGCATTTGATAGGGAGCGGGCAGGTTTTAATTGGAGGAGACATGTCTGGATGGGAATGCCCCTTTTAGAGTAGAAGTTTTTCTATGGTGGGTTCTTCGTCGTAGAGTTTCGGTTAGAGTGGAACTCGAGAAGAGATGGGTTGTGGTTCAGGATGTAGCTACCTAATATGTTCAGACATTCCGGAGTCAATTGATCATCTTTTCTTTCTTGCATGGCTGTTTGGAGAGTTTGGGGAATTTTTTAAATCTTTGGGGTATCTCTGTGGCCTTCCCTTTAGAGCCTGTCAATTTTCTGCAGGTGTGGTGTGAGTCCCTTCCATCTATTCTGCTATATAAAATAATATGGGGTGTTTTGCCATTTGCTATTATTTGGTCTACTTGGCTTCTTAAAAATGAAGTGGGTTTTCATGGAAAGAAGTTTGATTGGTTTCAATTGGTCTTCCTAGTTAAGTATAGAGCAGCCTGCTGGTTGTCGGCCAAGTTTCCTTAGTCTCCTTTTACTGTGGAAAACCTGGCTAATGATCTCTTGATTGCAAAAGATGCTCATCTTCTGAAAAAATCTGCTACACCTCCTTTGGTTTGGATCCCACCTCCGAAAGGTTTTGTGAAGTTCAATGTGGATGGGTCGATGCGGATCGACGGTAGCGGTGGAGGTATTGGGGGAATCCTTAGAGATTCCAGTGGTGCTACCTTGGTATCTTTCTCGGTTCCAATTGGTGGGGGATCCCCGTTGTTGGCTGAAATCTTAGCTGCGAAGTATGTAGTTAATTTGTATACGGATTCTGCATGTAACTCGACAGCGGATCTTATTTTAGAGTGCGATTGTGAAGGGGTGGTAAATTGGATAAGGGATCCGAGTTCTATATTCCCATGGAATGGGCGTCGATTCTTCGGCTGATTGCTGCAATGTTTAATAGTGTAAACTTCCTCATGAGACATGTTCCTCGCAATCGTAATTTGGCAGCTGATCATTTGGCCAAGTTAGCTTTTGGTTCCATTTCTGGATGAGTAGTGCATTAGTGTGTTGGTTTGTTTTTTGCTTTTGTTTGGTGTTTTCCGGATGGGTTTATGGTTGAATTTGGTGGTGGTTGTCTGTTCTTGTGGTCATTGCTTGCGTACACTCTTTTTTCTTTATTTACGTTTAGGGAGGTTTTTCAACGAGACCCCGGGCAATGCTTTTTATTCCTAGTAATAAAATAATATTTTCTTTCAAAAAAAAAACCATTCCATTCCATTAACCGGGTACATAAACCCAAAAATGGAATGAGCAGAAAAGATATTTATCTTCAGTCCACAGAAAAGTTAACCAGTAACTAATAATTAAACAGCATATATATCTCCATTTTGCTAAAAAAAAACTTCAAGAACAAAAATACTCATTATGCTTTGCTAGATATGCAATTGATTATGATGAGGCCAACTGACCTGAATAGGGTCCAGATTCTGTGGCTCTGTTTCCATATTACTGCTGTCAGCCTTGAAATTAGGACGAGTTGACCTTTCCATATTCAGGCGTTCACGAGAGGACAGAAGGTATTGAACAGCCTGCATATACATGACGGTATTTAAACATATGCAGTATAAAGATTAAAATTATAGCATGCGTATTACTTTCCCGAATACTAGTTTCTTGACTTTTAAATTCCATCCAGACCCCAAAAAGAAATTTGCTTTACTTTTATGTTGAGAAACCATCCATAATATAAACTGAACAGTAACCAAATCTATCTGCAAAACAAATTTTAAGTTCTTAGTAATTTTTTGTTTTTCCAATATTTTGGAACTCTGTTTTGAATTTTTAGAATGTTTTAGGATTTTTTTAAATCGAGTTTTTTAATTATTTTTAAATTTTATATAATATTTTTATTTTTGAATTCTTTATATATATATTTTAAGGATGTGTCATATATGACAGAATAGTCCATATTCTAAAAAAAAGTCAACATGTGCATGCCACCTTATAAGAAAAAAATACAAAGTTATCACCTAACAATACACAGGATCCATTTAACGTAAAATTTCTAATGGGTTAAAAAAATTCCTCGTTTGCACCATTTTTTAATGTGTAAGGACTGGTTTGTAGCATTTTTCAGGAGACAAAAATAAATTTTCACTACTAGTACAATGGCTCCCAGGATACTACTGTACTGAACCAAAAATTCCACCACAGCACTAAATCACTAATTAGATGCATTGCAAAAGATACGCTCTCAAAGATGGCTCCGACATAAAATCCCAAACTCAAAAACATGTTTCAAAGAGCATAAGATGGATCACAAGAGGAAAGAAGACTAGATAACGAAGAACGAGGGAAAGAAATGATAGTGAAAAAGAGACAGGAGAAGAGAAGAGAGATGCTAGGAAAACAAAAGAAAAGAAATTTATAAAGAACTCTGTATAATAACAAATGTATATATGACACAAATACTGCTAACTTAAAATAATTGACAAAGATTATATCTAAATGTTAAAAAACAGGTAAAAAAAAGATAAACCCACACAAGGAAAAGCAGGATAGGATGGGATAAAGACATTAATAGTCAGTGAACAGTTGACACTTGTCTAGATACAATTGAGTCCCTCAAATATCTAGACATCCCATTTTCATGCGCTTAAGCAGACAATTGGAAGCCCTCTCTACTAGTAAACATAAACCCACACAGCTCATACTAATCTACTACACATCATTAATTTGAGGTTTCACTGGCCCTAAAAAAATTGACATGTTAATTTTCTGGAACAGGAGAACTAAGTGGTTTCTTATTCAACAAGATCAAACTGCATGTCGTGTAATTTAATGGGGTCTGTTATGATATTCTAAACCAAAAGTGGGAAGCATCCTTATAAACCAACATTTTGAATCAATTTACAGTAGTGAAACCGAATAAAAAATTGTTACAGTGATCAGCCATCATATTATATCCTGAATACCATATTACATCGCTAAATGAAGATGATAACCAAAAAATCAGCCAGTCCTATTACCCAGACAAGGCTGGGTACCAAAGCAACAAGTAAACAATTATTTCAGAACTTAGCCAGATACTTACCTCATATGGCCTTTTAGCAGCAATCAATGCATTTGTAAGGCCACGTAAAACCTCAAAGTCGACATCTTTGGACACCTATTATGAAGAATAAAGTATTCATGGAGTAAAAACACATTTTGATTAACCAAGAAAGAGAGAATCAATACATGTAAAGGAAAATATTGTTGTACATTTCATTCAGGGCTTCATAAGTCAACTGAATTTTGCATTATACAACCAATGTGAGAAAAAGGGATGAATAATTTAGACTCAAGTTGAATCATATAGGACAATATGCACTCCTCTAACTAGCTCTAGAATAAAGCATAATTAGAGTTGGATCCACAAACATGTTAAAGCATGAGTAGGAACTACGAAGGCCCGAAGATCACCAGTCTTGATCCATAAAATGATTTCATAGATAAAGTTGAAACAGTAGAGGAAGCATTAGAATCAAACCACAATGCCAGTCTCTTTCTCGGCCCACTAATTTAACTCCCTATTGCTCTTTGTGAAGGCAAACAGTTTATCCAAAATTTTATATCACGATCTTTTGTACCTCTCCGAAATATTATTTATTCCCAACCCTTTTATTGAAGCATTTCCATTTCCAGTTAATGAGAAGCTATGGAAGCCAAAATGCACTCTTTGAAGCATACATAGATGGTTGAGAATAGATATTTCAGTGGAAGTTAACTCAGAGCGTAAACTGGAGATGTTTGCCTAGTTGCTACATGCTACAGTCAAGTTATATTTTTTGAGAAGTTCATTGAGAAGTTGGAGAAGTTAATTTCTGTTCGGGAAGCAGAAGTTCAAAGTGGGAATCCAATGGTTTCAATGGAGGACATTGTAAGAGATAAGAGAGAACTTTGGTCTTTGTAAAAATGATGAACTTATTTGGTTTCAAAAATCGAGGGCGATTTGGATACGGGATGGTGATCGAAACACAAAATATTTCCACCAGTGTGCATCGAACAGAGGTAGAGTTAATGCTTTAAAGTCGCTGGAAGTGGATGGTACTCAGACTTTGGATCCAAATTTAATAAAATCCCATATCTTTCTTTATTTCAAGAAAGCATATAATTGTAAGCCTACTTTGGAGGTGGAATATTTGGAACTTAATTTCAGAAGACTTTTCGAGGAGCAGAGAGATGGTTTGGAAAGGAATTTTTCGGAAGATGAAATTTGGAAGGCAATCGCCTCTTCGGATAGTAATAAGGTTCCGGGGCCGGATGGGTTGAATATGGGATTCTCTAAGAGATTTTGGCCGGTTTTGAAAAATGAAATTATGGAGTTTTTTAAGGGGTTCTATAAGGGGAAGAAACTTAGCAAAGGCGTGAATCACTCTTTTATTACGTTAATTCCGAAGAAACCGAACTCGGTTGGAATAGAGGATTATAGGCCTATTAGTTTGGTAGGGGGTTTGTACAAAATTCTGTCTAAAGTTCTTTAAAAAAGATTAAGGTTGTACATAGACATGTTGATTGGTCATTCATAGTTTGCATTCATTCCTGGTAGACAAATTTGTGATTGCTCCATTGCTAATGAAGGCATTGACTATTGGAGGAAAGGGAGGAAAGGTTTAGTGTTCAAAGTGGATTTTAATAAAGCCTATGATACTTTGGATTGGGAAATCTTACTCAATTATGGAGTACATGGGGTTTGGTCAGAGATGGCGGTCTTGGGTTCTAGAGTGTTTATCTTCAACTTCCATTTCAGTTTTAGTGAATGGCTCTCCCACAGAAAGTTTTAAAGTTTCACGGGTTTACGCCAAGGTTGTTCATTATCACCGCTTTTGTTCAATTTAGGGGCTGAATTTCTTAATCTTCTGCTTTCTAAAGCAGTTGAGTTAGGGTTGTTTGATGGTTTTCAGATTGGATGTGACAATAATTCTTTCTCACTATCTCATTTTCAATTTGCTGATGATTTGATAATTTTTTGCAAAGCTTCAGAAGCTCAATTGAAGAACTTAAAGAGAATTTTGGTTATCTTTGAATTGTGCACTGGTTTGAAGTTGAATCTTTCGAAGAGTAAGATTTATGGCATAAATGTGGATGATAATATAGTCAGAGTGGGCAAGCTCTATTGGGTGTTGTTTTGACGGAGTATCTAGGGCTTCCTTTGAGTGCAAGTAGAAATTCGGTTACCCTTTGGGAACCAATTGTCAAGAACTTTTTTCACAAGCTGGCTGGGTGGAAAACAGGAACTTTATCCCTTGCGGGAAGGGCTGTTCTAGTTAAATCAGTCTTGAATTCGCTACCAAACTATTATATGTCCTTATTCAAAATGTCGGTTGGAATTCGGAGAAAGTTGGAAGCTCTAATGGCAAATTTTTTGTGGGGTTGTACTGCTCAGAAAAATCGGATACACTGGGTGAAATGGTCGATAGTTTGTAGAAAGAAAGATTTTGGGGGTTTGGATATCACCGATTTAAATTTGAGGAATAGGGCTCTTTTGGGAAAATGGGTGTGTAAGTTTAGTAGTGAGAAGGAGTCTTGGTGGAAGAGGTTGGTTTGTTGTAAGTATAATTTAGATAGAAGATCTATTGCGATGGACAATTATACATCCTCCCTTGCATCTTGGCTGTGGAAAGGAGTCATTAACAACTATCGGTCGAATGATGCTTTTGGTTTGTGTTTTCGTAATCATCTTATTTTACAAGTGGGGAGGGAGAATCAATTTTGTTTTGGCATGATAGTTGGTTATGTAATTCACCGTTGAAGTTTAAATATCCAAGGTTGTTCGCTTTGTCAGTCAAAAAGGATGGGGTAATTGCGAACTACGGAAGTTTTAGCAATGGGAGGTGGGTTTGGGACATTCAATTGAGAAGAAACTTGATGGAGAGTGAGTTTGCATTAAGGTATGAATTGTTTCTTCTGCTGGAAAATGTTCGTATTGACTCGGAGGTGGATGATTGCTACATTTGGAAGGGTAACGGGGAAGGTATTTATTCAGTTAAATATTGTACTAATTTAATCTCTGCCTTGTCATCTCCGGAGTTGTGTTGGTCTAAGATAGTTTGGACTGGTTTAATGCCTCCAAAAATAGAGGTGTTTATTTGGCAGGTTCTCCACCAGAAGTTGGCAGTTAAAACTGCCTTATTGAGGCAGGGTATTAGAGGTATTGAGGATTCTTCCTGTTCGGTTTGTGGTGAGGATACTGAGTCGGTGTGCCATTTGTTCTTTGAATGTAAAGTTGTTTGGGGGATTTGGGTGAGGTTTCTTCAAATGTGGAATTTATATTCTGTTTTACCTAATACTCCCGGAAGTTTTATGTTTTTCTGGTTGGATTTAGTTCATCATTCGGAAATCTGGAAATTTGTGTCAGGTGCTGTTTTGTGGACTGTGTGGAAATGTAGAAATGACATTGTGTTTGAGAAGGGTAGGTTGGATAAAGTTAAGCTCTTTTTTTTGGTCAGGTATACGGTGGCTTCATGATTCTTGGCTAAGTATTCTAATATTTCTATCCCTTTGGATTACCTCGTAGGAGACTTAACTTTGGTTGGTCAGCATCGTATTCTTTCGAGGTCTGTTATGTTCGAGTCTAAGTGGTGTCCCCCACCCCCGGGTTTTTTAAAACTTAATGTTGATGGGGCAGTTAATTTTGACTGGAGATGCAGTGTTATTGGTGGTGTGCTAAGAGATGCTGATTGTAAAAGGTTGGAGTTTTTCTCAAGATCGACTGGACTAGGCCCCCAATCCTTGCTGAGTTAAAAGCTATTCATTCTGGGTTAGATTTGTTTTTGAAATCGGTTTGGAGGGATAAAGGAAGTCTAATTCTAGAGAGTGATTCTTATAATGCACTAAAGTGGATTTCCAATCCGGAGACATGTCCAGATCTTTATGTTCAAGCGGTCAGAGTTATAGCCAAGTTAGTTAGTCAGTTCAATGTAACTACTAGGCTTGTTAACAGACGTATAAATGTGGAAGCTGATCGTTTAGCTAAATCAGGCATAGGATAGCACAAGGGCTTGTGTTTTGTTTGTATTTGGTGGTTGTCTTTGGGGTTGGTTTAAAGGGGTTTTATGTTGTATTCTATGTTCTGAACTAGTTGTATCTATTGCTATAGTAATAAATCTTTGGGCGCTCTTTTCCTCCTTCCTATGATCATTGAGTTTCTAGGAGCTTAATGGTTATGAAGGGGTTATTAATGAGGCCCTGTTTCTATAAAAAAAAATTCTTTCCTCCAACAAAGACCCTTGGCTTGTTCCACATATTTCTAGCAAGCACCTTGAATTGCCCATTGTATTGTCTATATACATAAAGGCTAAAGCATGCCCATTGTATTGTCTATATACATAAAGCATGCATGCTTGCTTTTATGAACCCTAGAAAAAGAAAGAAATCATGAAACAGCCACTTGGACTTTTTGATAGGGTAGTCTTTCAGTTTGTTATTTCAAGAAATCTATATCTTGTCTAAAACTATAATTTAGGCCTCGGTTTAGAATATTTGGGGAAAGTCATGCTCAAGTTTGGATTTAAAGGGAACAATAAGGTTCATTCTGTTTCATGTCACCTTATCAGTGCAAGCAAGTGATGTCAAACCTTCTTCTCTTTCTATCTCCGCTAAATGGTTTTATAGCATGTCTATGGAAGCCAAAATGAAAACTTTGAAGCATACGTATAAGTTTTCCTGGCTACAGAAATGTGTCCCGTATTTATGCAGTTTGCAAAGCATTCTATCACGCAGAGAGGGAAACTAATCCCATGTCTGCCTATGACATGGACTTTAAGAGGACTTGAGAGGAACCAAATATGATGTTAGTAACCCTTCAGTTTTGACGTCAAAACGCAACAAGCTCAATGGGACAGCAAGGGAAACTCAATTTCCCCTACTTTTCCTTGTTTAAATATAAATGTATATCCAAACAAAGGAAAGGATGATCCTTTCCCCTCCCCCACTCCAATCCAATCATGGGGTTAAGGTTATCATGCACTCTATTGCATAACAAACAAATGAGAGAAGAAAAGAAAAAGTACCACGGGCTAGCTAGTTAGAAGCATTGTTTCATATCATAGTTAACGCTTGCCGTTAACTCAACAAATAAATGAGCCCCGTATTAGAACTAAAAAACAGTAACAGAAAAATTCCCAAAGCATATAGAGAACAGTTACCGCATCAGAAAGTTTATAAGCAGCAGCACTGCCATCATAATCCCTAAGTTCATATTTAACTTCTCCAAGCAAACGGAAAACTTCAGGGTCACTAGTTTTCTCCTATAGAATATGAATATTAGTTAGTAAGTTAACATAGAGCATTAGTTGATTTTCTGTAATAATAAAAAGAAAGAAAAACTGGAGCAACATACACCACATAAATTGCATAGTATATCCAAGATTAGCAAACCTTGGCCAACTCCTGAAGCATAGAAGCTGCTCGTGCATAATCACCTAATTCTGTCAACGTAACTGCTGCTCCCTGCAGGACCTCTTAAATTTTAGATTGATGACACAGGTTCATATATGCTGAGTAGACAAGCATTTTTCTATTTAATAATAGCATATACACCAATATATGTATAGATGTCCCTAGAGACAAATGACAGAACATCATCAAAAGGTTACTCGTTTATAATTTCTAGTGTGCAGAATGTTTTTCTTTTCCTGGTATATCTGATCTTAGGCTACATTATGGCAGATAACCTCCCCTATCCCATAAACCCTCATCCTGCCCATATCAAGTTTTTAAAACTGAACCTATGATGTCCAAGTTGAAGTTGCAAGTCCTAACTGCTAAGGTGTCCCCTTGGAGAGTAGTTTTGGCAAACTATTCCAGTTGAAAAGCATTGGCAAAGCTGTAAACTCATTCGATGGGAATTCAGGAAGCAAATTCCAAAATAAGTCATTCACTTCTTATCCAAAAGAAGAAAGAAGAAAGGAAATCACTGTGTAGCATCCAATTATAAATATAATAAGTAACACAAGTAGACATCAATTCTCAAATTACTAAGAGTGCAAAAAGCTGATTCAGAAAGTCAAGGGGAAAATATAGTATAAAGCGAGGCTGAAACCATTTTATAGTATTATGTAACAGGGTAATCATAATAGTTGTCACTGGTAAGAAGTCTCTTAACTCCAAAGGACGAACTTGGATGAATTATGATAAATCACTCATTAAAATTGATAGATAATGTGTATGTTAAAGATGCAAAAGTCAATAATATCTTTTAAAACCAGTCACCAGATTCAATAAATTATAAGTTTTTTATGCTTACACCGTGAAAGATCAAGCTTTAACTACTCGAGAAGCTCTATTTAAAACAAAACTATCAGTATTTGGCTTCAGAAAATCTGTTGTCATGCATATTTAAAGCTTTTTCTTATTGTGTAGCCAATCTTCCACTTCCCGATAACACAAAATACTAATCCTATTATTTACTGCTTGTTCATAATCTGAGGCATTCAAAATGCATTCAGAGACTCAAAGCTTGAGGAAGCCTATCACCACACCAAAGTCAGAAATTAACCCAAAAAAACCAATGAAACTCTTATCGAAGAACAAATCATTAAATGGAAGAGCAATAGGCAGGTGAGTATAAGACTTTATTTTATAATGTTCTGGTTTGAATGGAATCTTTATAAATATTAAGTTTATTTAGGTTACTTTTTATAAGTCAGATTTTATTTCTTTTCCAAGTAATAGGTTTTTATGGTTGTATTTGGTATTTTGCATTATATGACGTCTTGGGTTTAGTTATATATATACTAGGTTATTTCAGTTTAGATAGTTTATTGAATGGTGAGTATTGTAATTGTTCTTCGCCTATTGATTGAATTTGGCTTTTCTCCCCCAGTTCATCAACTTCTCCCTTGATGTCCCAGTTTCTTCCTAAGTGCTTCTATCCATTTCTGTTTTCCCCACTAGAACTCTAATATTTTTACCGACTTGTTCTGCATCAACTTCCTTAATGGTTTTAATTAATAACACTTTCTAAAATTCAACTTTTCAGAGTTAACTAAGATAAGGAAAACAAAAACGTAAAAATGAAAAAGAAATTTGTGAAGTGAGTCATCTTGAGAAGAAAGTAGTAATCCAAGAATAGCGGCTAATGTTATCAGAGAAAAATTAAACACAACATATTCTCAGACTCACTTCAAGTGCAGTTGCATCTTTTGGGGAGGCACTTAGGGTAGCCTCAAACTGTTTCAGTCTAACCTGCCATGTATAATAGCAATGAGTTAAATATTTCCATGATAAAACATCAAAGAGACTACAAAAAGAAACTGATCACACCAAAATGTCATACTAAATGTCAGAAGCAGCCGTGTAGTAGTTGTAGTAGTAGTTGTCTCATTTGTTTAGGAGTTTTTTATGATAAGAAAGTTAAGTCTTATGAGTCTTTGTAATCTAGATAGAAGTTTATCTTGTCATATCATATTAGAAGTCAGCTACTCAGTCTATTTTTTTTTGATAGAAGTTGGAGGTCTCATTAAAAACTCCCTTCGTATTCTTCCACATACTTAGAAGTATGTTGAAGAACAAGGAAGGGAGAAAAGAGTGCCTCATATTTTATTAAATATAATACTAAGTACATGAGGTAACACCAAACCCACATACGGGAATAAACACCAATACAACCCATATCACCTAGAAATCTTACATCGTCAACCAAAAAGCCCCTAAATCACCTCAAGATGTAAGATAACATAACAACAACAAAAAACCAACAATTACAACCACAAACTTAAAAACGCCTCTGAATACAGCAGCCGAACAATCACAACCCAATTGGAGGATCAAGATCTAAAGAAATATCGCAATCTTCAGGAACCCAAGAATTAGGTTTGAAGGAAGGATCAACTTCATGCACCAAGATTTTGAATAAATGATCCCCGACCTTCAACTCCAACAACTCATTAATTCTCACTTGAGCGTTTGTGAGTATTTGGATTTTAGCCCGATCAAAAGACGAAGGGAACTCACAACTGTTATCGATTGCTATTAACTTGCCCCACTTAGTAGCTATGTTTTTGAAAGTATCCCAATTCCAAGCGTGAAAAGGAATACCTTCGCAAACTAGCCAAACGCGCCGGCTCTCCACCACAAGGCTCTCAGACCAAGTTTCCACTCTGGAAAACCATTCTGCAAGAGTTTCTAACTTTTCATCCTTCACGCATCTCAACGAATTAGAATCTTCAAAAACCATTAGAACTACATTTCCAGCAGCTCTCATAAGCGTGAAACCCGCTAGTCCTTTGGCTTGTATTTGGTTAGCAAGATTACCAATCTTGATAAAGTTCTTGCACCACCCCACAAGACAGTTAGACAACACATGAAGTTTATCTGCGTCCACAACACCCTCAACTTCACAGTGTTTAATTGTCGGAAAAACTTCCAGCCCCGACTTACTATGAACAACTTTCGAGGACTTTCGCCAGTAAGACTGTCGGGGTTTATGTTTAGCCAAAGAGACTCTAATTTTGTTGCCGTAAATATGATAACCATTCATCTTAGAAATCGATGTCCTTGCTTCTTCAATTGTAGCAAAGCGAATAAACCCAAAACGAACCCCATTCGAGTTTCTTTTTTTGGGAATGAAGGCATCAATAACTTGACCATGTGAGCCAAATATGGATCCAAGTTTCTTCCAATGGATCTTCTCTGGAAGGTTTTCGATAAAAATCGTGTAACAATCCTTTATGGACCCATTGCGAAAATCTGGTTGGCCTTCTTTCGACCGATTATAAAACCCATTTCTTCTTCTTCCCACCACTTCGGAAAATTTTGCATCGGAATACCCTTTCGAATAGATCTCCTTGGCTCCACCATGATCAACATTAGCGACTGGAAGCGTTGGTGTTGCATGAACAAAAGACAGCTTTCCGTTCCTATGTTTCCCTTCTTGTGAGCATTTCTTCAAAGGACTGGATGATAGTGGATTTTCACCCGACCTCGCCGAAAATGATCCCGAATTTTGTTGATTTTGGGTTGAAGGAGAGTGTCTGTAAGTGGTGCCGTCGGACTCAACTATCCAACCCGCCTCACGTGCCAAGGCTGCCAAAACATCGTTCTTAGCAGCATTCGGTGGAATAGAGAAGTTACCAAACTGTCTCAATCCGGCCAACAAGCGTCTGGTAAAAACTCTTCTTTGCGGTTTCCGTAACCTTGTCCTCTCCTTTTCATTCTCAATTTTACGATTGTCCTTACCGGAGTAAGATGAAGAGGCTGCACCAGCGGATCCAGATTTCTTGAGAAGACTGCCTCGTGGAACTGCATTTTCCTTCATTTTTAAATCGTTAACCCGCTTATTCAACTCTGCCACTAATGCTTTAAGAGCCTTCACTTTCGCTTCTAATTCCTTGGCAGACTCCAGGGGGATATCACCAACTGCAACACGGCAGTCTGGTTCAAGCGGGAGATGAGAACTCCTAGACGATGAAGGAGGAACAATAGGAGGCCTCACGGAGGAAGCAGCCACCGCACCAGCTGAGTCAAACCCTCGAAGTTGGCTGGGTTGAGACGTTGGATGGGTTCCATGGTGAATACTCAGCTGTACACCACTGCTCGACACAAGAGAAGACGGGATTAGGTCACGTTTAGGCACTGCGCTGGGTTGAGTGGCGGAGGCGAACTCGGACGGCTGGAGGCTTCGAAAATCTGCAAAGGACGAGTGTAGATCTGCGACTAAAGACAGCGTTTTTCGCAAATGCAAGTCCAGATCTGTATTCACCGTGAGCAGACGACCATCCTAGGAAAAAGCGGCGTCAAACGGTGGTCAGAGTGTGGCGGCGGACGGCGGCAGCAGACGGCGGGCGGCGGCAGCGGCCAGCGGGCAACAGACGAATGAGACAACACTTTTAAATTTAAAAACACCTGGGCCCTAGAGAGAAGCGGGAACTTCTCTCACTCCAGAAAAGGTTTTTAGCTACTCAGTCTATTTAAACTCTTGTAGTCTCCTACTTCAAAAGTTATATTTTTCCTAGCGTTAACTCCATTATTTTTTTTGATAGGATAGCGTTAACTCCATTATTCTTTCCTTCTCTCTTGATATATTCTCGTAGATTACAACATTAGATGATTAATGAAAAAATTTAAATGATGATAATAATAATCATAAGAAGAAGAAGAACCATTGAGTCAATACTTGCAAAAAAACTAATAATAATAACAATACAAAATTAATAATAGAGGCACTTAAATAAGCCAATTTTTTCTTCTCTGTCTCAAGGCAGAAAGCAGAAGCAAGCAGTGTGTTAAAATGTCTGAAAAAATGCATCTCTATGATCTTTTAAATTATTAATTTATTATTACAAATATATGAAGAAAATCAAGGATGAAAGCACACACTTGTCCATGAGATCATACAGATCACTAAGTATTTTTTTATCCTCTCAGATAAACATTGAGCTATCCAGAAGATAGATCATAAAAAACAATTTATCAGATTCATCTGTAGCAAGAAATTCCTAAACTTAAGGATGTTCCACTATCGATACCTCAAGAGTATCTTTCTGTTCTTGTGACAGTTTCTTGTCAATCACTGCAGCTTCCTCTGGTGGATTAACACTGGAGAGTCATGTCAAGATATGATAATTCCTTAACATAGACAGACAGTACTAATTAAGTAAAAAGAAAGAGAAAAAATAAGAAACAAACAAACAAATAAAATAAATAAATAAATAAAGCTTACATAACATGTACTTCAAATACACAGACATACAATAAACTTCAAACATTTTCATTGCTCACATGAAAATCAACTTCCTTTGGCAAGGTAGGGAAACCTTTTGCCTTGATGACAGTTCACAGACACATTTTATGCAAAAAAGGCACAGCAAAAATGGCTTAGGAAACATGCTAGACTTCAACTCAATAGTAAATAGCACCTAGGAAACATATGGATGTACCTACAGAGTAATTAAGGATAAACTTTACGTTTTTGCAGGCTAGAAGCCTAGAACAAAGATAGTAAATATGGTGGACTGGGAAATGAAATCCCAGGTCTATTATTCTTAGATTTACAATGAAGAGAGAAACATTTAATGTTCTAAACACACCTTCCAGGAAGAAAGTCTCCAAGAGTAAAAACCAGCCCAAAGACCACAACAGCTATTCCTACTCCAATCTGTTAGGAAAAGAAGGGGGCAGCTCAAGATGAGGAAAAAATAAAAAAAATAACTGTGATGTTCCAACCTTAGTACCAAGATCAATTGTTTTCTTCTCTGGTTCAACAGGTGCATCATAGTCAATTGGTCCAAAATCTTTCTGCTCCTCCGCCTTTTTCTGTTCAACTGCAGCCCTGAGCAGCATGCACAAAGAATGACCATCATCAAAGAAACTGAGACAAAATGGATGCAAAAAATACCAACTGTTGGGGTAAACCATACAGAAACATTTGTCCCAATTGCAAAGTTATATGCTATTGCTAAGTGTTAGTATTGCTAGCAGCTAATCTGTATTGGGCACTGCATCAAATGGATGTAAAAAATGCCTTTCTCAATGGACTGGAGAACTTGATGATGAGTTCTACATGGATCTGCCTCCATATTTTGAAGGGACAAATGGCAACACACAGGTATGCAAATTGAAGAAGTTACTCTTTTTTTATAAGAAGGCCTCGTTAAAAAACCCCTTCATAACCGTTAAGCTACAAGGTATCTTAACGGACATTGGAAGGAGGAAAAGAGTACCCACATTTTATTAATAGAAACATAGAGTACAACCTAGGTAAAACCCCCCCTAGATTACAACCTTTCTCATAAACCAACACCTCTCCCCTCAAAGGATAACTTACAAACCAATCAAAAACCGAAAACAACAAAACACATCAAACATTACCCAATACCCGCCTTAGCTAAACCTACAGCGTCCCAATTAATACTTCTCTTAACAAACCATAACATCAAAATAGCATCCAGCACAAACTTGGCTAATTCCTTAACCATAATGCTAAACACAACAGGACTATCTTCAGGGTTTTTAATCCAATTCACAGCTACCAAAGAATCACTCTCCAAAATGAGACGCCCCTTATCTCTCCACTTCGAATCTAAAAACATCTTCAACCCTGCTTGGATTGCTTAGTGTTCAGCAAGGACCGGAGGACCAGTTCCAGACGCAACCGAGAAAGACCCCATCTGCTTACCTTCAGCATCCCTAAGCAACCCACCGATACCACTGCACCTCCAACAACAGCCCACAGCCCTGGCCACATTTCCAAACTTCCATTTTCAAATACCATTTGATTCCTACATTTCCAAACGGACCACATAACAGCACCCAGAATAAATTTCCAAATCTCAGAATTCGGAATTAAATCAGCCCAAAAGAAAAAGAAATCCTTGGGACTATTGGGCAAGGCTGAACATGCGTTCCACATCCTCAAGAACGACACCCACACACCCCAAACTGATCTGCAAGAGAAGAATAAATGACAAACAGTCTCAAATTCCGACCCAAACAATAGGCACAAAGGATCGTCAATTCCGTTTACAGGGCGCCTAATTAGGGCAGACTTAACTGTCATCTTCTGGTGAAAAATCTTCCATAAAAAAGCTTCAACTTTAGGAGGAGCAAAACCAGCCCAAACAAACTTCGACCATAACAAATCCGGAACAGAAAAATTTGTAGCAACTTTAATACACGATTTAACCGAGTAAACTCCTTCCCCATTCCCTTTCCAAACACAACAATCATCATCGCCCCCCCACCAACGCTAACTTTGTCCAATAACGAAATTAGTTCAATCCATAGATCCACTTCCCAATCTAACAAATTCCTCCTCATCTGGATGTCCCACACCCATCTACCATTAATAAGCTACCCAAAATCTGCTATAACCCCATCCTTGTTAACCGATAGAGCAAAGAGCCTAGGAAATTTCATCCTCAGAGGAAGGTTGCACAGCCATTCATCCTGTCAAAACAAAAACGAATTCCCTTTCCCAACTTGCAGCACAAAATGATTACGTAACCCTTGGCTAAAAGTGTTATCTGACCAGAAGTTATTGAAAACTCCTTTCCAAAGCCAAGAAGACTGGGCGGACAGACTATTCCCCAACCGTATCTCTCTTCTATCCAATTTGTACTTGGAGCACACCATCCTTTTCCACCAGGATTCTTTCTCGCTTCCAAATTTCCAAACCCACTTACCTAATAAAGCTTTATTCATAAGCATTAAATCAATGATACCCAACCCCCCATACTCTCTTTGTTTACAGACTTGCGACAAATTAATCCAATGAACTCTACTTCTATGTGATGTGCTTCCCCATAAAAATTCAGCCATAACTGAATTCAACGTTCTTGAAACGCTAGAAGGCATTTTGAACAAAGACATATAACAAATCGGAAGCCCAGACAGGAAAGATTTCACCAACACAACCCTACCAACAAGGGAAAGCGTCAAAACTTTCCAACCAGCTAACTTCTGATAAAATTTCTGGATAATCGGCTCCCATAACGCTGTCGAATTCTGCCTGAACCCAAGAGGGAGCCTAAGATACTTCGTCGAAAAAAAATCAGCCACACCCCCTATAGACTTGGCCCAATCACTGACAGTCGAGACGTCCAAATTAATCCCAAAAAGAAGTTGCTTTATGGTCTAAAACAGTCAACAAGAGCTTGGTTTGATAGCTTATAAAGAAGCATGGTTTTTTATAAAAAAGGGATGCCTCGTTAAAAAACCCCTTCATAACCATCAAAATACAAGAGTATCTCGACGAATATTGGAATGAGGAAAAGAGTGCCTCAAAATTTTATTAACAATAAAAAAACCTCAAAGTACAACATATCCAAAACAAACATAAAGAACCTTAACTAGAAGACTCTCCTAAGAAAACCTACAACAAAACACCACCTTAACCAATTCCTAGCTTTGCTAATTCATCCGCTTCAAAATTCGCACATCTTTGAATATGTCTCACAATAACATTCCTATCTACTACAATAGACACAATTTCCTTTACTGGCGAAATAAACAAAGAAGAAATAGAACCCGGATTTCTAATCCAATCTAAGGCTTTGGAGCAATCATTCTCTAAAATAAGTCTTCCCCTCGAGGCCAAGTAGACTCCATGAAGAACAATAAGCCTGCTTTGATTGCCGATAACTCCGCCAAAATAGGAGAACCCGAACCTATACTTCCAGAGAAAGTCCCCAGCACAATATCATTTGCATCCCTTAATAAGCCTCCAATTCCCCCTTTAATTCAATGCTTGTTCATTGCCCCATCCACATTTTTTTTATAGAAGTTGGAGGTCTCATTAAAAACTCCCTTCGTATTCGTCCACATACTAAGAAGTATGTTAACGAACATAGGAAGGAAGAAAAGAGTACCTCATATTTCATTGAATAAAACGCCTCATTACATATGAAAACACGAAATACTCTCAAACGAGGATAAACACCATTACAAAAAACATAATCACCTAAAGCTCTCACCTTCTCGACCACAAAAATCAAGAGGCAATCACCCTATACCTAAGATAAACCTCCATCAATAGGAAAACAACCCAACATTTAATGACATAACATACATAAAAACAACACCTAAAATCATTAAAACAAAAACATCCGCCTCTGAAGGGAACTCCACAAAAATACCATGTATCAAAATCACCAAAAAAATCAGCTCGATAAATTATCTTTAATGAACCAAAACCACACTTCCTTCCCTTCAATCAATGTTTCCTTGCCACTTAATTCAGAACTCTTTCCTTTGTCTTGCATTTCTTCGCCACACGATTAGTTCTTAATTTCACAGGGATAGGGGGCACCACTGGGGTATCTTACTTTAATTGAAGTGTGTCAGTAGATGAACCATGAGAAGTAATGAGACCCATCATAAGAGCATCTTCCGAGGCCCTGAGGCTAACACCATCAGAATGATCAACTGATTTATTAGCTAGATGCTCCACGATATTTAATTTTGAATGACCCACAGCCTCCATTGTGTGCAACCCCAATTTGTTACTCGATTTCTCATCGCTTTTGACACAATTTATGAGTGAAACCTTTTCTAAGTGGGGACCTTCAATTGCAACATCTTTGACGGGGCAATTTAAACCTGGGGATGACACTGACGATCCTGACAGAGAATTCTCCAACGTTGCCCCGAGAAAACAATTCAGATCTGGAGAATCATCGACTTCCTCAAGGATCCAAGAGTTTGGTTTGAAAGAAGGCTCAACTTCATGCACCATGATTTCAAAAGAATTAGAACCGACCTTCAAACTTAATGACTCATCAATCCTCACTTTAGTCTTTGTGAGGATTTGAAGTTTTGCACGATCAAAAGTAGGAAACTGAGAGCTTTCATCAATTGATACTAATTTGCCCCACCTAGCCGCAATGTTCTTGAAAGTACCCTAATTCCACGCGTGAAAAGGAATCCCTTAACAAACTACCCATACTCGACGGCATTCAACCACTAGATTCTCCGACCAAACTTCAACTCTAGAAAACCACCCTGCAAGAGTCTATGATTGTTCATTCTTAACCCTTCACAACGTATCAGAATCCTCGAATATCATGAGAACTACATTCCCAGCAGCTCTCATTAACGAGAAACCGTTGAGTCCTTTGTCTTGCATTTGGCTAGCAAGATCACCGATTTTGGTATAGTTCTTGCACCACCCCATTAGGCAGTTATCCAAAACTTGAAGTTTAGCTTCGTCAACAACACCATTTACTGTATAGAGATTATTTCTTGTAACATTTTCTCTCTCGGGCTTTAGGTGGACAACTGGCGAAGACTTTCTCCAAAAAGAATGTCTTGTGTTGTATTTAGAAAAAGAGACTCCAATTTTACTACCACCAATGCGAGCGCCATTCATCTTTGAGATCACTCTCTGGGCTTCTCCAATTGTAGCAAAGCGAATGAAACCGAAACGTGCCCCCTTTGAATTTCTTTTAGTTGGAATGAAGGCGTCAATAACCTGACCGTATGGGCAAAATAACGATCCAAACCGCTTCCAATGGATATTCTCTGGTAAATTATCAATGTATAACGTAAAACAACCATCTCTAAACCCATTGTTGATTCTTGGATAATCTTTCTTCCTCCAGTAGTTAAAAACGTGAGAATCCTGAGGAAGGATTTCCGCCTCAGAAATCTACGCAATGGCCCCTTCCACACTCCTTGCTTCAACCAACGAATCATCCCTATTCTTGTTTGTCACCAACACCATCCTCTCATATTTTTCCGCTGCCACTGTACTACTCAGCTTCTTCCTCGCCTCCTCTGATTTATGCACAGTCTTTGTCTGCTGCCCGTCTCTCTGATTTTGATGCTCCACTTCACTCACCTTCGACAGTATAAAATCCACTAGTTTCGTCTTAATATCTGATTTTTTCAAAGGATTTACGTTCTGCTTTTCCTCTATCTCGGACTGACGACTATTCTTAGTCTAGCGAGCTGAGGTTTCAGCCCGTTTCTCTGTTGCTTCATCGCGATTCTTGAACGTCATTTTGAATGCAGAGGCTGCTGAACTGTTTAGTTTTGAACCAAAAAAACCAGAGATGAAAAGGTTTATGACAACGTGCGTGAAAACCCAGAACCACCAGCAGCGTTCTGAAAATAGAGCTCCTGAACAGTGACGGAATTTTTGAACAGTAAAATTCCGGTGAACGGCAGTGGGTGTTCACAGTTTAATACTTGGGTTTTTGTCACGAGCTTCCGACATGCACAGCTAGAACGAACTTTGAAGACTGCTGATGGAAAAATCGACGAAGGTGTTTAGATTTGCCCCGATTGAAGGGGAATCAATCAAAATAAACCAGGAAAAAGGAAACTCTATGGATAGACGATGATCCTTAAGAAAAAAGGCGTCAAAAGGAGGTCGATGTGCGGCGGGGGACGGTGGTCGGAGTACGACGGATGACGGACGGCAAGCGACGGACGACGATGAAGAAGGCTGTTAAACATCACTCATATTCTCTCTCCCTCTGCCCCTGGAATTTTGAAATTTGAAATCTCCTAGGTTAGAGAGAAGCTGGAGCTTGTCTCACTTACTTTTTTCACGAGTGCAACGGCAGAGCATCTCACCTATTGAAATAGGTAAAAAAAAAAGCCCCATCCACATTCACTTTGAAGAAACCTTTAGGTGGAGGGCGCCACGTCATAGGAATAATGGAAGTTTTCTTACTGTTCGATCAAGAATCAGCCAAGGAAGGATTTCCCACAAGACAATCAAATGGAATCGAAACATTTGGAAATTTTGCTGAAAACCATGCCGACAACCTATATCGCGTTATAAAGAACAGAAGAGTTTGGTCCAATTTCTTTTTCTCAAATATAATCTCATTCCTATATTTCCAAACCGACCATAAGATCACCCCCGCAATAAAATACCATATTCTTGAACGAGGTACTAAATCCAACCAAGCGAAAATGAGAGCAGCGGGATTTTCTGGCACCAAAAAAGACAAGTCCCAAATCCGTAAAAAATTAGTCCATAACCTCCAAACAACCGAACAGGACATGACACAAACAAGTGTGGGACAGTTTCCAAGACCAAACCACAAAGTGGGAAAATATTATCTGCAATTCCAAAAACAGACTGATTATACTCCCTTTTTCAAATGTTCACACAACTATAAAAAATCTCTCTTGATTCTGTATGTGGATGATGTAGAAAAGTGGTATGTGCAGAGAAGAAAATTATATTCCTCTGTATTTGTTGATATTTCTATTGATAAAAGTGGCACCTATTTATAAGTTACAAAGAGAGTCTAATCTAGGAGAATTTCACAAAATAAGCAAATTACACAAAATCAGTATTTTTTTTCTTTTTGATAAGAGTGGGAGGTCTCATTAAAAAAACCCTTCATACTTCTCGGCTAACCATGAGGTAGCCAATAAGTAGCGAAAGGAGGAAAAGAGCACTTCAATTTTCAGCAATTAAATCCCTAAATGTTAGCAGTTAGATATTTGGAAATATTTTTTTGATAGAAATAGGAAGCCTCATTAAAAACCTCTTTAAGTTGGCTCTTATGAAGAGGCAACTAGCGGAAGGAGGAAAAGAGTACCTCAATTTATAGATAAAACAATAATTACAGAAGAGTACACCTTACACATTAAACAACCAAAAATAAAAACCCAAAACATTACATCAATAAAACTCAAAACATTCATCCAACCCCCTCCTTAGCTAATTTATCTGCCTCCCAATTACAGCTCCTAGAAATCAGTCTAACAATAATCTCCCTAGCAGAAACTAATGCCCCAATTTCCCCAACCAAAGAACTGAAAAACGTAGGGGCAGAGAACGGCAACAAAATCCAGTCAACTGCAGATTTACAATCACTCTCTATGATAAGTCTTCCCTTCAATGCCCAGTCAGAAGAAAGGAAAAAATCAATGCCTTCTTTAATGGCTTTCAACTCAGCCAAAGGAGGAGGACCTGACCCTACACCAATAGAGAAAGTGGCTAAAGTATTGCAATTAGAATCATTCAAAATTCGTCCAATTCCACCCTGCAGCCCATCACCTCTTACAGCCCCATCCACATTGAATTTAAAAAAATCAGGTGGAGGAGGAAGCCAGCAGTGAACCTTCTTTATCTTAAAGGATTTATTAGGAATCTTGTCTGCAAGCGAGGGATCCCCAACTAGTAAATCAGCCTGAATATGAACATGAGGGAATTTAGCTAAAAACCATTTAGCCAACCTAAATCTAGAAATGAAGAACATAGAAGAACTGTCGAAATTCCAATTTTCAAACACCACCGAATTCCTAGCCTTTCATAATGACCACAAAACAACTCCCGGGATAAAATTCCAAATAGAAGAATAAGCCCTTATATAAGACCATTGAGGCAGAACTGAAGAGATATCCCATAACCTTAGGAATCTATTCCACAGCTCCCCTGCAACAAAGCATGTGATGAAAAGGTGTTGAATTGTTTCTTCATGCTTATGACATAAAGGACAAAGAACATCTTCCAAGGGAACTCCCCTTTTCTTCAACTCCACTCTAACGGCCAAATTTTGGTGAGAGATCTGCCAAAGAAAATGTTTCAACTCTAGGAGGAGTCAAACCAGACCACAACCACTTGTTCCACTCGAAATTACCTCCAAATATTTGGAAATATAATTCTCTAATTTTCAACAGCTAACTATTTGGGAATATAATTCCCTAATTTTCAGCAATCTACACTACCCCTCAAGTTGGTGAGTAAACTTAGTGAACTTCCCAGCTTGGATCTTGGATGCGTTCTCATCTCTTTGGCAACGACTATGTTGTCTCAAAGAGTAAAAAAAATCCTCCCTTATTTTGGGAGCCATTGAGTTCACCCATAGCCATTGTTGATAATGTGCAACTGTTGTTATTGGTTTTTGCACCCTAGTGAGATGTCTTCCACTCAAGGGGAAAACTTATTTTGGAGAGTGATTGCAGCAAAGCCTTAGATTGGATCAAGATTTCGAGTTCTTTTATTGCTTTATTTATTTCGCTAGTAAAGGAAATTGGGTCTTTGGTAGTAGATAGGAATGTTATTGTAAGACATATCAATAAAATTGTGAATTGTGAGGCGGATGAATTAGCTAAGATAGGAATTGGATGAGCATGTGTTTTTTTTTTTTGGTTTTCTAGGAGGTTTATTTTTTATGTAAGGTGGTGTTGTTGTAATGGTCATCTTGTACTGCTTTTTCTTGGTTGGTAATAAAATTTTGAGGCACTCTTTTCCTCTTTCCAATGTCCGTTGGGATACCTTAGTGTTTTGACGGTTATGAAGGGGGTTTTTAACGAGGCCTCCCTTTCTTATCAAAAAAAAAAACTTTCCTCTGCCAGTGATGATCTTTTTCTGGTTTCTGCATCTACTTCTAAGATGTCTTTAAGCTTTTTCTGTCATTCACAGAGTGGGTTGCTGCAGCCATTCAACTTATGGAACATGGTTGACTTAACAATACTATATTTTCAAGGCTTAGATAGAACCTCCTCTAGTGTTTTTTTCAGGCTTAACTAGAACCTCCTCCTCTAGTTTTTGTAAGGCTAAACTAGAACCCTCTTCCTCTGGTTTTTTTAAGGCTAAACTAGAACCTCCTCCTTTAGTTTTCCTAAGGCTAAACTAGAACCTTCTTCCTCTAGTTTTTTCTAAAGGCTAAACTAGGAACCCTCTCCTTATCCAAGATTGATGTGAGACATCAATTGTGAACGGAAAGCACTACCTGAGTAATTACTATGTGTAATTTGATAAACATCAATAACAATCTATTACATTTTAATGTGAAGATATTTCTAGCAAGCATGAATCAGGAGAAAAATGTAACACAAATGTACCTTCTAATTGCTGCAAGCCTTTCCTCAAAGTCAATGTCCAAGGAGTTGCTGTTAGATTTCCCATCAAATTGAACACTTAAACCAGGAGCCTCTGCATGTAACAATAATTTTTGGGTGAATAACTTGAAAATTTTATAGAATTAGGACAAAAATATGTTGTGGACGCTTTTGGCAAGGGAAGGAATTAGCAAGAACATAACTTAAATATAGTATTAATTAAATAAGGATTATTCTTTAAATAATCACTATAAATTCATAGTAATCCCATGAATTATTAGTTGTTCTTATTTTCATAATCCAAGATTAAACATTGTAAACATCTAATCAAGAGAAGTAGTTTTCTTGTTAATAAATAAGCAAATTTATCCCTGAACCTAAGAGATTGGAGCTCATTCTAACGAGGTCAGAGGTGTCAACTCCTTTGATGAGTTGAATCTTCTTACAAAATAGGTCGCTCAAGAAACAAGAATAAGGGAACTAATTCCAGCATCATTTAATTGTACATCTTCTGGTGAGTCTATCCTTGTCTAGGAAATCTAACGAAATAAAATAGTAAAAATAATTAAACCAATTTACATTGAAGGAAACACTATGTGTTCAACCTTTAAGCTCAGAAAGCATATTTTATAACAAAAACTTTTGTGCAAAATTTTAACAAGAAGAAACAAGAAAGAGCCATTCCAAGGGCTGAGATGCCTCAACTTGATGAAGTTACCATAGCTCCCACTTCTAGGGGATATATCCAGTCCACCATTGCTGACCCCCACCCCTCACACAATGACACACTCTTTAAAAGAATAAAAAAGAAATTTATTCCTTTTTATTGAGGATTCGTGTGATAATTAGATGACAACATGAGAGACATAAGATACCCACCAGTCAACCTAACAACTAAAAACCAAAAGGAGATTACAGAAGTCAAAGGAAAAATGAAAAAAAGGGGGGGGTAGAAATCTTAGTTAACAAATATTGCCATATCAGTAATAAGTCCAATGAATTGATTTTCTAAGAAAAGAAATACATCTTACTTACGCGCAGGTGAAGGACCAGACTGCTTACTATCTGATTTCCTGCACAAAGCAATATTATTTACAATTTATTATGATAAACTGAAACATAATCAAATTAATGATCTAGGATATTTTAAAACTTTTACAACAGAACAACAATCTCATACAGTTTGTTTATGTCCACATGTTTTAAGGAAAAGGAGAAAGAAAGAAAGAAACAAGAATTGGGGAGTGGGAGCTGTCAGCCTTGATCATAAAAACATGCTATAGGAAGAATAGATACATAGTCAAGGGAAAGAATGAATATAACGAAGCCTTCAGCGTCATTGCATTTGGTGTCTTATTGTCTTAACCATAGTCAGAATTTCCTAACCAAAATATTTAAAACAAAATGATCTTTCTACTATGAGGTAGGAGGTTGTGGTTATAGCAAGCCTATAACCAACTGGTAACAGATAAGAGATGTTCAATTCGACAAAAAGAAATCAATAAGGTTTACCATCTCTTGTAGTACAAACATAAGCTAGCAATTTTTTAGATACCTTGATTGTAAATTCAAACCCTTCTCGCTTGATGTGCTAGTCTTGTTTGCCTGGGTTTTCAGAGGGGGAATCCATGTTTAAAGAAGACTACACTTGAAGCAAAAAACAAGAGGAGAGTAGGAGTTTACCTTTGGCGTGGATTTTCTGGGACCAAAGCCCCGTTTAGGGTTAGAATCAGAGCATTGTATATTAAAGAAAGACAAGGTAGAAATCGACGTCGATGCTGCTGCAATCCACATGGTAATGATGGAGCTCTTAATATCTGAAGTAACTAACCAAAGTCTTTAATTCCGAAATAAATAAACTAACATCAACCCAAACTCCAATTTAACATCCAAACAATTGTTCTATTGATTTATCTCGCGAAATGAAAAGGCGTCGTTGCTGGTTTTGGGGTTGATTCAATGGCGGGTGAGAGGGATAACGTCACCCGATAAGGAACTGTTTGGTTTGGATCCGTATTTGAATATCAACCCGATTTCTTATATCCGGTTCTGCTCAAATTGTGTGGTCACTGTGTGATAGCTTCTTCTAGTATTTAGTTTTTCTTAATTTTAAAAGCATATTTTGAAAGTAAAATTATCTTATAGACAGATCGTGTAAATTTTAATTTATACTTTACGAATTTAATTAGTGGATTAGAGTTTTAAATTTAAATTATAAGACTTATAATTAAAATTATTTATGAGAATATTTGAGTTGTGGTGGTCATAGGTGATTCACTTTTTTTTTTAATTTGGGTGGAGAGTTATAATCGGCGATTTTGTGTCGGTGTTCAATTTTAGATGATAGATTTTGGGTTAGTTGAATTAATGAATTTTATTTTATGATTCAAACTTTATTTGAATTTTTTGAGTTGCAATTATGAAATTTAAGTCGAGTTAATTGAATTTCTCTTTAAATTTAATTATAATTTTATATAATATTATTATACATATTGGCTTCAATTTAAACAAATTTCTCTAATCATATAAGAACATAAGATATATATTTATATTCTTTTTTATGTGTAAATAAAATTTATAATATTATTTAATAAACTAAATACTATCTAAAATTATAATATATATATATATATATAATATTATGTTATTGAGTTCTTTGACTATTAAAAGTAACAAAATGACGCTATGACTATAAAGAGTTGATTTGTTGAGTCCCTCAACTATTAAAAGTTACAAAATGATCACTTGACTATTCATTATAGTTTCAAACTCATTTATTTCCGTTAAAAAGTTAACGGTCGCCTGAGCTAAACGTTAACATGTTGAATGAGATATGATATCCGTTTGAGATTATGAGATCAAATTTTATCATATCTCAGTCAGGTGGTTAATGTGCAGATTAGACTGTCGTCAAATTTTTAACAGAAAATGATGAGTTTGGAACATAATAAATAATCAGGTGACCACTTTGTAACTTTTAATGGTCAAGGGGCTAAACAAAGTAACTCCCTATAATAAGAGGGTCATTTAGTAACTTTTAATAGTTAAGTGACTCAATAAAACAATATCCTATAGCTGGGGGACCATTTGTGTACTTTACCCTACTTTTAAATAAAATATTTTTTAAAAGAATACATTAACGAGTATAAAGAATTCAAGAAATTAACGAAAAGGGACGAAATTATAAAAATAATAAATTTATTGTTAGAAACATAGATATTTTACGATGGTAGTGAAACATGAGATTCAAATTTGATTAAAAATAAACTTATAATAAAGGGAAAATAAAAGAAATGAGGAAATCATCAGCATACTAGTACTAATAATAGAATAAAGAACAGTGACTTTGCATAAATGGGCTTAGGCTATTTTTCGAAGAGGAAAATGTGCAGCAGCATGAAAGAAAACAGAGCAATTCCAAAAAAGTTATCCGATCCGAATCCAATCTCTTTATATGATGGAATATTTTTTTTTTCTTTTCAAATATCTATATTATTTATGGTGGTGTTCTTTAGGTGCGAACGGACATTCTCAGAGGATCATTTTGTAAATTAAGCCAGACATACTGTAAAACCATATAAATGAATTGGTTGAAGATTGTAAACCAGAAGATCAAAGTGCAAACTTTACGTTTCTTTTTATTTCAGATAGAAAAAGATGTGATGAGACGGGCAGCCGTGGCCATTACAAATGAAATTCTTTCAGAGGAACACCGGCGCCATTACAAGTGTTATGGTAGCAAGCATTTTTATGAGCACATGAAGTGAAGGTCCAGCTGTGTCTTTGAATGGATCTCCCACACTGCAATCCCACATGTTCCAATTATTCTTCTTCTTTTCACTATGATTTTGCCTATCTCTATCATCTAAGAGCTATGTTACTCGGACTCGTACAAATATGTGCCTAGCATGAGTATGGTCAGAATTCCAATATATTTGGAGAGGTCATATCACCATACTTTCGGGCCATGGATATTTAAAGAAAAAGAATATGAGTCGTAGCAACATAGCTCTACGGAAAGGAACAAGAATATAAGAAAAAGGAAAGGAAAAGCAAACTTACGTATCTCCAGTAACTGCTGCTTTATGAGAATCACTGCCTTTGCCACCGAGAGCTCCGGTCTCGATAAACTTCTTTGCGTTATCCCAGGCACCACCAGCTGTGTTCAGAAAGAGAGCCATTAAAATACCAGAAACTGTTGCAAACATCAGCAGAGCAGCCACTACTTTTGCTCCCAGGAGAGGATGTCCAGTATAGTGTCCCAAAATTCGGAATACAAAACCTGCAAATTGTTACACATTGATTGTGCTTAGATTGCCTAAAAAATAAACTAAACTGAATAGAAAATCCAAGAAACCACTTTGACTATCTGATCTCCTAAATTCTCTTTTTCTTTTGGTAAAAATAATTTCCTACATTCTTGACATGGTTCTAGAGATTCCAGCAATATTTCAACACATCTAAAAAACGAAATAAGTAGCACAACGAATCAGAATGAAATGAAGGATATTGAAAAAAAAAGCAGAATTGAGGATTTTTTTTTTTTGAGAAGTGGGAATTTTATTGATAGAAGAAATTGAGAATTAATAAGATAAAAAAAAACCACCCCAGTATTGCAAAAACTTAACTAATAAAACCAGCAAAGAGCAATTAACGTACCAACTACAATTGGTGATACTATAGCCAAAGCACCCGGTTTTATCATCTCCCTCAAAGATGCAGATGCCACAATAGCAACACAACGACCATAATCTGGTTTCTCCTTGTAGTCCTGCAATAAGTTTGTAGAAAAATAAAGCATAAATGTTCACACAAGATAAATGAAAGAAATTATAGTGAAGAAACAACATGATTTAAAAAAAAAAATCAATTACTTTACAGTTGTCTACGTGATAGTAGAAAATTTTAAATCTCCTTCATATCTTTATACTTTTGGAAAGAGACTTCAAAAGTGAACTCCATGGAGCAAAAACTGCAGTTGCATCTTTTTCTCTTCTTGTCACTTCTCTCATAATTATTTTATCCGGATAAGAAATATTTTACAATTTTTAAGGGTTACTTTTGATTCAAATATAATAAAAGAGCTAGTTGTTAAAGTACACTAAAAAGGGAATTGAAATCTTAGACCCACCATGATACCAGGCCTCTCAATAAATTGTCTTCTGACTTCCTTAACAACCTCCTGAGAAGTTCGGCCAACTGCAGCACAGGCCCATGCACTAAATAAGAATACAAGCATGGAGCCCAACAATCCACCAATGAAAACCTCAGGAATGGCAATATCAACCTGAAAGTTTATTTACACTACAAATGTTAGAAAAGAAAAAAAACGAAACACTTCGCAGAGTCACTAACCTGAAAGTTTATTCAAACTCCATTCATTGCCACTTTTTTACATTATTTTCCATTTCTTAGAAACACCAATTCAAACACAATTATGTGCTTACAAGTAAAACCATGCATTTTTCTTTTTGTAATTTATTCAAACATTGCTTCTTTTTAATTTTATTTTTATTTTATTCATAAGTAAAAAATAAGTAGGAAATGAGTGGTAAACCATATACCGCCTTCATTAAAGCAGAAGTATAATAACACAGACCTGTTTAAAGGATTGACGTGCAAAATATGAAACCTCGTCCATATATGCACTAAACAGAATAAAAGAAGCAAGTGCTGCAGATCCAATGGCAAAACCCTTGGTGGTAGCTTTTGTGGTGTTCCCAACAGCATCAAGAACATCAGTAATCTCTCGCACACTCTCTGGCTGTACAAGGCATTAACAGCTAATTTAGACGATCCAAAAAGAAGAAACTGCAATATACAGATTGTTAACAGTAGAAACTAGAGAATCAACTATATAGTACCTGCTGACTCATCTCTACAATACCACCAGCATTATCAGCTATTGGACCAAACATATCTGAAGATACTATTTTTTTCTCCATTTTCTATTATTATTATTATTTTATATATTATTATTATTATTATTTTATTTAGTATTATTATTATTACAAACATGCCAAATCCGGCCCAATTACAACCCATATTGGCCCAGACCCAACAGACCCAATTTGGTCCAGGCCCAGTTACAAACATAAACCCTAAATTGATTAGGGTTTGTATCACAAGCTCCCAGCCGCCATTGCTCACCACCGTTGGATCTGTGTAACATCCGCAATACCGGGTTAGTGACCAAATTGTAAAGTTTCAGAATTTGGTGACTAAAGTAGAAGAATGAAATAATTCAATGATTATTTGAATATATATATTGAAGGTTATTTGGTAATTATTAAAGGAAATTAAGGGTATTATGGTCATTTGACCAGAAAGATTTTTTATAATTTTTTTTAAAGGGTAATAAGCACGGAGGAAGAAGAGTCCAGAGCATTCTTCAGTCTTCTTCCTCCTCTCAACCGTGAAGCTTGGTATAAGGTAAGTGGGTCTTTAGTTGGTTAATTCTTTCGTTTTAAAGCTTGTTTTGATTCTTGGGATATTAAGAAAGATTAAGGAAAGCTTTAAGTGGCTTAAACCTCAAAGATTAACAAGTTATGAGAAATTAAGAAAAATGAGTTTTTAAGTGAATTTTTGATATGGAAGGAGTTAATAGATTGTGAAGTTGAATTTGACTTGTCAATGATTAAATTAAGAGATATGAAGTGATAGAATGGGAATTAGAACACATTGAAAATTTGGTATGATTTTTGAATCTTATATGGAAGATAGAATTTTGAGTTTAAAGAAGTGATTATGGAGTAGAAATGAGTTTAAGTATGTGTATGAAAGTTAGGAATATTAAAGGGAATGAAGTATGATGTGTTGAGCTGAAAATGAAGGATTTTCGAGCTCAAAATATGATTTCTAGGCAAGGGGAATCGGTACCCATTCAAGGGGAACCGATACCCCTTCAAACGAACAAGAATTTCCAGTATGTCATGGGGGAACCGATTCCCCCTAAAGGAAAATTGGGAATATGGGTTTAATAAGTTAGTTGAAGTTGCTAGTATCCAATTACAAGGTGTAGGTATCTAATGATGGTCTCGAAATGTACATTTATGTAGATTCTACGCATAAAGCAATTCCGGAACGTTTAGCAAGTAAGATCGATCAAGGGAAAGATAAGAGATTGGAATTGGCTAGTGAAGCCAGGTGAGTGCATATTAGTTAGTTTATGGTGCTAAATGGAAACAAGACTTGCGACAAGTCTATTTCCTATGTTAGAATGCATGAATATATGATTATACGTATATGAATGACATGAATTGTATGTATGCATGAATATATGTGTTGACAGGCTTTTGAATGTAATGTTATGAGAAGTATGTGCTATATAATGTATATATATACATATGTGAAACTGAACTATGTGACTGCATGAGAAAGATATGAGCCATATGACATGATATAGGTGAACATGAGAAAGCAAAGTATGAGATATAAACTATGTGATCATAGTAAAATATAATTATATTATTATATGATAAGTGAAATAAGCTGGATAATATTGATCTATAGGATGAAGTGAAAATAGTACACCAACTAGGGGATTTGAACATAAATGATAAGATGAACGTATAAGATAAGCTAGATGGGAAAGATTCATAGGTTTAAATAAAACTATAACACATGGGTTGAATGATAGAAATTTGTGAAGTTATATGAGAAGATTATAAGAGCTATATGAAATTGAATTAAGTAACAGATTAGATTATATATAGAAATAATAGAAGTGAGATATGTTTATAAGTCTGCCCTAGATGAATACGAAATATAAGAGTGCTATATGATTTATATTAGGATAATCTTGAGGATATATATATATATATATGTTTAAGAGAAGGCATAAGATTAAGATATAAGCAATGTGACTATAAGTATATGTGCTTTAAGTGATATGACTTATAAGTATTTCTATTATAATGTTACATGATATGTTATGTATGTTAAAGGAATTATGTGATGGTATAAGAATTGATAGGAAATATATATGTGAAAACAAGTATATGTTACGAGACAAAACCTATGACTATAAGCTACGTGAAAATGTTCTAGGTGTTTCGATATATTATATGAAGTATATGATCTTATGTGAACAAGATATGATAAGTATGTTTACATGAATACAGTTGATTGGGTGAGAAATGATAGAAATTATATGAAAACATGACATATGTGACATGTGAATTATATGGAAATGATCTACGGGTAAGTGAACTACGTGACTATGTGATCATATGAAAAGAAGCTATGTGATATATGTGAAAGTGAATTACAAGTTTATGTGTATATTTGAAATGAAATAAATGATAACGCCCATGTTATGTGTCATGAGAGCTAGGGGTATAGTTGGCATGCCAAGAGTCGAGGGTTTACTCGGTTCTTTAGGACATATGTATATCCTTTGGAACCTGTGTGAAGTCTTGAAAGACACATACTTGATCCATAGTATATGTATATGATTCTTAAGGAATTCTACGTGGTCCTTATGGACATCATTATATGGCACTACGGTGCAATTCTATGGGCACTTCGGTGCAATTCTACGGGCACTTCGGTGCAATTCTACGGGGCACTTCGGTGCATTTATACGAGCTGTGGTGACAGCATAGTGCACAACCTCTATAGACTCACATATCGATAGTTCTCACATATGTACATGGGCTAATCCAGAGATATGAACAAATAGAAGTTAGTGGTATGATAAATGCTATAGAAATGATATGATGTTGTGTGTGTATAGTGTTTGATTGAAATAGTATGTGATTATATGATAAACTGTTAATGATGAATTATGTGTATGCATGTATTTACTGCCATTAATCTGATATGATTTTATACGATATGAAAAATGCATGAAGTTGCTGTAACATGATAGAGCAGAACATGCATGTATCAATATAGGTTTTAAAGTGCATTATAAGTTGTTATGCCTCACTAAGTCTTCGACTTAGCGTGTGATTGTTTCACACGTAGGTTTCGAGAAGAGTAAGGAGTGTTGCGGAGCAAGACAGGTCAGTTTTCCTTACCAAAAGATCAGATCAGAAATATTTGATAAAGTATGTTTTTGGTTATGTATAAAGTGTTGGCATGTAATAAGTCATTAAGTACGAGCACTCTGATAAAGTCTGTATTTTGTTTTAAATAAAGTTTTAAATTTCCCGGGATTTTTCTTAAGAGTCAAGGTTTGAAAAGTCAATGTGACACTTCGGACTCGTATCCGGGTTGGATACGGGTTGGGGGTGTTACATTTAATGGTATCAGAGCTATGGTTTAGCCGATTCTCGGCATAAACCGAAGTCCAAAGTGTCATAAAAGGTGTACATGCCAACATAGATTGAAAAATTTCTGATCTGATAGTGTAAGGAATACGTTGTCTTGCTAATAAAATAAGAATAGTTTAATACAGTAGAAATCCGATCGTGATAATTTCGAAGTAAGTGAAAGGTGATATTCCTGATAGTGATAGCTATTCACTTGCCCTGGCCAGGCAGGATGAAGAGCGGACACCTCAGGAAATGCCTAGTAAGATCAAAAGTTGATTTCAGAAAGCTGAAATCATATCTGAATAATGATAGAAAATTTTCATCGTTTGGAATCGGAAAAAAAAACGATGTAGAGTAGTTTTGCTATTATGTGAATAAGATAGAATATGGTGAACGTGTGTCACCATAAGAATGTTAAAAAGATCTAATGACGTGATGATTACGTATAGAAGAACTCAAGGATAAGTGCATCAGTGACAAGCGTATAAGATGTATATGTCAGAGCTTATGAGTTTGGAACGAAGTGATAATATTGCGCATAAACAAGAGTATGTTTATGATAAGGGTTTGCAGTTAAGATGGAAAGAGTTAGCATTGGCTAACTAGAGTATGTGATAAAAATGTACTGGAATTATAAGATTATAAGATATTTTCAGGATATAATAACCAGATCTGCAATGGATCTGGATACAGTTGCATATTTGGATCATAGTAATGTGGTATAGTAAAGGAAAAAGGAAGAATAATTGGTATATTTAAATAAAGCTGAGGATTGATAAGAAGAGTTTGAGAATATGTATATCGATGATCAGATTATAGGACACAGGAAGTCAGAATGTTGAGTATGAATAAAAGAAATTTCGGGATATATAAGAATAGAGGTGAAATTGATAAGTTGAGTAAGTGAATTTTTAAGATAATTTCGATTTGACAGGATGTATGTGTTTGGTTGATTAGGGTTTGTATCCTAGATTGAACATATATTATTGACTAGCTGTCAGAGTAAAAGGGATAGAATAATAAGATTGAAGGAAAATATAAAGTTGAGTTAATTGATTACGATGTGAATTTGAATATGGTTGTATATTCTGAGCAGATAGCTATGATGTAGAAACTGAGATAAGTATTTGCATGGAACCTTCGGGAAGAAAAATACAAGTATAAGAATGATAAAGAATGAAGTTATGTATAAGAAATGGGTTATTAAAGTAATGAGGATGCAATGAAGATTGGTACATAAAGATGAGTATAAGTAATAAGACAAGAGTATGTGAACATGAAAGGAAATATATGATTTATGTATAAGGAATAAGGAATAAAGAAATGAAAGGGATTGATTTAAAGGATCAGATACGATGACTATGGAAGTACCGAGGACAATTTTGATATAGAAATAAGACAAGTGTGCAAAGTGATGTGAAAATATTGTTTGACTCCTTAAAGTATAGATTTAATCACATTGAAGAAGATTTAAAGTTGTGTTTTGGTCAAATGATGACGAAATACAAGTTTGGTATGGTTATAAGGTAATTAAAGATTGATAAAGAATTTGATTGATTAAGGATTTTGAGTGATAATAACTGATGCTATTGGTTATATGATAAGCAACATAAGAGGAAAGTAAACGAAAAAGATAGTTGGAAACTTAAGGATTGAAAAGTAAGTTTCTCATGATGACAAGAAAGAATAAGTCATGGAAGCAATATAAGAACATTACAAGATATGTTCTTACTAAGATGTTCAGTGAAAATTCGAGGACGAATTTTCTTAAAAGGAGGGGAGATTTGTAACATCCGCAATACCGGGTTAGTGACCAAATTGTAAAGTTTCAGAATTTGGTGACTAAAGTAGAAGAATGAAATAATTCAATGATTATTTGAATATATATATTGAAGGTTATTTGGTAATTATTAAAGGAAATTAAGGGTATTATGGTCATTTGACCAGAAAGATTTTTTATAATTTTTTTTAAAGGGTAATAAGCACGGAGGAAGGAGAGTCCAGAGCATTCTTCAGTCTTCTTCCTCCTCTCAACCGTGAAGCTTGGTATAAGGTAAGTGGGTCTTTAGTTGGTTAATTCTTTCGTTTTAAAGCTTGTTTTGATTCTTGGGATATTAAGAAAGATTAAGGAAAGCTTTAAGTGGCTTAAACCTCAAAGATTAACAAGTTATGAGAAATTAAGAAAAATGAGTTTTTAAGTGAATTTTTGATATGGAAGGAGTTAATAGATTGTGAAGTTGAATTTGACTTGTCAAGGATTAAATTAAGAGATATGAAGTGATAGAATGGGAATTAGAACACATTGAAAATTTGGTATGATTTTTGAATCTTATATGGAAGATAGAATTTTGAGTTTAAAGAAGTGATTATGGAGTAGAAATGAGTTTAAGTATGTGTATGAAAGTTAGGAATATTAAAGGGAATGAAGTATGATGTGTTGAGCTGAAAATGAAGGATTTTCGAGCTCAAAATATGATTTCTGGGCAAGGGGAATCGGTACCCATTCAAGGGGAACCGATACCCCTTCAAACGAACAAGAATTTCCAGTATGTCATGGGGGAACCGATACCCCCATAGGGGGGAACCGATTCCCCCTAAAGGAAAATTGGGAATATGGGTTTAATAAGTTAGTTGAAGTTGCTAGTATCCAATTACAAGGTGTAGGTATCTAATGATGGTCTCGAAATGTACATTTATGTAGATTCTACGCATAAAGCAATTCCGGAACGTTTAGCAAGTAAGATCGATCAAGGGAAAGATAAGAGATTGGAATTGGCTAGTGAAGCCAGGTGAGTGCATATTAGTTAGTTTATGGTGCTAAATGGAAACAAGACTTGCGACAAGTCTATTTCCTATGTTAGAATGCATGAATATATGATTATACGTATATGAATGACATGAATTGTATGTATGCATGAATATATGTGTTGACAGGCTTTTGAATGTAATGTTATGAGAAGTATGTGCTATATAATGTATATATATATACATATGTGAAACTGAACTATGTGACTGCATGAGAAAGATATGAGCCATATGACATGATATAGGTGAACATGAGAAAGCAAAGTATGAGATATAAACTATGTGATCATAGTAAAATATAATTATATTATTATATGATAAGTGAAATAAGCTGGATAATATTGATCTATAGGATGAAGTGAAAATAGTACACCAACTAGGGGATTTGAACATAAATGATAAGATGAACGTATAAGATAAGCTAGATGGGAAAGATTCATAGGTTTAAATAAAACTATAACACATGGGTTGAATGATAGAAATTTGTGAAGTTATATGAGAAGATTATAAGAGCTATATGAAATTGAATTAAGTAACAGATTAGATTATATATAGAAATAATAGAAGTGAGATATGTTTATAAGTCTGCCCTAGATGAATACGAAATATAAGAGTGCTATATGATTTATATTAGGATAATCTTGAGGATATATATATATATATATATATGTTTAAGAGAAGGCATAAGATTAAGATATAAGCAATGTGACTATAAGTATATGTGCTTTAAGTGATATGACTTATAAGTATTTCTATTATAATGTTACATGATATGTTATGTATGTTAAAGGAAATATGTGATGGTATAAGAATTGATAGGAAATATATATGTGAAAACAAGTATATGTTACGAGACAAAACCTATGACTATAAGCTACGTGAAAATGTTCTAGGTGTTTCGATATATTATATGAAGTATATGATCTTATGTGAACAAGATATGATAAGTATGTTTACATGAATACAGTTGATTGGGTGAGAAATGATAGAAATTATATGAAAACATGACATATGTGACATGTGAATTATATGGAAATGATCTACGGGTAAGTGAACTACGTGACTATGTGATCATATGAAAAGAAGCTATGTGATACGTAATATGTGAAAGTGAATTACAAGTTTATGTGTATATTTGAAATGAAATAAATGATAACGCCCATGTTATGTGTCATGAGAGCTAGGGGTATAGTTGGCATGCCAAGAGTCGAGGGTTTACTCGGTTCTTTAGGACATATGTATATCCTTTGGAACCTGTGTGAAGTCTTGAAAGACACATACTTGATCCATAGTATATGTATATGATTCTTAAGGAATTCTACGTGGTCCTTATGGACATCATTATATGGCACTACGGTGCAATTCTACGGGCACTTCGGTGCAATTCTACGGGCACTTCGGTGCAATTCTACGGGGCACTTCGGTGCATTTATACGAGCTGTGGTGACAGCATAGTGCACAACCTCTATAGACTCACATATCGATAGTTCTCACATATGTACATGGGCTAATCCAGAGATATGAACAAATAGAAGTTAGTGGTATGATAAATGCTATAGAAATGATATGATGTTGTGTGTGTATAGTGTTTGATTGAAATAGTATGTGATTATATGATAAACTGTTAATGATGAATTATGTGTATGCATGTATTTACTGCCATTAATCTGATATGATTTTATACGATATGAAAAATGCATGAAGTTGCTGTAACATGATAGAGCAGAACATACATGTATCAATATAGGTTTTAAAGTGCATTATAAGTTGTTATGCCTCACTAAGTCTTCGACTTAGCGTGTGATTGTTTCACACGTAGGTTTCGAGAAGAGTAAGGAGTGTTGCGGAGCAAGACAGGTCAGTTTTCCTTACCAAAAGATCAGATCAGAAATATTTGATAAAGTATGTTTTTGGTTATGTATAAAGTGTTGGCATGTAATAAGTCATTAAGTACGATCACTCTGATAAAGTCTGTATTTTGTTTTAAATAAAGTTTTAAATTTCCCGGGATTTTTCTTAAGAGTCAAGGTTTGAAAAGTCAATGTGACACTTCGGACTCGTATCCGGGTTGGATACGGGTTGGGGGTGTTACATTTAATGGTATCAGAGCTATGGTTTAGCCGATTCTCGGCATAAACCGAAGTCCAAAGTGTCATAAAAGGTGTACATGCCAACATAGATTGAAAAATTTCTGATCTGATAGTGTAAGGAATACGTTGTCTTGCTAATAAAATAAGAATAGTTTAATACAGTAGAAATCCGATCGTGATAATTTCGAAGTAAGTGAAAGGTGATATTCCTGATAGTGATAGCTATTCACTTGCCCTGGCCAGGCAGGATGAAGAGCGGACACCTCAGGAAATGCCTAGTAAGATCAAAAGTTGATTTCAGAAAGCTGAAATCATATCTGAATAATGATAGAAAATTTTCATCGTTTGGAATCGGAAAAAAAAAACGATGTAGAGTAGTTTTGCTATTATGTGAATAAGATAGAATATGGTGAACGTGTGTCACCATAAGAATGTTAAAAAGATCTAATGACGTGATGATTACGTATAGAAGAACTCAAGGATAAGTGCATCAGTGACAAGCGTATAAGATGTATATGTCAGAGCTTATGAGTTTGGAACGAAGTGATAATATTGCGCATAAACAAGAGTATGTTTATGATAAGGGTTTGCAGTTAAGATGGAAAGAGTTAGCATTGGCTAACTAGAGTATGTGATAAAAATGTACTGGAATTATAAGATTATAAGATATTTTCAGGATATAATAACCAGATCTGCAATGGATCTGGATACAGTTGCATATTTGGATCATAGTAATGTGGTATAGTAAAGGAAAAAGGAAGAATAATTGGTATATTTAAATAAAGCTGAGGATTGATAAGAAGAGTTTGAGAATATGTATCAATATAGGTTTTAAAGTGCATTATAAGTTGTTATGCCTCACTAAGTCTTCGACTTAGCGTGTGATTGTTTCACACGTAGGTTTCGAGAAGAGTAAGGAGTGTTGCGGAGCAAGACAGGTCAGTTTTCCTTACCAAAAGATCAGATCAGAAATATTTGATAAAGTATGTTTTTGGTTATGTATAAAGTGTTGGCATGTAATAAGTCATTAAGTACGAGCACTCTGATAAAGTCTGTATTTTGTTTTAAATAAAGTTTTAAATTTCCCGGGATTTTTCTTAAGAGTCAAGGTTTGAAAAGTCAATGTGACACTTCGGACTCGTATCCGGGTTGGATACGGGTTGGGGGTGTTACAATCTGTCCTTGATCCAACGGTCCCCATATGCTCCATCAAGAAACCCTAGGGTTATCATAACCCTAGGGACCACGTGGCGCCGCCCCTGAAGCTAACCAAACCCACCGACTGTCTTCTGCCAGGTGCCTCGTCCAGACGCCGTCTCCACCGCCAAGTGGTCCAAACAACTGCTGCCGACGCTGTTGATGCCACGCCAAGCCTTCACCAAGCTTTCCAGAGAGCCAGCTGTCCCATCAACGTCAAGACACTACTGTGAGTCACCAGCATAGCTTTGGTGACTCACCAAGGCTTTCATCCTCTAGACCGGTCTGAAGCCATCACCGGTGGTGGCTATAAAAGCCATCGGATCCTGCAAAACAAAGAGGAGAGATGGAGAACAGAGGAAAAAAAAGAACAGAGATAGAAACGAAGAGAGGGCAAGCAAACCAACAACCACAAACACCAAAATAAGCAAGGAAAAGACGGAGAGATACTTACTGAGGAAGCTGCAACATCACCGGAGCCTTCACACGTCATCGGAAACCTTCGAAAACCGAAGGTATTTTCGTAGATTTGCTCCGATCGGGAGTGTTTTAAGGGAAACGGTCATCGGAACCATCAATAGGATGGTCCGATCTATATTTAGGTATAAAAAAAATTCCGACCACCGGATACGGTGGCCGGCGGCGGGGTTAACGCCGGCGAACGGCTGCCGGCCGGTGCCATTCTCTCTGTTTTAGAGAGAAGCGAGAGAGTTTTAAACTCTCTCAGAGAAGAGAGAGAGAGTGAAAGTGAGAAATGAGAGCTGGCCCTTCGGGCCAGCCGATTAGGGGTTTAAATAGCCCTCCCCAAACGACGCCGTTTTGGGGAGGGGTCTGTCTGTAATTAACTAAAAGTTAAACCATTTCCACAGCCATCCTAATTTGCAATCCTTACATTTTAGTCACTAAATCAATTTATAATCCTTTTATTTCGGTTCTTTAATTTTAATTTTATTTATTTTAGTCCTTTATATTAAAATAATATATTTAGGATAAATATCATATTTAGTCCTTTAATTTTAATAATTGATATTTTAAACCCTGAACAGCATATTTCAATTTATTTTAATTTGATATATGAATTTTATATAATTTTATTTTAGTCACCAAATTAATAAATAAGGAGAATAGCATGTTTAATCCCTGTAATTTTAAATAATTAATCACGAATTAGGTTTATTAGATTATAATTTAGTCACTAATTTTAAATATTTTCATTTATTATAAAGTTTTACTGCTTTTAAATATATAGTTCTAATTTTATTTTTATTATTGTTTATTTATGTTTTAATTTTACTTGTTTATATATTTAAATATTATTTTTATATAGTCATATAAATAATATATATATATAATAAATAATAATTTATTTTAAATCTTAATTTGATCTTACATAAATTATTTTTTTATCATATTTTAATATTTATTTTTTTCAATATTAAAGAAAAGGGCAGTCTTAATACAACTGGATGTCCTATTATGGTATTTTAAAATTAAATATTATAAAAAATTATAATTTAATTTTATTTAAATTATTATATTGTTAATATTTAATATCGAAGAAAAGAACTGTCTTAAGGCACCTAGAAGTCATTTTCTGATATTTCTAAATAAATAAATATTTTACTTATAAATATATATAAATTAATAGATTTTCTTAAAAATTATAGTAATAAATTTGAAATAACAGGATTATAAATTAAATATTTGAATTCTTAAATTCTATTACTAGAGGCAATTTATAATTAAAAAGTACCAATTTTTAGTTATAAACGCAGATCAGTTCATCTTTTAACTGATGTTTTCTTAAAACTCTTTTAAAAGATAATTTTTAGGTATTTGACCTACCTAACCCAAAAGGCCGATGACGACTCCCAAATTATTTAAAAAAAACCATTTATTAACATCACTTTTCCCACCAAGTAAAAAATTCGTGCCCGGAAAAAAACCGGTTACGACAATATCCATGGTTAGAATATAGGCCGCGGTGCTGAGCATTCCCATTGTTGCTACAGCAGTTCCAAACAACCCACCAGTTGGGCTTTCTGTTTCATCCACAAGCCCTGAGGTGCGACCCAGCCAAAAAGCAGAAATAATAGATATACTTATCACAAGAACAGAAAGTGCTGTCGATTCCAGGCCCAAACTGACTCCAGCAATAATGTTAGTCCCATGTCCCGTAGAGCTAGAAAGAGCTAATGTGCGTACAGGCTCATGCTTGTAGTCGGTGTAATATTTGGTTATCCAGACGAAAATATATGCTGTAATAATACCAACTAACCCACACAAGGAAAAGTTGAACCATGCAGAAGGTGCTTGCTCAGTATAAAGCAACCACCGAGTTGACTGCAACAATTTCAGAAAAGAAACAAGTCCTGAATGAGCTGTCAACCAGTAAAGAGAAATATAAATGGCAATATTTCAGAAGATATATTACTCCAGCAAACGTTAGAACAGCCAAAACTATTGTAACAGAGTATCCTCTCTGAAGGATTGTCATTGGATCCTCTAATGGAACTTTCACACTGGAATCACGTGTACCCCTAATTGAAAATATTCCAATCGATGATACAACCAGGTCAAATGAGTGCACAACAAGAGGAAACAGGATGAAGCCAGATGGGTCTGCAAGAATATCGAAGATGAGTCAACACCAAAAGTACACTCTCGACATAATGAATATGCTAATGTCAAAGGAAAATAAAATGAAACAACCACCAAACTAGCAACTGAACAGGAAATATTTTTCAAGCTCTCTTATTTACGTTTTTCCAGGTCTGAACCTTTAATATAACTACAGCCAATGGAAACACTCTCATAACCAACAAGCTTAGTTCACCATACTGGATGCACACTTCTGCATACATGTTTGTCAACAAGGTGGATCTGAAAACTACAGATGTAAAAATTAGTAATCAAGACTAGAGATTCCTGATTACTTCCAGTTAGAGATATATTCTATTTTTTCTCTCTCCAGCATTAGGTAACAGTCAAATAACACTACTTGAAAACTGTTACAACCCTCTTTAAAACCTTGATTAATTACACTTAACAGAATGAAACATCAGGACACAAGAAGTTTCTCTTTATCTCAACAAACTGCAGATTTTTGTGTCTTTTACTGGTCAGGAATACTTTAACTTTCATTTTTTTTGATAAAATAAAGCCTCATTAAAACCCCCCTTCTTATCCTACATGTTACAAACATAACATGAAGGACATTGGAAGGAGGAAAAGAGTGCCTCTAACTTTTATTAATTAGAACAATAATACACCTCCACACCTCAACAGCTAACAACTTCTTACAAAACAGAAAACCATAAATCTGAAAACAAAACACACCCTGAAACTCCTAAATAGGAACTACCAAGGCATAACACCTTAACCATTACACAAAACGTAAGTTCAGCCTATACCAGCTTTAGCTAATTCATCCGCTTCCCAATTTGCTGCTCTCGAGATGAGCCTTGTGATGATACCCTTCCTCTCCACAGTAGAAGCTATATCCCTTACCAAGGAATGAAAAATAGTAGAACTAAGGTTCGGATTATTAATCCATTTCAGAGCATTAGAAGAATCCGATTCCAAAATAATCCTCTGATTTGAAAAGAAATCAGCTTCAACTTCCTCAATAAAAATCAACCCTCTCTTGATCGCCAAAAGCTCTGCAAGTAAGGGAGGACCTCCCCCTACCTTCTCTGAAAAAGACCCAAGCACCATCCTGCTGCCATCTCTAGTCAAGCCACCTATTCCACTCTTATCCCAACCTTTGACCATTGCACCATCAACATTAACTTTTAAGAACCCTATCGGAGGAGGACTCCACCTAGAAGAAGGAATATACATCTTATTCAGATTGACATGTTGATCAACTAGTTTTAAATCCCCCATCAAGGAATCAAAATGAAAATGAACATCCTTAACTGATGTTTCAAACCAAGAAACAGTTCTGAAACGTGAAATGAAGAACAACAGCGCTGAATCAACCTTCCCATTCTGGAAAATCACCTCATTCCTACATTTCCAAACAGACCACAACACTGCTCTTGAAATAAACTTCCATATATTGGATCACGGCACTAAGTCATCCCAGGCAATTAGGAAGTCCATCACCGAACCAGGAACCACAAAGAAAACATTCCAAAACTTTAAAAACTTAGCCCACAAAACCCATACCACTTCACAGTGAAGAAAAAAATGAGTGACCGACTCATTGTACTTCATGCACAAAGGGCAGACAGAGTCTTCAACCCCAGAAACTCCTCTCTTCAGCAATTCCTCTTTCACCGCAACTCTATGATGAGCAAGTTGCCAAACAAAGGATTCCACACGTGGTGGAGCTACTCCTTTCCAAACATATCGTTCCAAATTACTTTCTAATTGATCAATACCCTCTCTATCAAAATAGGTCTTCATGCATGATTTTGCTGTAAAACAACCCTCTCCATTTCCCAACCAAATCCAACAATCTTCCTCTACTAGAGACAAAGAAGAGCTATTCAACAGAGAGATAATTTGCAGCCACTGCTCAACCTCCCAATCCACCAAATTCCTTCTTATTTGAATATCCCAAACCCAACCCGAATCATTGTGCAATCTGAATTCTGCTACCTTACCCTCTTTGTTATTCGAAAGAGCAAATAACCTTGGAAACCTATCTTTTAGAGGAGTCGAACCCAACCAAACATCATACCAAAACTGAACAGTTTCTCCATTTCCAGCCCTAACACACAAATTTCTCCTAAAACAGTCTCCAAATGCATCACTTGAAAAGAAGTTCTTAACAACTCCTCTCCAAATCCAAGAACTACGAGTTGTCCAAGTATTCCGGATCATCAAAGAATTAGGATCCATATTGTAAACACAACACAACTGATTTCCATCAAGAATTTTTCTCTGCAGCAAATTTCCACACCCATTTCCCCATAAGAGCCATGTTTAATAGCAGCAGATTCGGAATCCCTAAACCCCCCAAATTCTTTGGCTTACACACCAAATCCCACTTGATCCAATAAATGTTCTTTTTATCTGATGATCCCCCCATAGAAACGATGCCATGATAGAGTTTAGTTTGTTGAGAACACTAATAGGGATCCGAAAAATAGAAAGATAGTGGATTGGAATAGAGCACAACACTGATTTGACCAAGACAGCCCTTCCAGCCAGAGATAAAGACTTGGCCTTCCAACCAGCCAAATTATTATAAAATTTTTGTACAACCGGTTCCCACAGGGAAAAAGAATTCCTCTTGACCCCCAATGGAAGACCTAAGTACTCCGAAGGAAAAACTCCCCTTATGCACCCTATTTCATTTGCCCATGAAACTAGTTCCTCCTCCCCCACATTAATTCCAAAAATTCTGCTCTTAGACAGATTCAACTTCAAACCCACCATCAGTTCATAAATTAAAAGTACCCTTCTAATATTCACCAAATCATGAATAGAAGCCTTACTAAAAATTATTAAATCATCCGCAAATTGCAAATGAGATAACATGAAAGAACGTTCATTAGAGCCTAATTCAAAACCCGAAAACAGCCCCTTATTCACTGCTTTTACCAACATTAAATGTAGCAATTCCCCTCTCAAATTGAACAACAAAGGGGATAACGAGCAGCCCTGCCTTAGCCCTCTAGTAATGTGAATTTTCTCCGTAGGTGTGCCATTTACCAAAACTGAAATGGAAGCTGTTGAAACACACTTGTACATCAAAGAACTCCATCTAGCTCCAAACCCCATTTTACTCATTATTTTCAGCAAGATTCTCCAATCAGCCGTATCGAAAGCTCTTTTGAAATCCACCTTAAAAACAACTCCCTTCAATCCTTTTTTCCTCCAACAATCAATGCCTTCATTTGTTATAAACGAGCAATCTAAAATGTGCCTCCCCGGTATAAAAGTGAACTGTGAAGGACTAATAACTTCATTAATGCATAAGCTTAGCCTTCTAGCCAGAACTTTTGAGAGAATTTTGTAGAAACCCCCAACTAGACTAATAGGCCTAAAGTCTTCAAGCCCCTCCGGATTGTCCCTCTTGGGAATAAGAGAGAGGAAAGAATGATTGGTTTCCATGTCCCATTCCTTTCCCTCATAAAAATCTTTAAAAAACAGTAGCAAAATTTCATTCAGACTTGACCAAAACTTCTTTAAAAAACCTAAATTCAGTCCATCCGGGCCAGGTGCTTTATTACAATCCGAATTAGCGATTACACCCCAAATTTCCTCTTCAGAAAAAGGCTTCTCGAGTGCCATACTCTGCTGATTCGATAGCTGTAAAAAATCCAAGTCCATCTCCTCAACTTCCAATGTATTTTCCGGATTAAACAACCCCTTGAAAAAGTGCACCACCGAAGCTTTAATTAATTTTGGATCTGAGATGTCTTCATTATCTACTTTGATGGATTTGATACCATTTCTCCTTCCTCTACCTCTTGCACACTGGTGGAAAAATCTAGTGTTCTTATCCCCATTCAAACTCCACTTCAATCTTGACTTTTGAAGCCAAATCAATTCATCTTTTTTATACAAGTCCCACAACTCTTTCTTTGCTTCCACTAGGTTCTTAATAGACACCATGGAGAGACCTTGTTGCAGATTAAGTTCCATCTCCTTAATTTCTTTCTCCAACCTATTTATTCTCCCGGGGATCTCAAGATAACCCTTCCCAGACCAATTCTTCACTGCATCCTGCACTCCTTTTAGTACACTGGAGATTGGTTGTCTATTCTCCACATTACAAAGCTTGACCAGTTCTCCCTCTATCATCCTACAAAATCCATCTTCTTCCAAGATATAATTAAATAATTTAAACGGTTTAGGGCCCTAATTCCAGCCCCTATTTTCCAGCAAGATACTGTTATGATCTGAAACAGACCTTTCAAGGAGTCTTTGAGTTATCATAGGGTACAATGATAAAAATCTTTGATCCACTAGGAATCGACCATGCCTCTCATAAGTTGGGATATCCCTATTGTTACACCATGTAAATCGACCTCCAACCAAAGGCAAATCCAGTAAATTAGCTTTGCTCATAAAATCTTTGAAAGCAAACATTGTAACTAAGTTCACTACACCTCCCATCTTTTCATCCTATGACATTACAACATTGAAGTCTCCTCCGAGACACACTAAACAGTCTATATTCTCTAAGAATGATAACAGATCCCCGAAAAATGCCTCCTTTTCTGAATCGACACTCGGACCGTACACATTTATGAACCAACAGGATCCTTGTAACCCATCAATAATACCCTTAACTACTACAAACCTCCTATGAATGATTTCCTCTATAATCTTACACTCTTTTTCATTCCATAAAGTAATCAGACCTCCAGCAGAACCTACAGCTGCTGAAACTGCCAAAGCTGTCAACAAATTTCCACCCATTTTCCTCACTACCAATGGAGTCAACACTTCCATTTTTGATTCTTGAATGAATAAAATTACAAGCTTTCTTTCCTTAACAACCCTCCTTACAGCTCTAGCCTTAATCCTCCTACCCAAACCTCTAACATTCCAAGACAGTAAATTCCAACTAGTCATCTACATCCAGTCATAACCTTGAAATCCATCACCCCTTAATTCCCCCCATGCGCTCCTCTCCCCTTAACCAATGAATTTGCTTTGTTCATAAAAGCTTTTTTTCCCCCTCTAAATGAAATCCCTAACAATTTACTTACATTCCAGCTCTCCAATGCCTCTGCCCCATCCCCCTCCTCATTTCTATATTCATATTCCGAACTTGTACCTAAACAGCTCCTAGTTCCCCTCAACTTAGATCTTGAATAAACATGTTTATATTTTCCCCTTCCCATTTTACTCCCAGGTACAATCCCCGAATTTCTATGAGAAGACAAGGAAACAGACCCCACCTGCACTGGAGTTTGATAATATATAACATTATTTTATGCTGTTTCAAAACAACATCCCTTGCTTAATCTTTCCTCCTCTTGATCCAGCCCACTCCTCAAATGTAAATCCGGGCCCCTAATAAGCCCATTTCCGCAGTCAACTTTTTCATGCTCTATGGGAACACCTCCCAGACTTTTCCCATTTTCTCTCCCTTCATTAACTTCTTCTGACTTTTCATGCTGTATGGAGACATCCTCTACTTCTGTCATATTTTTGCACAAAACAAAAGTATCTTCCATACCTATGTTTAAATTCAAACCTCCCTCGGTAGTTGTGTTTTTGCCTTGTTGAGAACTTTTAATCTAACACTCAATCTTATTCTGGGGTTGTGACAACTCTAGTACTCCCACCTGCTCTTCATGCCTATTCTGTACATCTTCCTTGCTCCACTCTGAAGAGATTTCCTCCCATGGTTCCTCTGCAACTTCTTCTACCTCCATATCTGTTAATTCTGGGAAAAAATCCTCAGCACCATCAACTTTAATTTTGATCATGAATTTTCTCTCATACGTAGTGATGATGATCTGTTCTGGAATGTCATATGGACTCTCAACCCTTAGTAACAACTGCGCCACTCTGCAATCCACTCTATGTGCAGTTTGATCTTGGATTTTTACTACCTTGCCCCATCTGGATGCTAAGCTAGAAAAGAATAGGACCGACCAACAATTTAATGGGACACCAATCATTGAAATCGCACAATAAACTAATGGAATGCCCCCCTCCTCTACCACTGGTTCTAATATTTCAAACCAGAACATCAGGGCTTCCCATTTTTCTTCCATTGCAATCATTCTCTCTTCAACCGACTGAAACACTACCAGACACGCATTCTTCGCATATCCCCACCTCATCACCTTAACTTTGAAGCCCTCATTTCGTAAGGCTTTTTGCACAAATTCTACTTCAAAAATATCTTTGCAAATGCTAGTAAGTGAAGATTTCAACCATAATCTCTTTTCTATCGGGATAAAGACTTCCAAAGATTTCTTCTATTCCTTAGTATTCCTTTGACTGCTTATTTGATGATCCTCTGGAACTTTTTTCACCCCAACCACCGTGTCTCTATAAGTCATTCCATCAAGGAACTCGCTCATTCGTTCCATTTTCTCTTTCCCTTGTGCTGGAGAAGTCAATCTTCTGCCCTTCAACTCTCCTATTTCGACCTTTTTGAAGCCCTCCTCACTAGCCCCTTCACGACTCTTCGTCTCAGATAACTTGTCATATTTGGCTACTGATACAAAAATTATCTTCTCGGCAATCCTGACATTATTCATCTTCTCCACCGCATTGTACATATCCATCTTGCTTGCAAAATGGACAAAAGCAAACGTACAATCCTTGTATTTCGGTCTGTTATTAATAAAAGGAATAAACACCCTAATAACTTTTCCATGATAACTAAAATGTTCCCCTAAAGTTCTTTTGCTCACTCTCCTACTAAGATTATCAACGAACGCAGACCAAGAACCCTCTCCAAGAACCTCTCCATCTTTGCCATCAGAATATCTGCTCTCTCGTGCTCTCGCTCTCGCCATTTTGTTACCACTCCTTTAAATTTCATCTTGGTTCATGGTAAATTTATTAAAAATATAAATAAATGCAACTTTTGCAGTTGTCAATTGTCATTGTTAAAACACAAGGCATTCACTAGATGCAACAGTATAAATATGTTAAAACTCCATAAAAATGAGAACTTGAACCCGCCTTCAATTTTACACCGTTGAGCCATTGTTCCACCAAGTATCATGGCACTAATTATCTCAGCTGCAATGCTTTCAAAAAGATCTGCACCTCATGCAGCATAATCACCAACATTGTCCCTAACCTTCAGTACAAAAAAATTTAAGTAACAAACATAACTACCAAGACAAATAAGTGAAAACATATTAAAAAATAAAGATAAAGCAGAATCATTATTGATGTAAATTTGGTCACACTTCTCCCAATATTGATTTGCAGTACATATGTTCAGCCACCTTCATTCAACCAATAAAATTTTCTAAAGTAACAAAACTTTTAAATAAATTACTTCAGTTTTCCCTAAAACTAGAAGGTTCAATTCTTTATGGTAAAGTAAGAGTTCAAAACAAAATTAAAATATAAATTTGAATCTGAGAAAGGCTTTAACAAATTATGTGCAAAGCCAAGTACAAACTTATCCCCATATAACTTGCACGGAGTTATGCTATCATTATTAAACATTTAACAGAATCACAATTGCTTTAAAAATACAGTTTAAAATTTTTCTTTCAATAAACACCTATATGGTCAACTCCTACAACCATAAACCTTCAGTGTTCAGTCCACTTCACAAATTACCAGATTCCTTGTATAAAACAGGAAACTACATGACATATGCACAAGCTTTACATACTTTTTCAACTCAACTAAACAAATAATATAAGAATAAAGCCATGTTACTTCTGACTCTAAAATGACTAAATATATATCTTCTTTTTTTTTATAAGAATTGGAGGTCTCATTAAAAGAATCAATTCAATATAGTTGTTGCACTAACTATATATCTTAAGAATCAATTCAAATAAAGAATTTGAGGAAGTTAAAATTTAATACCAAATCTGTAATTACAGCCGAGTTTCTAGGATTATCTTTAGGTATTCCTTGTTCTACTTTTCCAACAAGATCTGCCCCAACATCAGCTGCTTTTGTATATATTCCACCACCCAACTGGGCAAACAGGGCAACAAATGAAGCTCCAAAACCATATCCTGAAAGAAATAAACAATATCAATCGAAGAGTCACCAGTACTATTGATTCTAAAACCCATGAAATGCTACTTTAATGTGAACACAGAATCAACAACCACAGTCCAAATATAGACATGTCTACATACAATCCACATAATGGGCGTTGAAAGGTAGGATGATTATTGAGAGTGATTGCAAATCAGCAGTGGATTGTATTAAAGCTCTTTCTTCGGTTCCTATTTTTCTTACAAATCTAGTCAAAGAGATTGTGTATATTGCTTCAGATAAAGAGATGATTATAAGGTTGATACCTAGGAGTTGTAATTGCGAGGCTGATAAGCTAGCAAAGGAGGGGATTGGGTGATTGTAAGTTTTGTTTGTAGTTGTTTTGTGTGTTTTAGAGAGCAGTTGTAACTGGGGATTGTTTAAGTCTTATGTAATTGGTTTATCAATAATATATTAAGGTTGGTAAATGAAATATAAAAAAGGTGTTTAGTGAGAGAAACTGCTCATCCTCTCTAAAAATCAGGTGTTTTAGTTAAGTTTTTATGTTTTCATTCATTTTCATTTCTCTTGATGGTGAGTAAGGTGAGAGTTCAAGTTGGGAAAAATTGTGTCACAATGATCATTTTCAACATTCCAGAGATCTTTCATTACCAAGGTCTTTGGATATTTTTTGATAAATATGGCGAGGTGGTGGATTCTTTCATCCCTAATAAAAGAAGCAAGGGAGGAAGTAGGTTTGGTTTTGTTCGTTTCACCAGACTGGAGGATGCGAGGAATGCTATCAATTGTGTTGATAGATCTTGGATTCAAGGTAACAAAATTAGAGTCTTCATGGCGAGATATCATCCTCGTGATGTTTTCTGGACGAAGAAGTTCTTTGGTCCTTTTTCAGTTGAGGGAAACAGTGTAATGAAAGATGTTAGTAATTCGGAAGCTCCCATTGGTGGTTCTGTTGACGACAGTAAGCTCTCAACTCTCAAAGACAGCTTGGTAGGATGGTGCAGAATTTTTATTAAGTGGGTAGACTCGTCTTCTTTTGATGAGGAAGTCGCATCCCCGTTATCCAATGTGAGGGAGCTCATTGGTATCTCTGCAGTTAAGTTTCCAGAGCTGGAAGAGGGTTTTGAAGAAGTAGAAAGATCCATGCACTCTTCGAAGGTGCAGTCGACCGAGAGGTGTTCTGAGAATGAAGAAAATTTTCTCTGCTGTTTGGGGACTAGTGCTAGAGGTAGCCTCTTGTCGGGTGAGGGTGTGGAGGACAGGAACTTAGGCGAGGCATTGGTGATGGGTCCGATTAGTGCCGTTGTGGGTCAGAGGATGGTTCTTTCGCAAATGGAGAGAGTGGGGGAACACGAGACATTGCTGGTGTATGAGGAGAGAGAAACAACGGATGTCTCTAAGGACACTTACTTGCCTGCACGTGGTTATGAGGGGAGTAAGGATTTTTTAATTAATCCTCCCATCCTGGATGGTCTCTTAGTGTCAAGGGAATTGGAAAATGTGAGCCTAAAGGATAAAGTGGATCTGTTGGTTCACGTGGAGAGGGAGAAAGAAGTTGCCTTTAGGAAAAGTAGTGAGTTTGCATGTGCTTTTGTAGGCTCAAAGGATTATTTTAATGATTTCCCCATGTTGGATGGTCGGGTTGAGTCAAGGGAGGTGGAGGATGGGATACACGATGGCTTTTCTTACAACTGCGCATTCATAAATCCAAAGGGTAACGCAAGGTAGTACATGAGACCTAAGGTGGGTTCTGGCAACAAATATAGATCTAAACAATTTTTTCAAGGAAATTTTACAGCTCCCAAAAGAAAGTATAGGGGTTACCAAAACAAGAGCCATCAGAGTAAGGTGCATTGGGAAGAAGAGGTGACTGTTATTGATGATAGATTCATATATGAATATGATTTTCCAGTATTGGGGCAGTCTCTACAGAAGGATACGATCAATTCCTTGCCTTTTGGGAAAAATTTGGGTTGTGAGTCTAATGGCTCAGTAGTGTATCTGTTGTCAGAAGACTTTGGCGAGGGAAGGAGTAGCAGTTTCAGGTGATCTACACCATGCTTTTTGTTTGGAGCTGGAAGTTCGGATGGTCTTAGCCGACCAGACGAGTTGATGTGGTGGAAAGGCAGCTATGTGCGTATTTTTTTGTATTCTTATCATGTGATAGCTCCGTGGCTTTTGAGTTCGAAGTTGGCTTATATGGTTTTAGTCAGTTGTCACCCTTTGGCTTTTAGTATGGTTGTTTTGTTTGATTGGGAGTCTATCGGGCCACGTTTAGGTTTTTAGTTTAGCCAGTCTGTTTTTTAGGCTGTTGTTGTTGGTTTGTTGGATTAGGCTGGTTCTGGTAGGATTGTTTGTGGCTGTTTTTGGTGTTTTATTTATATTGGGGGTGGCTCCCTGGTTGTATCGTGTTCTTTCTATGGTTAATAAAATCCTAAGGCACTCTTTTCCTCCTTCCGCTAATTAAGAAGCTTCTCTATAAGCTCCTTTAATCATGAAGGAGGTTTTTAACGAGGCCTTCAATTCCTATCAAAATAATAATAATAATAATAATAATAATAATAATAATAATAATAATAATAATAATAATATATTAAGGTACTCTTTTCCTTCTTCCGCTAGATGGTTCTTGCCTAAGGGTAAAGGACTTCTATGAGGTTGGTTTTTAATGAGGCCTACTATTTCTATAAAAAAAATACAATCCACATGCATACATGCGTATATGCATATACAGATCACTTGGGCACTGCAAGCCAACATAGCACCTGAATTGTCCAAGTGAAAACAATTGTTCACCATGAAAGACAAAGTTAACAGATATATATTGTCATAAAAAACAAACACAGAAATTTGCAGATAGCAAAGACTAGATGTTAGCAACAATACGTCAAGAATAAAGAATACCATGTTACCGACACCCACTAAACACAACACCATGTCAAGAAGAAAGAATATTGTGTTATCAACACCTAATAAAATCATACATAAGATTTTACGCGTATAGGAATAGGTTTCAATGCAAACATGCGAGACATACTCCAAAAAAGGATGTTTGGTATAATTTAACCAAGAACCTTGAATCACAAGGTTTTCAGTCATTCTAACACAAATTGTAACATCCTCTATACCGGGTCAGTGATTAAATTATGAAATTTTAAAAGTTATTGATCAAAGTAGATAAATTGAAAGTTGAAAGAATTGATTGAAATATTTGGTGTAGGATCAATTAGGAAAGCATGGGGAACTAAAGGGGCAAATGGGTCTTTTGGCAAGGAAATAAATTAAATGTTTTTTTAAGGATATTTAAATCCACGTGGTAAGCTTATGAGAGAAACAAGGTTCTGGATATTTCTTTTTTCTTCATTCTCATTCTCTGCCGTGAAGTCAAGCTAAAGGTGAGTTTTCTTGTGATCAAATTCTTGATGAATTTAAGATTTCTTATTGATCCTTAGTTGATAACTAAGCTTAAGGAAAGCTTAGATTATCTTAAAATCATAAGATGATGAGTGTATGAAGAATTAAAGAAAGGAAGTAGAAAAGTGAAATTTTGGAATAGGGTTCTTAATAAGAATTAGAAGTGAAATTTGACTTGTCATTAAGCTAACTAAGAGGTATGAAGTGTTAGAATTCAAATTAGAACATGTTGGAATTTGGGTTAGATTCTTAAACTCTACATGGAGAATCGAATTTCTAAGTTTTGAAAGTATGGAATTAATAATAAGTAGTTTAAGTAAGAGTATGTAAGTTAAGGATATAAAAAGAGGGGTAATATAAAGTGTTAAGTAGACTACGAAGAGTTTTCCGTGCTAAAATGACAATTCTGGGCAATGTGCATCGATGCACATTCATTGTGCACCGATGCATCAATGATAAATCCCAGAAATTGTTTAAGGTGCATCGATGCACATGAAGTGCATCGATGCATTAATTTAAAAAGAAAACATCGAATGCCATCGATGCATAAGGAGTGCATCGATGCACCTCATTAAATACAAATATCGAATAAGATTTATGCATCGATGCATGGTGTAATGCATCGATGCATACCTCCATTAAAAGATGAAAATGACTTTTCTTTTAGCCTAAGAATGATAGCTTAGAATATACTAACTAGTATACTGATAAGTATCAATGAATTACTATGTAGATACCGAGCCTAAACGAGTTCTGGAACCATCGACCAGTAGGATCAATCGAGGGAAAGACAAAGAAATCTAGGTGAGTGCATATGCATAGCATAAATATGTATTCTATTCAGTTCTAGACTTGTGATAAGTCTAGATTCAATATTATGATACTTGACATGAACTCATACCATATGCATTATGTGACCTGAATATGCAAGAAAAGTTATATGAGTTATGTGATAAATATATGAAAATAATATGCCTATGTGATATAAATTATGTGAATGGTGAAAGCCCATGTTATGTAGATGAGAACTATAGGTATAGTTGGCATGCCAAGGGTAGAGGGTCTATGTGGTCCTTCGGGACATATATGTATTCTTTGGAACAGGTGTGAGGTCTGTTGAGACACATACTTGATCTTTGGCATATGTATATAATTCTTAAGGAATGATATGTGGTCCTTCGGGACATATATGTATTCTTTGGAACAGGTGTGAGGTCTGTTGAGACACATACTTGATCTTTGGCATATGTATATGATTCTTAAAGAATGATATGTGGTCCTTAGGGACAACTTTATATGGCACTTCGGTGCATTTCTATGTGGCACTACGGTGCAATTCTACGTGGCACTTCGGTGCATTTATACGAGCTGTGGTGACAGCATAGTGCACAACCTTACAGTACTCACATACCTTAGGTTCTCAGTATGGTATCATGGGCAAACAATCTTATCAATATAAATTCATGAATGTCAAGATATTATGATGACATGTAAAGAACATGATGATATAAATTGCATGGTTAAGTATTTGATTTTCATATCATTCTATTTAATTATAGCATCTCCAGTACATTTCTTTGTTATCATTATTATTATATTGTCTCACTAAGTCGATGACTTAGCGTGTGAGTGTTTCACACGTATGATCCGATAAAGTAGACGATCGAGGTTAAGCGGCTGGACAACCTTACTCCTGTAACTATCAGATCAGGAGCAACTTAATCAGTAGGTCATTTTGTTATGTAAATGGAGGTTGGCATGTAACTAAAGGGTTAAGTTGTGTATGCTCTGAGTATTTTGGTAAAGTGTATTAATATATGTATATAATCGTATTTTCTTAATATAAGTTCAAATGTTATGATTTTGGTAAGAAAAGTGTTTAAAAAAAATAATGTGACACCTCGGACAAGTATCCGGGTCAGATACGGGTTGAGGGTGTTACACAAATCCTAAAATTAACATGAAGAGCTATTCAAATCATTAACTTTAGCAATAATATAGTAATAATTATTCTAAGGAATGATGTCCCACCTTATCCGTAGTTTTGCATTTTGTTAGTAATTCATAGAATGTTTATCTGTGATATTCATTCATTAATAAGTAAAATTGTAGGCAGTCAAAGAAATATTAGAAAGAAATGGTACCAAATGTCAGTACAGATATAACTAAATGACTAAAAACCCAGTAATAGCTGCTTTACACTAAAGATCACACGTGATGAATTTGTAAGGCAATGACCAATCTTAGATAGCCAAGAGAACCAACTGCTATCTACTTTCATTAATATGGGAAAACAGAAAATCATGCTTATACATCAACCAACATTTCACCAAGAGAAGATGAACATTCAAGAAGTATCAGTCAGCGTGTTCTCAATATACCATATGAAAGAAAAGGAAAGAACCATGTAATAAGAATATCCATCGGCACGAAGTTCATTAATACAAATAAAGGGAATAAGGAAATTAATTACATACAATATGTGAGCTTCATTGAACCAGGTGAATCCACTTCCAGCCAAACATAAAATGTTGCATAAAGGATGGCTATACGAATCACAGCCACACCAACCACCACCAAGGCAGAAAAACCACCACCACGGACAACTATATGCATGATATGATTGCACTTAGTATTTAAATCTGCAAGCATTCAGAAAAACTTTCAAATTTAAAAGGGATACAACCTGCAACGCTTCTCTTGCTGACCATCTTGCAGCACTGGAGACTCAGACATTTGCACGAACTGATACCCACATTCCAACATACCCAGCAACACCTGAACAAAGAGCCCCCAAAAGAAATGCAGCAACAGTGATACATGCAGATGTTGCCATGCACATTGTCATATTTATCATAAGGGTAAAGAAAAAGAAGTTGAATTCTATTTTACATAATGTTCATATATATCACAACCTTCCTAGGCCTAAGGATTCTTGTTGGGGAGTTGTATTTCGAAACAAATATATGCTAAGGATCACTAGCGCTAGCAACATTGCCATCTTGGAGATAGTACCATACTATGTCCTGAAGAATCCTTCTGCTCCATCACGTATGGCCTCCGAAATTTAGAAACAAAAATGATAAGCTTGATACAAGTCTATGGGGGGATTGCTAAAAAATAATAAGTTCTTAGTCGCATTTTAAGGGTTGACAAGAAGATGATAAACAATAAGGGGAGCCTACCTCTCTTTTATCTATATGTAATAATACAAAGTAGTAAGAAAGCATGTGTTCTTATCCTTAAGAATTTATTCTTGCTATAAATGGATACAATGAAGAAAGTAGACATTTTTCTAGTTCTATGTATACTAATTGTTATGTTAATGCCTCATTCAACTATTTGGACCTTTATTCCTGGTGTAGTTTTGTGGACAATTTGGAAATGTAGGAATGCCATTGTTTTCGAGAAGGGAGTGTTCGATCCGATTCAATTGTTCTTCACAGTAAGGGTTCAGATTAGCATCTTGGTTCTTAGCTAAATTCACTAACATTCCCATTTTAAGGGTAAAAAACATTTAATATAAATAGAGATGAGAGAGAGAAAAGTTGAAAGAGAATATTGATTCCGGTGAGGTTTGGAAGGTTTTTGTCGATAATCTCAGTAGAAGAGTATATCGACGTGTGCTAAGGGAAATTTTTTCGTCTCAGTGAGCTGTGGAGAGAGTTTTTATCCCAAAAGAAACTAGAAATCCTAAATATAGATTTTCGACTTTTGCATTTGTTCAGTTTGAGCGGGAATCTGGTTTAAAGCGAGCGATAGATATGTTAAATGGATCATTGATAGATGAGAGAAGGATTAAAGTTAAAGTTTCAAAATACAATGATGCTCGTTCAATGAAAGCAGGGAAGATAAGTCCAGTAAATCCAGCTTCAGATCCGACTACAGCAGGACCTTCAAAGTTGAAAGTGAAAGATTTTTCCAACAGGAGTATTAGGGATGAAAGAACGTATAAAGATGCTTTACTGTCTATAAGTATGAGCAATTATGCAAGGGGGCCTACGGAGCTTCATTCTGAAGGGAGTCACAGGGAGAAAGCAAGGAAGAATGTTCTGGAAATGCATATTCCGTCTGAGAGCTCGAGTTGGGTCAAAAGATCTTTAACGGAGATTATTAAGCTTTCCTTTGATTTTCAGTCAGTTAAGGAGCCTTTTTTAATGAAGGTTATGAAGTTCAGATTGCTGGTTGGGGTTATGCCAGGAATTCCTGCGTTCTCTTTCAAATCCCACGAAGATATGATGGAGGCATGGACAAAGAAGAAAGATGTGATAAGCTTCTGGTTTGAAAGATTGGCTCCTTTATTGAATGAGGACCGAGTTCCTATGGCTTTTTGCTAGGTTGAGTTATTTTGGATTCCTTTGTTATGCTGGAATGAATCCTTCTTAGAACGGATAGGTGGGAGATGGGGAAATATGATGGAAATTCATGACTCCGTGAACAGGGAAGATCTCACTTATGCGATAATTCTTATGAGAGTAGCTAGCCCGTTTGATGTGCCAAAATTTATTACTCTTGGATCCTATGGTAGATCGTTTAGAGTTAATATCAAGATTGGATCGATTCATGATGATTCAAAGCTTTTTTTTTCAAAATTTCTCCGGTGGTCGGAGTAGTTGGAGAAAAATGCGGTGAGTTGAGGTTTGAGGACGAGGAAGATAGGGATATGTCATAATTTGAGGAAGGTTCAGTCAAATCAGCAGAGAAATGTAGACAAAAGGTTGACTTTTGGATAGATGAGGGAGTTTTTTTTGGCTCAGCAGAAGCTGATGGGGAAACACATTCCCCAAGATTTACCAAACATGGGAAGGGTATTAGAGAAGGATTGTCAGGTTCATAGAACGTTGGGAACAACAGAGGAGGAGATTTTGCAGGTTTAGGTATCAGGAATTCAAATAATTCGGCTAATGGGCCACAAGCCCAACCGGATGATTATGAGCTGTCTGGACTGGACTGTTCTAAAATAATTTCTACTAGGCCAGCTTACACAATCAATAAGTTTGGTAAACTGGTTCAATATAGAAGAATAGCAGTGATAAAAAATAGTTTATGGGGTCCAGCAAGAATTCTGATTCGTATGGCAGTGAAGATATTGAGGCTAAAGAAACTAAGTCATGATGATAGTTCCTAATTCAGAGTTATCAAAAAGCCATTCCAGAGGTCGTTCGTTGATTGTGCAGAGAAGCTCGCTTTCTTCCAAGAGTGTGCCTTTAGAGAAAAGGAGTATGCCCAATTACAGTAGAGTTTACAGAAGAAGTAGGGAAAGGAATTACTGGCATGGGAATGAACAGAATGGAAATATTGTTAATAAGGTTGTTTCAGATTCAAAGAAGGGTAAAGATCAGTTATGTTCATCTGTTCAACAGACTTCTAATACAACAGTGCTTAAATTACAAGAAAGTGAGGATCCAATTCAGTCATGGAAACTGGTGATAGAGGTTTAGATGGTTTTCAAGAGGTTATTAAATCGCCAGCTGTTGGTTTCAAACTCTCATGCTTCTTTTCTTTGGCTATAAGAAATAAAAGCTGAGAAGATACAAAGGTTCTTTCTAAGAAGAAACAGGTTAAATGGTTTTCAAAAGGTTATTGAATCGCCAGCTGTTGGTTCTTCAAGGGGGTTATTGTGTTGTTGGGATGATAAATTGTTTGAGAGGGAAGATCATTGTATAAACAGAAGATTCATTGCGGTTACAGGAAAATTCAAATTTAATCAGTTCAGAAGTGTTCTCATTAATGTTTATGGGCCTTCAGTGGAGGAGCAAAAAGAAAGCTTCTTTGAAGAACTTAGTGTGTTCATTTCTGGACAGAATCTCTCGGTGTGTGTTAGAGGGGATTTCAATGTTTACTTGTGTGAAGATGAGAAGATGGGTAGAGATCAGAATAGATTCTCAATGAGGATTTTCTCTCATTTTATTCAGTCTGTAGGTTTAATTAATATGCCTATGGAGGGGGGAAGGTTCACTTGGTGTAATAACCAAGATGATCCCACTTTCGTTAGATTGGACAGGTTCCTAGTGGATGGCCAATTCTTGGCTTCTTTTCCTGAGATTATTCAGTCTCTTATTCCTAAATCCATTTCAGATCACAATGTTGTTTTGTTACAAAATGGAGGATTTAATTGGGGAAATAAGCCTTTTAGACTCTTCAATTATGTGATGGAGGAAGATGGTTTCGAGGAAATGGTTAGTCAAACAATTATAAATTGCAAGAACTTCAGGAGAAAACTGGGAATTCTTAGTATTTTGAAGAACTCTAAATTAGCCATCAAACAGTGGGCTGGGAAGAAAAACACGTTTCCGGGAGCTGCAATTTCAGATTTAGAAGACAGAATTCAAAAACTTTAAGAGGTAGCACAACAGAGGCATGACAGTTCAATTCAGGAGGTAGTTGATAAGTTAACTGTGTGTAGAACAGAATTATGGAGACTTCATAGAATTGAGGAGCAGATTTGGCATCAAAATTCTAGACAGAGGTGGGTTAATGATGGAGATCGAAACACAAGATACTTTCATACTTGTGCCTCAGTGATGAGAAAACAAAATGCATTGAATGTTTTAAAAGTGGATGGGAATTTTACACAAGAACCAGATGTTATTAAAGCTTCTGTTAAAGTTCACTTTTTTAAAATATTCAATGAGAGATCTACATTAGATGTTGAAGATATAGGGTTGACTTTTCCTAGAATTTCCTTCGAACAAAGTGGTCTTTTAGAGAAGGCTTTTTTCGAGGAGAAAGTGTGGGAGACTTTAAAGTCTTGCGATAGTAACAAAACTCCGGGACCAGACGGATTGAACTTGGGTTTTTTTCAAAAGGTTTTGGTTTGTGCTAAAGGATAACATTATGGATTTTTTTCACAAATTCTCTTTGGGGAAAGATTGGGAGCATGGTATTAACCATACCTTTATCACCCTTATTCCTAAAGGAACCAACAATGGGAGTCTTGATGATTTTAGACCCATAAGTTTAGTTGGAGGAGTTTACAAAGTTTTATCCACGTGTCTTTCAAGGAGGCTTAGAAGTTATATAGGAGATATCATAAGCCCGACTCAATTTGCTTTCATTCTCAGTCGACAAATTTTGGATTGCTCTCTCATTGCAAACGAGGGTATTGATTATTGGAGAAAGAAAGGGTTAAAGGACTGTGTATTTAAAGTTGATTTCAAGAAGGCTTATGATACTGTTTTTTTATAGGAAAGTAGGCCTCGTTAAAACCCCCTTCATGATTAATAGAGCACAAAGTGCTCCTTAATCAGCGGAAGGAGGAAAAGAGTGCCTTAGGATTCATTAATAACCGAAATATACATAATGTTTAAAAATAAACATAACCACTCCCTTTACAATAACCTACTCAAAGACTTAATTAGCTAATCCCAACAGTAAACTAGCCAATACCAGCCTTAGCTAAACTATCAGCTTCAACATTGGTTGATCTAGCAACCCATCTAATAATACCATTCAAGTCCCTTAACTTAGTAGCAATATCTTTCACTAAGTTTAAGTAGACACAGGGACAGCGATCGTAATTCTTGACCCACTCCACTGCTAGTTTACTATCTGTTTCCACAATTAAGCGTTCCTTAAACCGTTGATGAAACGAATCAAAGAAAGTTAAGCCCCTCTTTACTGCCATAAGCTCAATTAACAAAGGAGGACCTGGACCAGCAACCTCTTGGAAAGAACCCATCACCGAGCCATCATCAACTCTAAGTATTCCCCCAACACCACTTTTCCTCCAATCTTCATTCACTGTTGCATCCACGTTTAATTTAATAAAGCCCTTTAGAGAAGGAGACCAAGACACAATTTCAATGATAGAGCACCTTGAATTAGAGAAACAATCCCCAAGAGATGGATCAGTAATGAGAGAGTCCTTTAGAATAAAGACCTCCTTGAAATTAGCTAAGAACCAAGTAGCCAGCCTACATCTTGCCGTAAAAAACAAATCGATCTGATCTAACCTTCCCCCATCAAACACAATGTCATTCCTAAATTTCCAGATAGTCCATAGCACCACACCCGGAATAAAGGATCAAATTTTAGAATTAGGCACCATATGTTCCCAAGCTAACATAAAACTTTGAGCATTATCCTGCAAAACCGAATATACTCCCCAAAATTTCAAAAAAATTATTCCATAGGGTTTATACCACAAAGCAAGAAAAAAATAGAAGTGATGAAGATTCAACCTTCTTTTTACATAATGGACAAGTCACATCTACAATAACATAAATTCCTCTCCTTTGTAGTTCTTGTTTTACTAGCAATCTTTGATACACCACCTGCCACATAAAGACCTCCACTCTAGGAGGCACCAAGCCTCTCCAAATGTATCTCATCCAAAAGGAATCTACTGTCGAAACAGGACAACAAGACTTAACACTGGAATTAACAGAATATATCCCATCCTCATTCCCTCTCCAAACTAGCCCATCTGTCAACTCATGGGACAGAGTTATATTATGAATTAAAGCCATTAAATCACAGTATTGAACCATTTCCCAGTCACTCAAATTCCTTCTCATTTGAACATGCCAAGACCAAACTGAAGACCGAAACTCTCCAAACTCATTGAGCTTTCCATTTTTGTTTAAAGATAGAACAAACAATCTCGGGAAAACCACTTTAAGGGGGAATCAATTGCCCAGTTATCAAACCAAAAACTGATTTTATCTCCAATGCCCACACGAACTTCAAACAGAATTCGAAATTTAGCTCCAAACTGATCCTCTTTGAAATGATTTTGGACTACCTATTTCCAAATCCAAGAAGTATGTGCAGGCAGTTTTCCCTTAAAAATCAGCAACCTAGGGTCCAAATTATACTTACTGCATAATACCTTTTTCCACACTGTCTCCCTTTCATTCGCAAACCTCTAAGACCACTTCCCTAGGAGAGCTCTATTCATATAATTAAGATCTAAAACACCAAGACCACCAGCACTTTTTGCAAAGCACACTGTCGACCAGTTTACCCAATGAATTTTTTTTACCTCTGCCCCTCCTCCCCATAAAAATCTGGCCATGATGGAATTAAGTTTAACAACCACGGAAGAAGGGATTTTAAACAGGGACATGTAATAGGTGGGTAATGAGCACAAAACAACCTTCAATAAGACCAATCTCCCTGCCATTGACAAAGTCCTTGCCTTCCAGCCAGCTAACTTCTTGTAGAACTTTTGCACTACCGGATCCCATAGTGCTATAGAATTCCTCTTAGCACCTAGCGGTAATCCCAAATATTCCGAAGGGAAATGACCCACTGCACAACCAATAGTATTAGCCCACTGCATTACCTCTTTCTTACTAATATTGATACCAAATAATTTACTCTTAGTGAGGTTCAATTTCAGGCCTGATATAACTTCGAAAACTCGTAGAACCCTCTTATCATTAAGAACCTGCGTCTTCGATGCAGTACAAAAAATGATCAAATTCTTATGATACTGTTGATTGGCCTATTCTGTTCAAGATAATGGGAAAATGGGATTATGCTCTACTTGGATCAGTTGGATTAGGAGATGTGTTACCATAGCTTCAATCTCGGTGTTAGTTAATGGGGTTCCAATAGAGGAGTTTCCAATGGCCAAGAGGCTAAGACATGGTTGTTCACTATCTCCCTTATTATTTAATCTAGTAGGAGAATTGATGAATTTATTAATCCTAAGGGCTATTTCAAAGGGATTATTTTCAGGTATGAGAGTTGGTAAGGAGGAAGGGTCTTTTAATCTTACACACTTACAGTTCGCGGATGATTTAATCATTTTTTGTGGGGCTTCGAAGATGCAGATTATGAATGTGAAGATAGTGCTTAGAGTATTTGAGGTTATGTCAGGGTTGCAACTTAACCTAAAGAAGAGCAGACTGTTCGAAGTAAACATATCTCAAGAGGAGGTTCAAACTTGGGTAGATTCCATTGGTTGTGTAGTTGGTAGTTTCCCCTCTAATTATCTAGGTCTTCCACTAGGTTCAATAAAGAATTCCTCACTTATTTGGGAACCGGTGGTGCAGAATTTTCACGTAAAATTAGCAGGTTGGAAGACAGCTACTCTTTCACGAGCTGGAAGAATGGTTTTGATTAAATCTGTCTTATGCTCATTACCTACGTATTTTTTGTCAATGTTTAAGATTCCAGCTTCAATCCTTAAGTCTCTTAATTCTATTATGTCTAATTTTCTATGGGGAGGTGGCAATGGTAAAAAGAAAATTCACTGGGTTAAATGGGTTGAAGTGTGTAAACCTAAGAATGAGGGAGGGTTGGGAGTACGTAATCTGAATTACATGAACATAGCTTTGCTAGGGAAATGGTCCTGGAGGTTTGCAAACGAGAGAAATTCTGTTTGGAGGAGATTTATTTGTTATAAATATAATTTTGATTCCTCCAAGTTATTGTTTGACAGTAAGCTTCCATATTTTACTTCTTGGCAGTGGAGAACAGTGGTTAATAACTATTTCAAGCAAGATTCCTTTGGTTCTAAGTTTCGTTCCTTATGCAATTTTCAAGTTGGTGATGGTAAGCACATTCAATTTTGGCAGGATGTTTGGGCAACAGATTATCCCTTACAGGTCCTATTTCTAAGATTGTTTTTGATTGCTTCTAATAAATCAGGAAAACTATGTGAGTTTGGGGATTTTCATCCATCGGGCTGGATTTGGGATGTTCAAGTTAGAAGAAATTTGAATGATTGGGAGATGGAACAATGGTGTAACTTGATGAGCATTATTTCTTCTATTTCTCTATTTAAAGAATTCAGTGATGGTTTGATTTGGAAAGGCAGTGGGGATGGTATGTTTACAGTCAGTTCTTGTGTTAAGAAGTGTGCTACCGGATCAGAAAAGGTTCATTTCTAGATGAATATTGTTTGGAGAGGTTTAGTACCACCAAGAGTTGAAACATTAGTTTGGCAAATTGTGTAGCAAAAGCTTATTGTTAAAACAGAATTGGCAAAAAGAGGAGTTCAAGGAATTGATGATGATTTATGTCCTCTTTGTAAAAAGGTTGAAGAGTCTTCATCGCATTTATTCTTTACTTGTTCGGTAGTGTGGGCATTATGGAACAAATTTTTACAATTTTGGAGTTTCAGTTCTGTTTTTTATGAAGATGCTAAAACGTTCCTCTTAGGCTGGGAAGAGTTGAAGTCAAATTTTGCTATATGGTCATTCATTCCTAGGGTTGTTATTTGGACCATTTGGAAAACCAGAAACTTTATTGTTTTTGAAGGGGGAAAGTTGGACCATATTGAATTATTCTATTTAGCAAGAGTTAGGCTTGCTTCTTGGTTCCTAGCTAAGTATAAGGATATCTCTATTCCTAAAGACTCGTTAATTTCGGACCCTTCAATAGGGGATTCTCATTCGTCCTACAATTTCCTGAAGTCTTATATAATTCCCTGGTTTCCTCCTCCTATAGGCTTCATTAAATTGAATGTGGATGCTGCCACTAGTAGTGATTGGAAGAAAAGTGGTATGGGAGGCATTTTAAGGGATCATTCAGGTGCAATCTTAGGAACTTTTCAAGAGTCAGATGGTATGGGCCCTCCAACATTGAAGGAACTCAAAGCTATTCAAAGGGGATTTCCTTTTGTCGCTTCTATCCAAGGGGAGGAAAAATTTCGACTGATTGTTGAGAGTGACAACAGGGTAGCAGTGGACTGGATTAACAATGTTGATTCTTATCCAGTTGTGTATGCTTTTATTGTTAAAGATATAGTTGAAAATCTTAGGATTTGTGGGGGGATTGTTAGATGGGTTGCAAAGACAGCTAATACGGATGTTGATGCCCTAACAAAGGCTGGTATAGGCTGAATTTTATGATTCTGGTCGAGTGGGTTTCATGTTTTTGTTCAAAAGGGGGTTTTGGCTTTTTGTAAGGGTTATTGGGTTCATCTTTCTACATGATATAATTCTTATTTTATTTAATGAAGTTCTAAGGCACTCTTTTCCATCTTCCGCTAATTAAGGAGTTTACACATAAACTCCATTAATTAAGAAGGTGGTTTTTAATGAGGCCTTCAAATCTTATAAAAAAATATTCCCATTTCAATGGATTCCCTCATTGGTGATCCATCTCTTGGAGATATATGATTTGTTCCAAAAAGTCAGCTAGCAAATCAGATTTCCTGGTCCCCTCCCCCATGGGATTTCCAAAGTTGAACGTGGATATTGTTGTCATAGGTGATGGAAGGCTAGCAGTTTAGGTAGGATTCTAAGATATGAGTCTGGCACAGTGCTAATATCTTTTCAAGAAGCTGTCGGTTCGGGTCCTCCTTTAATGGAATAAAAGGCCATTAAACATGGTTTAATTTTCTTTGAATCATTTAGCTGGTGCTCTAAGAGACGGTTGATTATTGAGAGTGATAGTAAGTTGTCTGTGGAGTGGATTAAGAATTTGGATAAATGCCCAAGTTTGTATGTTTCAATTTCTAAAGAAATTGTGGATAAGATCAGGAACTTGGAGGGCAATATTCGTTAGATAGCTAGGCCAGCAAACTTATAGGCAGACGTTTTAGCAAAGTCTAGAATTGTCTAATATAGGGAGTTTTGGTTGGGTTTTGTTTTTTTCTCATCTTTTGGTTTTATCTATTGTATGGGGGTAAGTTTGGTTGTAATCATATGCATTGTATTACTCTTTTATTAATAAAGTTTGAGGCACTCTTTTCCTCCGTCCGCTGATTTCTAGAACACCTTATGGTGTTCTAGTAATCATGAAGGGAGGTTTAACGAGGCCTCCACTTTTTATAAAAAAAATGTTAATAACTTATGGATCAAGTCATCCAACAATTCACAAGAAAAACCTACTTCGATTGGTAAAACTTTAACCTTGTCTCGGTTCCTTGCTTGTGAAGACCCTACGATTAATAATATATGAAATTCGTTGGAGGGAGCTCCTAACCTTAGACTCATTAGAAAGAGAGTTTCAAACCTGTATATATTGAAATAATTTCTATCTTATATTATCACTAAGAATTATCCCCTTAAATAGAGGTCATAGAGGGTTTTATTGTAGTAAACTAAGAAACTAAAATTAACTTGTAGAATTTATAATTAAGGAAACTAAAATTAAACACTTCTAATTGCAACAAGATACTTGCTAAATAAATTATTCTAATTAGGAATATTACTAAAATAAACTTATTTGATTTCTTGTCTTGTCCACAAAAGCAACGTTAACACTTCAAATGTAAAAACAATTTCAGAAATTTTAATTGACGTAGAACACAATTGTCCACCATCGTCAATATTTCTGATCAAACCTTATATCGAACTCTAAGACTCATCAGACATGATTGTTGTAAATTAAAGCAAACCTGTAAAAGACATTCTAATTAACCAATAACAAAATAAACACTCACAATGTATAAAAGACATTTTCAATTTGGAGAAACATTATATTTAAAAATTCTAGAGATGCTTTTAATAAAATTTTCACAGGAGCATAAAGAAAGCTTGAGATTATGACTTTACGAAGTTATTTTTACATAGAGAAATTTACCTGAACCATCTCCGGAGGTCCTTCATCCTTGGAAAGGACCCACTTTGTGAGATACATTGACAAAAGGAAGCTGACAATGCAAACTGAGAAGACAAAAACAATGATTGGAGAAGTACTTGCTCCGATGTAAAAGACATATACGAAGCCCAAAAGGAGAAGTATGACAAGAACTCGAACATTTATTCCCCTAAGAATTCGAAAAATCTGCACACATGAATTAGTCAACTAAAGAACACGCAAGAAAATGAATGGCCCAGATGGCAAGAGGAGAGAAAGATTAAAAATATGTTTAGTTACTGTTAGACAAGAGCATAGAAATGAAAAGGTAAAGGATTCCACATCACTGCTTATTTTTTTTACTAAAATATTCAACTGCGATTTTTTATTAACTTGTTTGCTTAATTCTGCCAATAACAGTCATACTGCCATCTACACCAATTCAGCAGTCTCTGTGAAGCGAATTCTAAACTTCTTTTCCTTTGTTTATGCTACACCTGAAAAACTCTAAGCCAGTATATTTTTCTCTGTTGTGTTTAATAACGCTACAACTGTAATAAACACCAATACACCATAACACCAAAAACAGCAACCGAGTGAATATTAACCACATATATGCACAAGATAATAGTCAAGGATCTTAATTGCAGTTAAGAAGGTAGAATATGACAAAAAAAAGAATCAAGATTTATTTTGTAGGCATCATAACAAGTATTTGAAATACCAATTGTGCTAGAAAAGAAATGTTAGAATGAACATTCCCACCATGGAAGCCTTAAAGCAATTGGTTAATTTTAGAGTTTTAAATCAGATAACTCTGCATATTATGAGAGAGAGAGTGTCAGAGAGAAAGCGGGAGAGAGAGGGAGGTTTTCAGTTGGTCAGTCTTCCGGCGAAGATTGGACGGTTTTCGTTGATAATCTGAGTAAGAGGGTAACTTGGAAAACACTTAAGGAAATTTTTCAACAACAGGGGAGTGTTGTACGTGTTTACATCCCGAACAATTCTAACAAGCTGAATTATAGAAATTACACGTTCTCTTTCGTCCAGTTTGCAAAGGAGGAGGGGTTGATGAAGGCGTTAGCAAATGTTAATGGTATTTGGATAGATGGCAAGAAGATCTCGGTAGAAGTTGCCAAGTACCAGAAGCAGAGACTCAAGCAGGCTGTTAGAAGCAATGGCAGAAGGGAAGAAGATAAGTGGAATAAGGATGTGTCTCGGAGTAGAAGAGTTGGATCAGAGTCTTACAGCCGACTGAGACATGAGAGATCTTACAAGGATGCGTTAGCATCTTTGGACGGAAGGAGGGAAGGTCCGGCGTCAAAAGAGATTCGGGAGGGTCATATAGTTAAGGAAGTAGGAGTGAGGAATTTGTGGGAAATGCATATCCCCTCAGATGAATATGATTGGGTGAAAAGATCATTAACTGGGATCATCAAATCCCACTTGGATCTAGAGATAGTAGTGAAGGGGCTGGCTAGTGAAGGGATCAAGGTCAAGGGAGCTAAATGGGGATATACTTGGAATTCTTGCATCTTAATATTTGGTTCGAAAGAAGAGTTCGAGGAGGTGTGGTCGAGCAGAAGAGAGGAAGTGTCCTTTTGGTTTGATTGGCTTGATCCACTTATGAGTGTAGATGGATTTCCGATGGCATTCTGTTCGGTGGAGTTGGTTGGAACCCCCTTACTATGTTATAATGTACTTTTTTTTTGGAAAATCTTGTCTCAAGGTGGGGGAAACTGGTGTGTTTCCATGAATCCATGATCAGAAGAGAGGATTTGGCGGTGGTAAGAGCTTTGTTGAGGGTGGCCAGTCCTTATGATATACAGGATACTGTCACATTGGGTTCATATGGGAGATCATACAAGGTAAAAATTAGTGTGGGTTCGGTCAATTCAAAAAAGAAAAGTTTTTCTGCAGAAATTCTTACGGTGGCCGGAGATGGAGAGTCTAGAGACGAAACTCCATCAGAGGAGAAAGAAGTACGGAGTTCAGGCAGAATAGGCAGCCCACAACTGCTACCCGAGGACTCTAGGGATTCAGTAGACAGATGGTTGGTAGGGGAAGCCCGTACAACAATAGCGGGCAGCAGTGGAAGTAAGCAATTAATGTTGTAGGAAGGAGAAGGTCAACATAGTGGTGCTAATGTGTCAGGTTTTCCTGAAGAAGATTTGAATTTCAAAGAAGATTAGCGGGGTCTTGGGCTAAGGAATGATTGTATTAATGAAGTTGATGAAGCCCAACAAGAGTACTTGAGTGAGCCCAATACAAATAATTATAGAATTTCGCCATCTGGGCCTGCTGTTAATTTATTAAAACTGGGTTATGGTAACTGTTTGGAGCCTCGGGTGGAAATGGAAGGAGAGCAGCAACAATCTGGTTCGGATGAACCAAAATTACAGATTTGGGCTACTGTCTCGTCAGACTTAAACTCTAATTCGTTGCCTGCTGGGTCCTCAGATAGAGGGCCTTCAAATAATGCAATTGAGGAAAGGTCAGAAGAAGCTATTGTCAGGGATAAGGAAGTATGCAGTGCGGTTGTAAAAGAGGTAGAAAAGGAAATAAGGCCAGTTATTTTGAGTACTCACCAGGGGCTAGGACTTAATAAGAAGTCTTTTGCAAAGGGTCTAAGGAGGTGGTGTCCTTTAGACCATTTATCCAAAAGCTTGCATTTCAGTAATACACCATTGGGAAGGTGGAATAGAGGTTCTACTTCTAGAGTGTATAGAAGATCTAAAGATAAAAAGGTGTGGTTTAATACGAGTAGTGAAAGAGTTTTACAATCTTTGAAGTTGCAAGATCATAACAGCTCTTTAATCAGCCCTCTGCTGAGCAATCAGTCTTGTCCTACTATCTTGGAGGTAAGACATATGGGGGAGGAGGAGGTTGGAGACCACTTGCAGTCTCCCCGGAGGATAAAGGATGTTTCATCAGTTGGTCAATCTGATTTAGGGGCTAGGTTTGAGGCTAGAAGAAAAAGAAGGCTTCTGATCAGGGAAGCTCTGGATAGGGTCAGTTTTCATTCTTTGTCTTCTCCAAATTTCTCGGTATTTTTGGAAGAGGCTTTGGCTACATGGGAGGTTAGCAAAATACTGGGGATCTCATTCAAAGAAGGGAAAAGGCATTCTTGGAAAAAATCATAAATTTTGAGGAGAATTTGGTGGAAAACAGGGAGGGGCTGTGAAACATCCCAAACTATGGGTTAGTGACCAAATTGTAAAGTTTCAGAAGTTGGTGACTAAAGGAGAAGAATGGATTAGTTCAGTAATTTATTTGAAAGTATTTCCTAAAAGTTGTTAGTAATCATTAAAGGAACTAAAGGGTAAAATGGTCATTTGATCATTTAAGGAATTAAAAATGTGATAGTGGGGGATATATATTTACACGTGGGAGTGTAGAAAACCAAAAACAATGTTTCTAGAATTCTCTTCTCCTCCTTTCTTCTTTGTGCGTGAAGCCCCAGCTCAAAGGTAAGTTTCTTAATTAGTTGGTTATTTGTTGAATTAAAAGTTGGGTTATGATTCTTAGGTGATACTTAAGCTTAAGGAAAGCTTAAGTTATCTTAAAATCAAAAGATAAATGAGTTAGTGAAAATTAAAGATTTGGAGTTCTTGAGTGAAATCTTGAAATGGAGTTGATAAGTTGAACTTGAAGTTAAATCTGACTTGTCATCAGCTTAATTAAGAAGTATTAAGTGTTAGAATTGGATTTGAAATATGTGGAAAATAGGGTATGATTCTTGAAGTTCCTAAAGAGGAGAGGATATTAAGGTTAAAGATCATATAAATGAATATAAATGAGTTTAAACATGTGTATGAGAGTTAGATATATTAAAGGAGGTGAAAGATGAAGAGTTGAGATGAAAAGAGAGTGAATTTCGTGCTTGCAATGGAATTTCTGGGTTGTGTGCATCGATGCATCTTCAATGTGCATCGATGCACTCTCAATTAAACAAACATCGAATGTCATTTATGCACCGATGCACAGGTAGTGCATCGATGCACCGATAGGGAATGCATCGATACACTGTATAGTGCATCGGTGCATACCTTCATTAAAGATGAAAATAGCTTTCTTTTAGCCTAAGAAGTGACAATTTAGAAGATATCAATTAGTATATTGATATGTATCAATGTATTATTATGATGTAGATATAGAATGAAGCTTATTCCAGAACAATCTAAGGATTAAGATTGATTCAAAGCAAACAAGGCTAAGGTGAGTGCACATTATTTAGTATATGAGGTTCAATGGAAAATAAGACTTGCGATAAGTCTATTTCCAATAGTGAAAAGCATGAATTCATAGAAGTATGTGTTTGTTATGATTTATATGTGTGCATGAGTATATGTGTTATCGATATGAATATGGTAAGTAAAAGGGATAAAGGGTGAGGATAAGAATAATAATAATAAGGATAATGAAATGATAGATATATATGAATATATGTATTGATGTGTTTTTGTAGGTATTGTAAGATTATATGTTTATGTGATAACATGATAAGATGATAATGATTTACATGTCATATGAACACATGAGAAATGTTATGAGCCATATGAAAGAGAAAGTATTTGTGATACATGAGGGTGAATCCTATGTTTATATGAATATGAACTCATATGAGAATTGACATGAACTACGTGATTACATGTATATGTGAATGAAACCATTAGCTTATATGAATATATAATATGGTTACATGAATATGTAAAATGATATAAAAGATAATGCCCATGTTATGTGTCATGAGAGCTAGGGGTATAGTTGGCATACCAAGGGTAGAGGGTCTACGCGGTCCTTCGGGATATATATATATTCTTTGGAACATGTGTGAAGTCTTGTGAGACACATACTTGATCCCTAGTATATGTGTATGATTCTTAAGGAATGATATGTGGTCCTTATGGACATTATTATATGGCACTACGGTGCAATTCTACGCGGCACTACGGTGCAATTCTACGTGGCACTTCGGTGCAATTCTACGTGGCACTTCGGTGCAATTCTACGTGGCACTTCGGTGTATTTATACGAGCTGTGGTGACAGCATTAGTGCACAACCTCTATGTACTCGCATATCTTTAGTTCTCACATGTGTATCATGGGCTATTAAATAGATAATATTAATAAAGGTGATATGATAATATGTTTGTTTCCTTGTGGAATTTTATGTGTGATATTGATTGTATAAATGGTAACTTATAAGACCATATGATAAAAGGAATCAATGATAGTATATATATATGGTTTACATGACATGATATATATATGTGCAATTGGTTATGGTATATGTTATATGATATACATGAGTACAGGTTAAAGTATATGTGAATGAGTATAATTGATTGAAATGATGATATAATAATAAGTCTATAAGATATATGATATGGACATAAGAGATCATAGGAACATGAGATAAGAGATATGAATGATAATGACATATATGTATGCATATATTTGTTACATGTAAAAGTATGAGTTGAATGAAATAATAGTAGTAATTGTTTATGTATGATTATTAGTTATCGTTTACCTTATATGTTTATTGCCTCACTAAGTCTTTGACTTAGCGTGTAAGTGATTTTACACATAGGTTTCGAGAAGAGTAAAGAGCAATGTGGAGCAAGACATGTCAGTTCTCCTTACTAAAGGTCATATAAGAAAATAGGTGAATAATATGTATTTTAGTATATAAAGTTCTAGTTGGCATGTTTTCAACAGAATACATTGTTTAAACTATGAATAGTTTTATAAATGTTTTGAATAGTTATATGTAAATAAATAAGTGAAATATACACGTTCTGATTGATTTTTTAATAATGAAAATGTTTTCTTTTATATAAATTAGTCATTTATATGTTATAAAAGTTTTAAATTACTCAATATTTTATACAAGTACATGTTTTGAAAGGTCAATGTGACACCTTGGATTCGTATCCGGATCGGATATGGGTTGGGGTGTTACATTTAATGGTATCATAGCTACGGTTTAGCCGATTCTAGGCATAAATCGAAGTAAAAAGTGTTTTAAAAAGTATACATGCCAACATAGAGTGAATAATTTCTGATCTGATAGTGTAAGGAGTGTATTGTCTTGCTAATAGAATTAAAATGTTATATTATATTATATGTATGATCATGAGAGCTTCCAAAGTAAAGCACAAGGCAATAGCCTGAAGGTAATAGAATTCACCTGCCCTGGCCAGGCAGGGAGAAGAGCGAAAAACCTCGGGAAGTGCCTGTGTAAACTTAGGGAATGTCTTCACCATGTTGAAGAATATTTTGATGAATTTTCAATTTATACTTCTTTAACTCATAAAATGAATGTATCGAATTAGTTGAAAAAGTTAAGAGCACCCGAGTTCAAGGATGGATTTGAGGAAGGTTCTGTTGTTACAGACCTATGGTTAGATGATATGATAGAAGGTTTTTATTTCTCCAAAGAGGAGAAATTAAATTGAGTAGTTTCGTTACTACTTTGGCAAGTTAGAGTATGGCGGACAAATGAAGCTCGAATATATGAGCTTGAAGCAAGGGAATTACCCATGCATGTGTATGAAAGTAAGTTTTATAAGTTAAGCAGATTTATTGTTGAATTGATTCTGATTAAGAAGGATAAAAAGGATACATGTGATTGATTGTTTAAGGCTTGTGCCTTAAATTAAAAGAGTTTTACTGGTTTTGAAATTGTTCTCATTTCAAGAAATGGTTGATCGTGTTAAAGCTCTAGAGAGAGCTAAGAATAAAAGGATTAAAAAAATCTCAGATGATTAAGAGAATTAGTGCTTCATAGAATTTAGCACCATCAAAGAAAGATAGAGATTCTGGTTCAACTTTAAACCAGACATGAATTAGTTGTATTCTCCGTCAGAGAATCAAATCAGATGAGAGTTCGACAGACTCCAACAATAGGTTTGATCTTGAAAGATTAAACAAAGAGTTAATTGAGGATAAGTCAGGGTTAAAGACAACCCTTATGAATTGGGTTAAAAGCTCTGTCAGAAGTTATGTAAATCGAAGCAGAAAAAGTATTTTAAATGGATTAGATGAGTATTGAAATCTAGTGATTGTTGAAACAAGTGGAGAAAACATAAGTATAAGAATGATAAAGAATAAGGTTTTGTGCAAGTAAAGTTGACTATAAAAGTAATGAAAATGTGATAAGGAGTGATAGTTAAGGATAAATGTATGTGATATAAAAGAGCATGAGAGTATGAAGAACATGATATGGTTTAATTATGTATAAGACAATGCAGATTATAAAAGGATAAATGGATAAAGACCAAGGAATGGATTAAGTGTTTTGCTAGAAATTAAATAATGTGAAGGATAAAAAGTATTTTAAATGTATCAAGTGAGGTAGATATTGTTTTTGTATTTAAGATGGAAAGAGTTAGCGTTGGCTAACAAGATTATGGGACGAAATGTATTGGAATTATAAGATTTCAAGATATGGTGGGTTATGATAACCAAATATGAAGTGGATATGGATATAATTGTATATATATTCTGATCATAGAGATATGAAATAGTGAAGTAAGTGAGGATTCATATGTTTGAGTAAAACTAAGGATTGATAAGAAGAGGTTAAGTATGAGTACATCAATGATCAGTTTATAAATAAAGGAAGTTATAATGTTAAGCTTGAACCATGGAAGTGACATGGTGTATGAGATTGAATGTTTATTTGATTAGTTGAGTAAACTATTGTTGAAATAATTCTGACTGCAAAGCATATATAGGAATGGTTCGATGAAAGTTTACGTTTTAGATTTGAAGAACCGATGTTGACTAACAGAGTTATAAGATAGTAGTGTATTAAAGTTAAAGAATTTTCTGATGATTTCAGGGTAAGCTAATTAAGTATGGTGTGGATTGAAATATGGTTATGTATTCTAATCATTGAAATGAAAGGTAATAAAGGAGACAAGGCATAATATTGTATATGAATGAGAGTATAGGTTCGATAAGTGAATTACACTGGGTTGATTTTAACTGAAATGATGTTTATGATTAATTTGATCAGGGCTTACGCTATAGATTGAAAAGTTGTTATTAATTAGCTGTAATGGCATGGATGTTAGAGTTATAAGATTTGAAGGAAACATAAAGTAAGTTAATCAAATGAGATACGAATCTGGATGTGGTTGTGTATTTTGATCATATAGATATGATATAGGCAAGTAGATAAATATTTATGTGTTTTAAAGAAAGTTTTGAAGGAAGAAAATACAAGCAAGATACGATAAGAATGAGGTTCTGTATAAGTGAAGTTGATTAGTAAAGTTATAAAGATATAATAAAGATTGGTAATCAGAGATAAGTTTAAGTGATAGGAAAAGAGTATGTGAACATGAAAGAAAGATATGATTGGTGTATAAGAAGATTTTGATTTATGAAGAAAATGAAAGGATGAAGTTTAAAGAATTAGATGTGATAAAGATTATGTTGAGATATAGATTATAAGTTTAACCAGGAGTAAGAAAGGTATGTCGGGTAATATGAGAAATTGTTTAGTTATGCAAAGTGTATGTTTAATCAGCTATGATGAATATTTAAGGTTATGTTTCTTGGTCAAGTGGATGTAGTCAGAGAAATGAAGAAAGATTTATATGTATTAAGGAAGTTTTGGAGTCAGTCAAGTAAGTATGAAATAAAAGTTTGGTTATTCTTGCAAGACAATCGAAGATTGATAAGGAATTTGATTGATTTATGAGTTTGGGTAATAAGAATTAATGTTATTGTCTATCTGATAAGTGACATGATAGGAGACATAAAGTAAAAAGGTAGTCGAATAATTGAAATGATAAGAACCAAGTTATTAATGATGATACAAAAGATTAAGTTCAGAAAGCATCATGAGAACGTTAGAAGATATGTTCTTCTTAGGATGTGCAGAGAAAATTCGAGGACGAATTTTCTTAAAAAGGAGGGGAGATTTGTAACATCCCAAACTACGGGTTAGTGACTAAATTGTAAAAATTTTAGAATTTGATGATTAAAGTGGAAAAGTTAAATTGTTCAATGACTTATTTAAAAATAATTCCTGAAGGGTTATTAGTAATTATTCAAAGAATAAGAGGGCAAAATGGTCATTTGATAGGAAATATATTTTTTCCTATATATGAATGAATCACGTGGGGAAAGGGGGAAGTTATCTTCTTCTTCTCCATCGTGAGCAAGGGAGCAAAGGTAAGATTTCTTAATTTTTTTATTATTAGCTGAATTTTAAGTTGGGTTTTGATCATTATATGATAACTAAGCTTAAGGAAAGCTTAAGTTATCTTAAAATCAAAAGATAAACGAGTTAGGGAAGATTAAAGATTTGGAGTTCTTGAGTGAAATCTTGAAATGGAGTTGATAAGTTGAACTTGAAGTTAAATCTGACTTGTCATCAGCTTAATTAAGAAGTATTAAGTGTTAGAATTGGATTTGAAATATGTGGAAAATAGGGTATGATTCTTGAAGTTCCTAAAGATGAGAGGATATTAAGGTTAAAGATCAGATAAATGAATATAAATGAGTTTAAACATGTGTATGAGAGTTAGATATATTAAAGGAGGTGAAAGATGAAGAGTTGAGATGAAAAGAGAGTGAATTTCGTGCTTGCAATGGAATTTCTGGGTTGTGTGCATCGATGCATCTTCAATGTGCATCGATGCACTCTCAATTAAACAAACATTGAATGTCATTTATGCACCGATGCACAGGTAGTGCATCGATGCACCGATAGGGAATGCATCGATACACTGTATAGTGCATCGATGCATACCTTCATTAAAGATGAAAATAACTTTCTTTTAGCCTAAGAAGTTACAATTTAGAAGATATCAATTAGTATACTGATATGTATCAATGTATTATTATGATGTAGATATAGAATGAAGCTTGTTCCAGAACAATCTAAGGATTAAGATTGATTCAAAGCAAACAAGGCTAAGGTGAGTGCACATTATTTATTATATGAGGTTCAATGGAAAATAAGACTTGCGATAAGTATATTTCCAATAGTGAAAAGTATGAATTCATAGAAGTATGTGTTTGTTATGATTTATATGTGTGCATGAGTATATGTGTTATCGATATGAATATGGTAAGTAAAAGGGATAAAGGGTGAGGATAAGAATAATAATAATAAGGATAATGAAATGATAGATATATATGAATATATGTATTGATGTGTTTTTGTAGGTATTGTAAGATTATATGTTTATGTGATAACATGATAAGATGACAATGATTTGCATGTCATATGAACACATGAGAAATGTTATGAGCCATATGAAAGAGAAAATATATGTGATACATGAGGGTGAATCCTATGTTTATATGAATATGAACTCATATGAGAATTGACATGAACTACGTGATTACATGTATATGTGAATGAAACCATGAGTTTATATGAATATATAATATGGTTACATGAATATGTAAAAGGATATAAAAGATAATGCCCATGTTATGTGTCATGAGAGCTAGAGGTATAGTTGGCATGCCAAGGGTAGAGGGTCTACGCGGTCCTTCGGGATATATATATATATTCTTTGGAACATGTGTGAAGTCTTGTGAGACACATACTTTATCCCTAGTCTATGTGTATGATTCTTAAGGAATGATATGTGGTCTTTATGGACATTATTATATGGCACTACGGTGCAATTCTATGCGGCACTTCGGTGCAATTCTACGTGGCACTTCGGTGCATTTATACGAGCTGTGGTGACATCATTAGTGCACAACCTCTATGTACTCGCATATCTTTAGTTCTCACATGTGTATCATGGGCTATTAAATAGATAATATTAATAAAAGTGATATGATAATATGTTTGTTTCCTTATGGAATTTTATGTGTGATATTGATTGTACAAATGGTAACTTATAAGACCATATGATAAAAGGAATCAATAATAGTATATATATATATATGGTTTACATGACATGATATATATATGTGCAATTGGTTATGGTATATGTTATATGATATACATGAGTACAGGTTAAAGTATATGTGAATGAGTATAATTGATTGAAATGATGATATAATAATAAGTCTATAAGATATATGATATGGACATAAGAGATCATAGGAACATGAGATAAGAGATATTAATGATAATGACATATATGTATGCATATATTTGTTACATGTAAAAGTATGAGTTGAATGAAATGATAGTAGTAATTGTTTATGTATGATTATTAGTTACCGTTTACCTTATATGTTTATTGCCTCACTAAGTCTTTGACTTAGCATGTAAGTGATTTTACACGTAGGTTTCGAGAAGAGTAAAGAGCAATGTGGAGCAAGACAGGTCAGTTCTCCTTACTAAAGGTCAGATCAGAAAAGAGGTGAATAATATGTATTTTAGTATATAAAGTTCTAGTTGGCATGTTTTCAACAGAATACATTGTTTAAACTATGAATAGTTTTATAAATGTTTTGAATAGTTATATGTAAATAAATAAGTGAAATATACACGCTCTGATTGATTTTGTAATAATGAAAATGTTTTCTTTTATATAAATTAGTCATTTATATGTTATAAAAGTTTTAAATTACTCACTATTTTATACAAGTACATGTTTTGAAAGGTCAATGTGACACCTCGGATTCGTATCCGGATCAGATACGGGTTGGGGTGTTACATTTTTAATCTTAATAGACGTCTACATAAATAAATATTTATAACACGATATTATTATTTTTTAAAAAAAACTCCAATTTTTAAGGTCGAGTCTAAGTCTTATGCTCATACATGAACCATAATTGCATGTATTGATTGATTTATGAAACTTTTGCATTTATGTTGCATATGAAAACATTTATGATGTACTTGAATCGTGTAAGGAAATTTTCTGAACTTTTAAAAGTTTTGTTGGAATTATAATTTACCAATTAAGGGTCACGATAATTTTTTATTTTTATTATTAATTTGTGATAATTGAAATGTCATGTGCGGTGGGAATTTGAAGGTCATATATTTTATACTCTTTTTAATAAAGAATTGGCCTATAGTTATTATAATAATAATAATAATAATAATAATAATAATAATAATAATAATTTGTGATAATTGAAATGTCATGTGCGGTGGGAATTTGAAGGTAATATATTTTATACTCTTTTTAATAAAGAATTGACCTATATTTATTTAATTGATAATTATAAATACATTTAATAAAAAATAATAAAACAAATATAATGTGGTTAGATAGATCTTAAGACCCATGTAAATACTAGGTCAACCACTTTAGTCTAACGTATGATGAGGTGGAGCTAATCTTAGACTTTGTACTCTTATAGGTTTGATTCGCCCAAAAAAAATTATCAAGACAAATAATATTTTACGGAATTACATTCTCACATTACGTTTGGTCATTTTCAAGAATAATTTTTTCTCTAAAGTAGCATTTTTTTATTAAAATGGCGGGAATATCATTATCTTCAAATTCTTAAGAATAAGACAATTCCCACTACTTTAGACTTGAATGCCCCTAGACTAATGAATTCCTCTTATAATGATCATTTTCAATTCTTAATTTTTATATTTTAGTCAAAATTACAAATATAATAATAATATATAAAGAGTTTAATTAAATAAAATATTAATAAATTTGAGTATTTAAAATTATTTTATATTTTTATCATTCAATATATTATTTAATTATAATTTTATGAGGTGAAAAATAATATGATTGTAAAAATATAATTATTAAAAATAATCTCTAACTTTAAGTTATTAAAAAATAGATTTTATACATTGAAAAATAATATTATTGTTCACTCGAGATCATAATATTATTTTTTTTATATTATATTATATTATATTTTATGTAAATAAATATGATGCTACTGAAAATTATTTAAAAATATAAGTTTAATACACTAATTATATATTAAATATATTTTTCTCAATAGTTAGATAGTATAGCGATTAAAATATTTCTATGAATTTTCATTCAAATATTTATAATTTAATATTAAAGTTTTACTTTTTTATAAACATATATCACAAGGATAATTTATTAAAATATACAGTCAATTAATCTTATATTTCTCTAACCAAACACTGTAATTTTACGTTACTGCTAAACAAACCAAATAAGGTAATACAAAATTCCCATAGTAATGTTACATTCAAGTAATGTTATTTCCAACGGTAATTTTACATTCCGTGAACCAAACGACTCCTTAACGATTTGCGAAAATAAGAATAAAAACCTTCTTGACAAGGATGAGTGGCACCCCATACTAAGGCTATAAACAAACTGAGTCGATCTCTGAAATGAAACTCTACTCGACTGAAAAATTCGCAAGCTTAAAATTTTCAAGCTCTAAATCATGAATTTGAAGCTCGTAAAAACTTGAAAATACTCGGAATGAAAGAAAAAAATCTTAAACTTAACTCGATTAAAGCCTTAAACTCGAACTTAAATCTTAAATACATGAAAACCTTATATTGTATTTAAAAACAACAACACATAAAATGTTAACAATATTAATAGTTTTTTAAAAAATAAAATTTTAATATATTATATTTTCGAGCTGCTCACTAGCTTTTAAAGTCGAGTATCAAATAGCTCGTTTTGACTCGTTAAGAACTCTAATCGAGCTCGAGTCGAATTGAGTCCCTTCGAACTGAATATTTATTGAGTTTTGACCGAATCGATATTAAATAACTCTCGATTTATCTCATATCATTTACAGCCCTATCCCACACCCACTCTTTACCTTTGACATCACTACCTTAAACTATTCAAAATCAAATTAAAATTAAAATTTAATTTTGTTTAGGAAAATTAAGTGTCAAAGCTCAATTAAAATATTAATTTGTCGATATTTTCAAAGTACAATGATAAACATTAACCAATGTAAAAGATAATCATAATTCATAAATTTCAACATCCACATAATATGATGACATTTATTCAATAACCCTATAGATATAGAAAGATTGATTTGAAGTCGACGGTCAAATGGATCGGATCTTGATAAATATTTCACCTAAATTTGGTCCATCAGAACCCCATATGCTAATAATACAGAATGACTAGAAACCGTTACATGGTTTGTCTGACCTGCCAAACACCCAATTTCAACCATACCACACTCAAAACATTTTGAACTAAACAATTAGATTATGGGGTAAATGACACAAATGGTCTCCCGATTATAGATAGGGTATTATATTATTGAGTCACTTGACTATTGAAAGCTATAAAGTGATCCTCCCACTATATTATGTTGTTTTGTTGAGTCCTCCGATTATTAAAAGTTATAAAATTATCAACTAATCATTCATATGTTTATAATTCGTCATTTTTCGTTGAGAAATTAACGACATTTTGAGTTTAACGTTAATCTACTCACTTAGAAATGATAAATTATGATGTTAAAATCTCAAACAACTATACAATTCAAGCGATTATGAGATCAAATTTTATCATATCATACTGCTAATCTCAACCTTTGATTTTTCTTCATCCAACGATCCTAAAAATATGTAAAACTTTTTAATTTTACACTATGTAATTGAATCCTAACTCATATATATATATATATATTCATTTTGTATTGCTGGCAAGTTATACATTCTTTTAGTTTTAATTTTAATTTTATATCAACTCATGTTAAAAGAAATTTTATTTTAATAGAACTGAAATCTCTCTCTACGCCAAAATGATTATAGGATTCGTTTTCATAATGAATATCAATCAAACATTCCCTTTTTTAATAGTCTCCTACCGTCGTTCAACACTATCACTTGTCTTTGCCGGTCGCATTGTCGACTATAATTTGACCCTAAAATTTTGAATTCACTTTTTTTTAATGTCATGATTCTCATGAATGTAAATTAGATTCTTGTTTTATTAAAAAAATAATATAAACTCAACAATTTAACTTAAAAACCTTGCACGATCCGACTTACCTCAATAGTTAAAAGAATCGTTATTTCTAGAGGTCACAGGTTCACCAGAGACTGTAGTCATAATAATTTAGCGTTTATCGTCAAATGATTGAGAATATTTAGAACAAATAATACTTTATAATCACCTTTGCTTAATCAAAAAATAATAAAAACTTAAAAACCTTCCATTTTTTTTTGTAATTGAACCACAATAATAATTTTATTATCAATATTCTTTTAAAAGTTTTATGGACTTGATTATGATATGGTTTTAGATTTTTTGTGTTCTTATTTTTAAAAGAATATTAATAATAAATTTATTATTATATTTTAATTTTAAAGCAAGCTAAAGGTTTCTATGCTAACTTTTTTGGAGTTGAGTTTTTTTTATGAAACGAACATTATATTCACGTTTGAGAGGTTAGAAAAGAGTGAACTAAAAATTGTATGGTTTACAATCGTAGTCACCGATGATCGATGATGACTGACGAAGATGTGAGACTTTGGTTAGATTTATGGGTTAAGTTGACAATTTATTTGAAATTTAAGGGTAAAATTATTATTATTTTCTAAAATGTAGAGGTTAAATTAAAATTTAAACCCTTTTACCAACCTTCCACAATATCAAACAAACGATAACTAACAGTTTAGTTATAAAAATATAATAAATTGATAATATAAATGATCAAAGTATACTTAAAAAAATTAGTGATCAAAAGTGAATAAAATTAAAACAAAAGAAACTACATATTTTTTTCTTTTGAAAAAGTAAATGCCTATTTAGAGATTACGTATCGTTAAATATTTAAAAAATTTAGGATAAATTACACGTTTACTCACTAAACTTTACTCTCTCCTCTTTTATTTATCATATTTTTAATTCTTCAATTTTCTCACTGAACTTTATACATCGATTTTTTTTGTCACTCTACCGTTAATTTCCTGACGGGGTTATGATGTGACAATTAACATTAAAATGACGTAGTTTTGGATCTTATAAAAAATCAAATTTATACAAAAACGACATAGTTTTGGTCTAAATAAAAAAATTAATTTTATTTGTTTCTTTTCATTTTTTTGCTATTTCTTCTTTCTTCTTCCTCCCATATTCCGACCACCATACTGATCGCCGTTCTAACCATAGTCGGTCACCGAAGGCCAATGATTCTAAAAAAAAAATCACCGAATATATTTTATCATTTTAAATGCAAATTTAGTGTTTTTTTAACCGAAAAATGTACCAAATCCTATAGTTGATATCACTCAAATTATATTCTTAGTGTCTCTTTCCTCGAGGAAGCAATCTCCAACGACCTCTCTTTCTCTTTAACTTAGAATGAACTCTAATTTTTGGGCCCTTCAATATAGTTATGATATACTCAATCTAGGATGAAACTTACAAATAAAATACTAACCCCTAAATAGCAAGCCTCAATGAATTATTCCTTGCCACAAGGAACTAAATCAATGACCTAACAATTTTACAAAACCACTCAACAAATAACAACACCACCTACTAGCACCAGACATGCGAAAAGAAAAAAATAGCAACAAATCCAGTAAACCGAGGATCTACGATCTGGAAATTATTGATTTCAAATTGGGGATATTTGAATTTCAAAGATATAAAATTGTAGAGTGACATTTTGGGTTTGCTTACCAAATAGAGGAGTGTGAGTTAAGTATTGGGAAGGAGAGAAAGAGACGGTGTTGTTTTGAAAGAAGGGGAGTGTTAGATGCACCATCGCATGGAGGATTTCATGGTTTTATTAGAATCAATGGACGGTATTTTGGTTAAAAAATAAAGGCAAAAGTTATAATTTCATTTTGGTAAATCAAAATACAGTTGTAAAGTTCGAAATGGTAGCCGACGTGGTGGTCAGAATTTTAGTTCATTGAAGCTGAGGAAAAACGAAGAGAACTATATTTTTTATTTAGACCCAAACTACATCGTTTTGATATAAATTTGATTTTATATAAGATCCAAAACTACGTCATTTTGATGTTAATTGTCACATCATAGCGTCGTTACAAGATTAACGACAGAGTGATAAAAAAGTTCAATATATAAAATTCAATGAGTAAACTAAAAAAATTAAAAGTATACAATAAAATTTAGTAATGTACCCAAAAATTTATTAAGTTAAAGACTAGAAACTCCACCCATTAACCGAGTAGAAAACGAAGTATTTCAATTATATGAGAGAGGGAAGAAAGACAAAGGCGGACGCGAAACCAGAAGTTGGCTGCAAAAAATGGAATTGGATGAATGGGAGTTGAGCGTTGAAGAATTGGATTCTCTTGAAAGAGACGCTCTCCAGAAGATCTCTCAGCAACGTCACTCTTCTTCTCCTCCCTACATTCAACAACCTATCATCCATTCTCTTTATCAGATGGCAATTACTGTCTTTACTTTACTAATACTTCACTTTTCTGGCATTTCTCTTCTTTTTTATATTATGAATATGGGTTTCTTTTCAATTTTTGGGTTTTCAATATTCTTCTCTTTTCATTTATGATTATAACTCAGGGTGAAGTTTTGTCCAGAGCATTGCCTCCATCAATTGCGCCAAAAGCAAAACCTGGTAAGTTGCTTTCTTTTTCATTTATGTATTCTTTTACTTCTATTATTCTATATAAATGTAAAGCGGTTGGATTTCTTTGAACGTATATTTGTCCAACAGCTGATCAATGCTCCAAGGAACAAGAACCCAGGGTTTCCCTCAAACTTTTTCTCCACGCCACTGGAAACATTGCTGCAAAATTTCCCTATAACCAGGTAAAAAAAACAGTCCTTCCTCAAAGTGAAACTGCTTTTAGTTTGCACTTACCGTCTATTCTTTTATCGTTACTTAGGTTTTAATTGATGCTTTCCGTAAGATCCCTAAAGCCACTTGGAATGCAAAAGAAAGGTTCCTGCTTTCACTCTGATGTTGACAATTTTGACTTTATGGCTGGCAAATTTTCTCTGGCATTAATGTAAATGCACCTTAGCCTGATCAGATGCTGTTGAACCTGCAGATTGTGGATGTTCCCGCAATCTTCTTTGTCATCAGCTGAAAAAGTTCTTTCTGAAATATCTGGTTGTAATGTTGAGGTCATAAATAATTTCATTTTGTTTCTCTCACATTAAGAATACACTACCTTGTTGCTAAACTGCTGAGTTTGACTTCAATATGTCTCAATATTATTTTGTGATGTTATAGGTAGAGAATTTACATCCCTTGGTGCAACGTGCTGTAGCTGCCGCCGCCACACTCCCAGATCTTCAAGGTAATTTTATATGATAGTAAGAATATCTCTTTGCCAGTTTTCCTTGATAGACCATTACCATTCACCTGTTGCCTATATTTGAGTTCTCTATTGGTATTTAGTATTTACCGTTATACTGTTTAGTAGTTCATATTTTCCCCTTATTTCTTGGCTTCTTCCTTTTCTTTTTCCCTAGAGCTGTATGACAGGATTCCTAAGTGTATTGAGTCAAAGCTTCTACCATTTCAGCGGGAGGGTGTCAGGTATGTGATAATTGTGGAGAGTTTTCCTCATCAAACCTTTTCTTTGTGATGCATGGATTAGTACTTTTTCTAAGAAAATAAGAATTTTTACCTCCTCTTTCCTTAGTTTTATATCTGTGATGCTTTTACTATAGGTTATTCTTTCCCTCAGGTTTGTGTTGCAACATGGAGGACGTGCACTTCTAGCTGATGAAATGGGACTAGGAAAGACTTTACAGGTAAGTAGTTGTTGTTGTATATATGAACTGTTCTTTTGTACAATGCATTTATAAGAATTATCTAGATAACTTGTGTTCCACACTAGGATATCTCATGGGAAATACCCCCCACCAAACAAATGGGAAATAAAGAATTAAAGACATAAAGAATCTGCAAGCGTTCTCTGAGTTATTTTTGGGGGGGGGGGGGGCTGTAGCTCATGGACATTCTCTACTGCTTTATTTTCAGTGACAGAAGCGTATATAGAGTTGAAACTCATGTTTTTCTAATTTATGCATTATGTATCAACAACGTTTTATAGTCAGGGTGTATTTTCTTCCTTTGAATTAAAACTATAATAAATGTTTAGGGCTAGTTTAACATTGCTTTTGGAAAGCGCAGTCTAGGATTTCAGTTGTTTACAACTTCAATAAAAAAGTTAAAATTTATAGTTTTAGATATGATGTTGTAAAGTAAAAAATAAGTTAATTTAAATGATATTCAAATTCATTAATATAATGATATATGGAACGTAAATTTTAAATGATTTTTTTTAAAATTTAAGTCGAATATATAAATCATATACAAACATAACTCTTACAAATTAATAAAAATTTCATAACTGATGGAATAATGAACTCGAATGAAAAGTATTCTTCTTAGTTCTTTCCTCGTGTCATTATCATTACATGTTAGTATTATTTTTGTATTAACAAATATTCAACTTAGATATACTCCTTCAAATCAAAGAACCCTTTCCGAGTCTAAGGTGTTAGTGAGAGAAGCTCCTCATTCTCTCTAAAAATCAGGTGTTTTAGATAAGTTTTTCTGTCGTTTTTCCTTTTCATTTCTATTTGATGGCGAGTAAGGTGAGAGTTCCTGTTTGGAAAAATTGTGTTACAGTGATCATTTTCAACATTCCAGAGAGTTTTCATTACCAAGGTCTTTGGTTATTTTTCGATAAATATGGCGAGGTGGTTGATTCTTTCATCCCTAATAAAAGAAGCAAGGGAGGAAGTAGGTTTGGCTTTGTTCGTTTCCCCAGACTGGAAGACGCGAGGAAGGCTATCAACTGTGTTATAGATCTTGGATTCAAGGTAACAAAGTTAGAGTTTTCATGGTGAGATATCATCCTCGTGATGTTTTCTGGAGGAAGAAGTTCTCTGGTCCATATCCAGTCGAGGGCAAGAGTGTAGTGGAGGATGTTAGTCATATGGAGGCTCCCATTGTTGGTTCTGTTGACGAGAGTAAGCTCTCAACTCTCAAAGACAGCTTGGTAGGATGGTGCAGAATTTTTATTAAGGGGGTGGAGTCGTCTTCGCTGGAAGAGGCATTCGCATCGCCGTTATCCAAGGTGGGGGAGCTCGTTGGTGTCTCTCCAGTTAAGTTCCCCGAGCTGGAGGTGGGTGCTGAAGAAGCAGGAATATTCGTGCACTCTTCGGAGCTGCAGTCTGCCGAGAGGTATTTTGAGAAAGAAGAAATTTTTTTATGTTGTTTGGGGGGTAGTGCTAGAGGCAGCTTCTTGTCGGGTGAGGGTGTGGAGGACAGGAACATAGGCGATGAATTGATGATGGGTCCGAGGAGTGCCGTTGTGGGTCAGGGGATGGTTCTTTCGCAACTTGAGGAAGTGGGGGAACACGAGACATTGCTGGTGCACGCGGAGAGAGAAGCAGTGGATGTCTTTAAGGACAATTGTTTGCCTGCACATGGTTATGAGGGGAGTAAGGATTATTTTATTAATTTTCCCATTCTGGATGGTCACTTAGTGTCAAGGGAATTGGAAGATGTGAGCCTTAAGGATAAAGTGGATCTGTTGGTTCACGCGGAGAGGGAGAAAGAAGATACCTATACTGAGCCTGCACGTGCTTTTGAGGGCTCGAAGGATTATTATATTGATTTCACCATGTTGGATGGTCGGGTTGAGTCAAGGGTGGTGGAGGATGGGATTCACGAGGGCCTGTCTTACAACTGCGCATACAAAAATCCAAAGGGCAACGCAAGGCAGTACATGAGACCTAAGGAGGGTTTTGGCAACAAATATAGATCTGACCAAATTTGTCAAGAGAATTTTATAGCTCCCAAAAGAACGTATAGGGGAAACCGAAGCAAGAGCCATCAGAGTAAGGTGCAGTGGGAGGAAGAGGTGTCTGTTATTGATGGTAGATTCATATATGATTCTGACTTTCCAGCATTGGGGCAGTCCCAACAGAAGGAAACGATCGATTCCTTGCAATTTGGGAAAGAATTGGGTTGGGAGTCTAATGGCTCAATAGTGTATCTGATTTCGGAAGACTATGGCGGGGGAAGGAGTATAAGTTTCAGGTGATCTGCTTCATGCTTATTGTTTGGAGCTAGAAGTTCGGATGGTCTTAGCCGACAAGACGAGTTAATGTGGTGGAAATGCGGCTATGTGCATGCTTTTTTGTATTCTTATCATGAGAATCTTGGTGGCATTTGAGTTAGAAGTTGGTTTCTATGGTTTTAGTCAGCTGTTACCCTTGGCTTTTTATTATTGTTGTTTTATTTTGTTTGGGCGTCTATCGGGCCACGTTTAGGCTTTGTGTTTGGCCAGTCTGTTTTGTAGGCTGTTGTTGTTGCTTTGTTGGATTAGGCTGGTTCTGGTAGGATTGTTTGAGGTTGTTTTTGGTGTTTTGTTTATATTGGGGGTGGCTCCCTGGTTGTATCGTGTATTTTCTATGGTTAATGAAATCTAAGGCACTCTTTTCCTCCTCCCGCTGATTAAGGATCTTCTTTATAAGCTCCTTTAATCATGAAGGAGGTTTTTAACGAGGCTTTCAATTCCTATAAAAATAATATTCAACTTAGATTGTAATAAAAATGTTTTAAATTTTTTTTAATGAGACCTCCAACTTCTATAAAAAAAAATGTTTTAAAAAATATTATGCTAACACATTGTTAATATTGTGATATATATAGTATAATTTTTTAATATTGTTTGTAAAATTTAATTTGAATATATAAACCATACCGATTATTTATAATTTAATATAAATGAGGGGTGAATTTATAATTTGGCACCCAAACGGGCTTTTGAGAAGCCAAAAGCTAGAAATTTTATCTTTTTGTTTTGGCTTGAAAAGTCAGTTTGAAAAGCAATGCTATTGAAGGCCTTAGTGTATTATGACCTTTTAGATGTTCAATATGTTGATAACTAGCAAATTTGTTCATGAGAAGGCATTTCAATCTTTCATTTTATGTTGCATAATACATTAACTTTTTAAATTTTTATGATTGCTAAATTTTCATTTGTTATACTAGCCATGAATATTTACCTTTTCCTTTAAGATTTATGTGACTATTCTTCTATTACTAGCTTTAAATATTGTTGTTTTTCACTAAAGAATACCTTGTAATAATGCTTCCACCTCTTTATCGTGCTCTTGTGCACAAACAATTTATTATAATAGCAAGTTTTATCAAGGAGATATTTTGGTGTTTTATGAGTGGTGTTTAATTGTTTGGACTTTGGAGTTTGATGATAAGTACTACAAACTATGTTTTATCACAAAAAACTAGAATTGACTTTCAAAACATGTTGTGCCAACATTCTTCTAAAGTTTAACAAAAGAACCTAGTTTACTACTTTTATCCCTTTTGATTATATTTTTTTAGTTTTGTGCTGCATATTAAACCCTTATTGGCTTGGCAGGCTATTGCTGTTGCTGCATGTGTTCGTGACTCTTGGCCTGTTCTTATACTTGCGCCATCTTCTTTGCGTTTGCATTGGGCTTCAGTAAGTGCCCGTCATCTTCATGTTTAAATTATTTGAGGGATTTAAAAAAGGTCTTTTTTTGGGGGGAGGGGATGCTTATACTTCTTCTGTCATGCAGACGATTCAACAATGGCTCAATATTCCTCCATCAGATATAGTTGTATGTTGTCATGATTCCATTTCATGTTTCCTACCAACATTGAAGAAAAACTGGAAATGATCCTACTAACATCTATAGGTTGTTTTCTCCCAAATGGCTGGGTCAAATAGAAGTGGATTCACAATATTATCCTCAAATAGCAAGGGTGGTATTCATCTTGATGGTCTGTTCAACATAATCTCCTATGATTTGGTAGCAAAACTTGAAAATATATTAGTGGCGTCAGATTTCAAGGTAAGTACAATCTTTGTACGTTTCAAGTTTTTTCAATCTTTTCTCCTTTTGCGTTTTATACTTGAGATAATTTCTTAGCTGATAAGAGTCTTAGGAGACCAGAAACCTAGTAGATAAAGGACTCAAGTATATCTAACACACATCCAATTTAAAAGACAGCGTGTTTCTTTTCTTAGTCGAATGTATTTCACACATAGGTGTCCGCCCGATCAAATTTTCCTTGCCAGAAATTGTTTGACGCACTTATGTTGTCTGACACCAAGTTGCAATGCTGTGGGCCTAGATGCTTGCCTTAACACCACTGCTTAGTTTATTAAGAACGAAATGACTTAATTCCTTTTTTTTTATAGTTTTTTATATTAGAGATTTTTTTTTAAATATTTTGAAAGGCTGTAGGACACATCATGTTTAGCAAGAATGGTTTGACTTGGCTGTTTTTATTTTTTGTCAACACACATTTTTGGGTTTTCAGTACATGCCTCTTGCTTGAAGCGTATAGATTTCCTGTTTATATGGACATTTTCTTTGATTGCGCATGCTTGTACCATTGATTTCCCCCTTTTTGTAGGTTGTGATTGCAGATGAATCTCATTTTTTGAAAAATGGTCAAGCAAAGAGGACAACTGCTTCCCTTCCCGTTATAAAGGTATTTCTCTTATGATAGATGGTGATAGAAGCTTAAAACTACTTTTTATTTGACTATGTTCACACTTAACTATATTATGAGTTTCTTAATTTCCCGAAAGAAATTATTCACCTTTTACCATTATAGACGGCTAGGTTTTCAAAATGCTCCAGGTTGCTGGTTTACTGAAGAAAGTGGATGATAATTCAATATAGACAATTTAAAACGCCAGAATGATACTATTTCACTTCTCAGGTAGTATGAATATGACCAATTACCCGGCTGAGTGGGGTGAAGCAATCAGCAAGAAATTTGCCAAATAGAACACAAAGTGATCAACTATAAGATCAATGAGATTGTTGATTGTTAATATGGATGGATTGAAGCATGCAGCGATGATCATAATTAGCTAAAAGTATCATGAACAGTTTACTGCATATTTTGATTCCTTTTAGTTTTTCTTAGTGTTGCTTTTTGTTGAAATTTCAGAAAGCTCAGTATGCAATATTACTTACTGGAACACCAGCTATGTCCCGGCCGATTGAGCTGTTCAAGCAGGTTCTATAAATGCTATCTAGGAAATATGCTTTGCTAGATTTAGAGCTTTATGACGTTGCATTTTAATAATTTTGTCAACATTTTTGTACAACTTGCAGCTGGAAGCTTTGTATCCTACTGTATATAGGAAAGTGTTCGATTATGGTGAGCGTTATTGCAAAGGTGTAAGTGACATTCATCCGAGGATGGCAAATCTTTAACTTTTTAAGGATTGCCACTACATTAGGTATTGAACAACTTTTGTCCTTTGTCCCATCTTCCAGGGAGTATTTGGAACTTATCAAGGTGCTAGTAATCACGAAGAATTGCACAATTTGATGAAGGCTACAGTCATGATCCGCAGGCTTAAGAAGGATGTTCTCTGTCAACTACCAATGAAGCGCAGGCAACAGGTACATATATGATAATGTTCTGTTGGCTAATTTTCCTTTTCAGTTTACTTGCCTCATTTAGTGAGCTTCATATTCAATAGTTGGATGGTAATAAATATTGCTTTTGTCTATAATCAATTACGTTATACTTTGCTTGTCTAAAGAAGTAAAAGAAGTGGGACTGGTACTTAAATCATCAGCAGTTTACTGGACTACTTAACAACCAACATATTAAAAAAAGATTAACGATGCAGCTGCGGTCTAGTTGGAAACATCCAAGATATACAGGCGGGGTGTCAATTAAACATTGCTTCTTTTGCTCTTTTGGAAGTATATTAAATCTTTATATTAAAAAGTTATTTTCTTTTGCAACCAGAAGAATTCCTTGTCAACTTGTTCGTAACATCCAATTTTTATATCTCACTGGTTCTCTGCAACTATTGATACCCATGTATGCATGTTCATTATACCGTTGTATGAATGTTTTCTTGTATGGATTTATCTTTATTTGACTTTTTCTAATTTGAAACAAATTCTCAGGTGTTCCTAGAATTAACTGACAAGGATATGAAACAAATCCGCTGTTTGTTTCGTGAGGTAAATTCAATCTGTAATAGTTGCCTGTTAATTTGAATTTGATCTGAATCAATGATGAAATTGCAATGGTATCTAGATCTTGAACTAAATTTGTTTGACTAATTTGTATATTACTTGCGGTATTAATATTGATAATTTGTTGTAAATATTGGCTAATAATGTAATTCAATGTTTTGCTGATAGATCAATAATTCAATAGACCCCTAATTTCTTACCAGCTTAGGTTCCCGCATTATTTAGGTTCTGCTTGTATGTTAACGTGCATATAGTGGCTTATAATACTTGTTTGGATCAGCAACTTTGCCATCATGTTCGACTTTTTATGTTTTAATCTTCTTGTAATTCTTCTGTATACTGAGGTGGAAATGTGAAAGTGATATGTTGGCATCAATGGGTCACTGGGTTCTTTCGGAAGGTTTTTCTGAAGGTTAATATGGATCTAAAAGTGCCACCTAATACAACTAAACTGAACTATTTTGTAGTTGGAGGTTGTAAAGGGCAAAATCACTGCATGCAAGTCAGAAGAGGAGGTTAAATCACTCAAACTTGTGCAGAAGAATCTCATAAATAAGGTCTTTTTTTTTCATTTTACTGAGTTGTAGTAGTATGTATGTGTAATTTCTTTCGTAGTGTATGTGCAATTTCTTTCGTAGTATCGGCATTATTTATTTATAATTGAAGCTTGACTAAATTCCTTATTAGCTTCATCCTCGCCCTCCAGATTTACACTGATTCTGCTGAAGCTAAGATCCCAGCAGTTCTAGATTATCTAGGAACTATCATTGAGGTGCGTTTTGTACTTGTCTTTACAAACCTTTGCATTTATAAATGTACATTGTACACTGGAACAGTTTTGTGTAAATAAGTCTCACCATGATGAAAGAGAATTCAAATTATAGTTATAAGCTTATTATTACATTTTTTTTTCTTTCAAATCCACCATGTTAATAGAATCCTATTACTAATACTACTTTTAGTTCCCAAATGCAACTTTCCTTCTTTGACACTGATTTTATGATACTATTTTGTATTTTCTGGCAAAATATCTGCCTTGTAATGCTCTCCATCTGACGCTTGAGAATAATGCCAATGGAGATATGAAATTCCATCCTACCATTGATTTAACCTGGGGAAATCTAATACAAGGATCTGCATTGGATATTGAATTCTACTACCTCAAAACTTGAAAGAAGCTGCAATTTGCGATTCCTGACACCTGAAATATCCAACCCTCGATGTGTTAATATATTTTTGCAATTATGATTCTCCAGTTTTCGTGAAACCTTATAGTTTTCTTTTCTTGTGTTGGATTTTCATACTTTTGGTCCTTGCGTACTTATTTGTTACAAGTAATCATTGCAGGCAGACTGCAAATTTATAATATTTGCACATCATCAGCCAATGATTGAAGCAATACATCAGTTTCTTCTCGTAAGGGAACTTAAATTCGTCCTGAGTTTTTCTAAAGTTTTGACCTGTTCTTATAAGATGTTCCAAACTTACAGAAGAAGAAAGTGGGTTGCATTCGAATTGACGGTACCACCCCTGCAACTGCAAGGCAAGCTTTGGTTAATGATTTTCAAGAGAAGGACGCTATCAAAGCTGCGGTGGTATCACTCTTTTTTTGTCTAATAAGTTTTATGTTTCTTATCCTTTATTTTTCAATGTAAATTGGGAGTTTTTTCCCTCTTATGGCAAATGTGATATTCATTTTGCTTTTGCTTTTCTGTGGCAGCTATCTATAAAAGCTGGAGGTGTCGGGTTGACTTTAACAGCTGCAAGTACTGTTATCTTTGCAGAGTTGTCATGGACTCCAGGTGACCTGATTCAAGCAGAAGATCGTACTCATAGGATTGGCCAGGTAAATCACCAGAGAAATTATGTCTGATGAATATCATTTTGGATATTATGGAATTTAGAATCACAATATATTTTTTGTGAAAGTGAACTCTGATGAGAACTTCAAAATTTACAATTGCATGAACCGAAAGTGTGAGTTGTGGATATACTTAGGCAGTTTTTTATGTGTTATTTGTTATTATTCTTAGTTAGTTTAGATTAGGTTAACCTTTTTTTTATAGAAAGATGGCCTCGTTAAAACCCCCATCATAACCGCCAATCTACATAGGTAGTTCAGCGGACATTGGATGGAGGAAAAGAATGCCATTAATTTTATTACTAAAAAACCAGATACAACAGCAGTACATAAGACCAATTACAATCATACTCCTACCATCAAACAACAAAACCCAATACAAACTACCAACCAATCCCTACATATTACCCCCTCGTCAAGCCTACCCAATTCCCAATTTCGCAAACTCCTCTACCTTATCTCTAATTTAAATTTCCAATGTTTTGTATAGTTATTAGACGTCCTAGCAGGGTAAAACACTAGGCTGAAGTCTTTTATAAGACTCTGTAAACTTTAATTTAAATGAAAAACACTGCAAAAACAAACCTGTTTTTCAGTTTCCACAGAAAGTGATTTAGAACAGACTTTAAAAATAGTTTGAAAGTCCCAGTAAAATCTCCAAAATTTCTCAAAAGCACTCAAAACTCTCGAATATTTTAAAATATCACTTCCTCATGAATCAAAACAGAATAACTCGACTAAATCTCAATATTAATAGTCCTAATATGTAGGTAAACCCCTCAACTGTAGTTGAAACATAAAAGAAATACCAATATAACCTTAAAGCCCTAATGCTTGGAAAATGCTAATGAATATAAATAAATAAATTATCTAATCTAAAAGATCCTTAATATATATTAAAATTAAAATTGAACCAAAAAAATATAGCATAATATCCAAATAAAATCTTAAATAAGACAGTTTCTGAAATAGTGTTCTTCCATTCCCCTTGAGTTACCATGGGGCTCATGTTTGAGGAGCTCCTAGGTCTTCTACCAAATGAAGAGTCCGGCATCTAGAATTACTTAGTTGCAGCCTGGCTTGATGTGCTGATCAAGAGAGAGGTATTGAGACAGCAATAGTACCAGATAACTAGTGATGGCGACAGATAGTGTTTATTTAGATATTTGCGGATGTACAATCTGCTTTTAGTTGATTCAGATATTGTTAATTTGGATTCAAATATTCTAATTACTTACTGTAGGAAACAGATATCAACTCTCGGATATCCATTCTTCAAATCTGTTTTACTTTTGTAGGTAACGGATTCATATATGGGCTCCACCTGAATCGGTTTTATTTCTATGGATATAGATTTGGACTCGGATATTCAAATCCATTATCCAATCCAATTTATAAAATATTTATTTTAACCTTTTTTTCTTGCTAGATTAAGATATTTAGCGACTTTGGATATCTGGTGCATTATTTATTTAATTAGGATTCAGATTCAGGTAGTAATATTTGGACTTAATGCGGATAATATACGGATTTGGGTTTTAGAGCAATTATGTGGCTTCGGATTTGGATATTACGTAACAGACTATATAGGCTGTACTCATGTTTATGACTTTTCATGAAGCCAATATTTTCATTCCAAAATTTATGCAGGTCTGAACGGACTCTGCATGAAAGTTGTAAAGGACAATCTCATTAGGCTCTGCTTGGCGCTTTAGGTTTTTTTACCTTTTGCTATGCTAAAGTTAAAATTGAATCACAGTAATTATATTTCTAATAATCTAACAGGGAAAATAGCACTAATCTTGAAAAAAGAAAAAATTGTTTTTCCATCACGTCGCTTGTTGATAATCTGACTTTATGAGTTTTACCTCTGATGATATTATGGTATCTAGGACTTGTCTGGAACAGGATGAATTTCTTTTAATTCTGTAATCATACATATTCTCCCGCTGCTCAATGTTCTGTCTGTTTATTTTGTTTTCTGACATGGATGCCTTCATATTCTTAGGTCTCTTCAGTGAATATATACTATCTGCTAGCAAATGACACAGTCGATGACATCATATGGTATGCGGTTTCATTATCTTGTTTGTTAATCTTGGTCAATCCAGTATGCCATCACACAGATGTTGATGATGAATCATTATTATATCTAATCTGCTTTACATTTTAGGGATGTTGTCCAGCACAAGTTGGAAAATCTGGGTCAGGTACTTTGCTTCTGCTTGTCTATATCACACATTCAGATACGAAGCAAAATCTAATTCGAATTTAGGGTGGAGGGTTCATAAAACTCTTCAGATCTTAATTTCTTTTAGTTGGTAAACTGAAATTGAATTGTTTTATGATTAGATGCTTGATGGCCAAGAGAATGCTTTGGAAGTTTCAAGCAGCCAAGAAGTTAAAAGTCCGATGAAGAAGAAAACTCTCGACCCCGTCCAACAAGGAAGCCCAGGGAAGCAGAAAACTCTCGATTCTTTCTTAATGAAGCGCTGTAACGACATGGACGATCCTGAAGATCAATCCAAGCTCAAATACCCCAGGAAGATGTAGAGTACAGGTAGGTGGGATAATGCACTTGGCTTTCTGATCATAATATCATAACTTAGGTTAGGTGTTAATTCTAGGAATGTAGGATTCCCTTGCCATTACCGTGAGAATAGAATCCATGCTCATATTTAACGTGCTGTTTTGATTGGAAGAAAAAATTTTCCCAAGAAAATTCACCACGAAAATGTTGCACTACTTTCTTATCAAAAAAAAAGTGTTGCACTACTTTGGACATTTTTCGTAAATGCCCTCTAAAAGGCATGTTTCCACTCTATATTTTTTAACGTTTACGTGTAAGATAATATAAATATTATTTTTACTATATACTAAAACTAGGTACATGCAGAATAAGAACAAACTAAACTGAACCATCAAGTCTTGAAATTTTCTTTTCTCAGTAATGGCAAATTCATTATTTGGGTGTAATATTTTTGCATTGGATATTTTTTTTATTAAATAAAGAGGTATTATATTTTCAAGATAAATATTGGACTTCGAATCTATACAAAATGGACCAACATGTGCACGGATATTCATATTAAAACTTTTTAGTTTGAATCTTATGCATGGTAACTGAAATTTTTTCTTGTTTTTTTATAAAGATTAAATGATAACACAAGATATGTTAATGTTTTACTAGTGATAGTGTGTTATTAATATTTATCTCATTAAGAATGGTACGTATCATCATCTTATTAAAAGTGATACGTCGTTAGAGAATTTAATGGTGGTCACTAAAATTATTATTTTTTGGTCAACAACAAATAATTAAATAAACAGTGTCCTAAAAATTGGCTCAATCGAAAAAACTTCTTTTCCGATGGTAGAATTATAAACTCTCAAAAATTAGACAACCATTTAGATACTTTACCCATCAAATTAACGTAAAAACAGTTGATAATTTAGTTGACGCTTTCGTTATCAAACGTCATAATTTAGTGGCATTTGGATATTAAATATGTCGCATAGCATAGGCAATTTTTAATTTGAGTAAATTAAATTAGATATTACCGATTTTCAATCTTTTATCGAATTTGTCATTAAATTATTAACGAGATAAATAATTTGTCATTAAATATGTCACATACTAAATTAATTTGCTAGGTCACTTTAATAAAGAGAATAATTTGTTTTTGTTACTATCAGTTTGTAAAGGCTTTGCCTTTACTAATTCATACTGATTCGAGTCGTGTACTTGGTCTTAATGAGTGAATTTTTCGGTGGAGAATTTCTACATATATATAAAGACTCAAATTTAAAATATATTTAAATGATATCAAGTTATTTACCACTTAAATCGACAGTTGATAATAAAAAAGTGAAAGCTTGGTTAAAGAACTAGCAGAGAAAGACAATGCTGTAACGCTACAATCAAATAAAAAGAAGAAGAAGAAATAACATAAAGTATGGATATAATGAAGTAGAACTAGAAAGACGTCTGTGTTGGATTTGATGGGCCCCTAAACAAAACAAAACACACAGCTCATCATCATCATCCACTTCTCTCCTCGACGGATTCCCCAAAGCTGCTGTCCTTTCCGTCTTCTCTGTTTTTGTCCTACAAATCCAATCGTATTGGTTGAAAAGAAATACTAAAATAAATGGCGTCTTCACTCTCAACAACAGCCTCCGCTGCCTTCACTTCCGTTGCTAAAACCTCCGCTACTTTGCCTCCTTCCTCTAACCTTCAGCTCTCCAACCTCTCCTTTCGCTTCTCTTCCAACCCAATCCCTCTATTCTTCTCCAAGGTAACTTAATCCTTCTTAATTTCCTCTCTTTTTTCTACATTTTAGCTGCTTCTATTATGTGAATCTTGCGTTTGATTTTATTTGCTTTCTTGCTACGTTTAAGTTTGCTAGTGGAAGAGTGTGAATTGGTGTTCTCCGTTGTTTGGTCTATTCTAAGCATGGATCCATGTGTTTTTGCTGGTAAAATTAGTAGCAAAAAGAGGAGAAGATGATTGTTTATCTTTGCAATTGATTTTTCTGGCTTTTAGAACTGTTTTGTATGCCGTTTTATTTGCATACGAGCCCCGTATTTTTGGACATAAACATTGAAAAATAATATTGAAATTGCGAGGCTCATCAATAGTTGGAACTTGACATCTTTCTGCTTGCACTGTGCAGGCCTCAAACATTTTGCTTTCTTGCTATAAATTATAGAGAGAATAAAAAAGTCCTCTGAAATTTTATGTTCTGTCAAGTTTACTTAATTCTTGTCTTTCTCTGTTGAATTGAAAATTTTACTGGTCTCTACATTGCAGAGTTTTCTACCTGGTTGGAACTCTTCTACAGTGGTGAAAAGCCAACTTAATGAGGTAAGCTTTTTTAAATGATTTTGGTTAGAGTATTGGTTTCCAAGTATTGATTCCTTATATACATGTTTTTGGGATCATCTGTTGCCTTCAAGGTTGCCATTGACGGATCATCAGATGCTTCTGCTACACCTACAGTCAAATCAGGGGCACCAAATGCAGAAGTGAAAAATGCTAAGCCATCAACCGATGATTCTCCTCCAGCTTTGGCCACGGAAGAATCAATCTCAGAATTCCTTAATCAAGTTTCAAATCTAGTAAAGTAAGCTTTTTATTGTTGATTTTTTGGCTTTTTTTCATTTCCCCAAAGTTTACTCAATTTAATTGTTATTACATGTTTTCTTCTAGGTTAGTTGATTCAAGAGATATTGTGGAGTTGCAGCTTAAACAACTTGACTGTGAACTGGTAATCCGGAAAAAGGAGGCGTTGCCCCAACCACCATCTGCAGCTCCAGTTGTTATGATGCAGTCACCCTCTCAACCACCAGTAATGTCCCCAATCCCATCTGTCCCTGCACCTCCACCTTCTGGTCAAGCATCTGCTGCCCCAACTTCAGCACCTTCGCCAGCTGCTCCTATGTCAGCCAAATCATCACTTCCACCTCTTAAAAGTCCAATGGCTGGTACATTTTACATAAGTCCGGCTCCCGGTGAACCACCATTTGTGAAGGTGAATATCCCATGTTGATTTTTATTGGATTTTAATGGTGCTGCTATTATGTCTATCCTGTGGTTGATTCACTTTGGCCCTTTGGACTTAAGCAAAATGCTTTCACTGTAGGTTGGAGACAAAGTGCAGAAGGGTCAGGTCTTATGCATCATTGAGGCAATGAAGTTGATGAATGAAATAGAGGTAAGTTCATATTTTTTCTGCCTAGAAAAGATATAATGATTTGTCATACAAATACTACTACCCTTCGACATTTTCTCCCGTTAATATTTTAGAACTTCTATCTTCCCAGTATAGAATAATGTTGATTTATTTAGGTCTGAACTTTGAAAGAAATTGTGAGATATAACTCTAAAGCTTTCGAAGAATGGGGTGTCTTACTTTACATGACAAGTTTTACAAGAAATGGGGACAGGATTTTGATAACCAATGCGCTAATGAAGGTCTCAAGGTATCTTTTGGCTTATGAGGGCTAGCGATCACCCTAAACTTATCATGTGCTTGATAGTCCAACCTGCCAGGATACCAAGTGCCCCGCAAATCCCCTTATCCTGCTTTGCAGCATGTATGCACACGGTGTTTTGTGCTGCTAGTTTTGAAGTTAATAAATTGCCCGCTAACCAACGGCAATAGCTTTTAATCTAGTAGTAGAGACTTGTTCCTTAGAGATGTTAGAGCAAGGTTGCAGTTTAAGTCTCCCAAGCATCACTAGGGGATAGGGGTGCGGTGAGATTGTTGGATTATAGGAACTAGAGACCACTTTTCATCAGGTGCTCGACAGCCCAACCCAACGAGGTATCAAGTGTCCCTAGCAAAATCCCTCAGGCCACCTGTAGCATATAAAGATGTGGGGTTTATTTTCAAGTGAGAGGAAAAATGTTCCAAACCATATTTATGAACGTCTTACAGTTTTTATGATGTATGGCATTGGTTGAGGTTCATTGCATGCATTTGTGCTCTGTTTTGTATCATATACTGCGAAAAATACACGAGTAGTTATAATGGCTTAAACTAGCCAAATATAAGCAAGACATAGTCTGGATTAGCTTTTCCTGTTGGAGCACTTTCAACAACTAACCCGAAACCATGCATTTTGGTTCTCTTTGGTGATCACAGCCCATGGTTGCAGCACTTGTAGTGGCTAACTGTAATGTGTTATACACCCCTTAATCAAGAGAATGTTGTCATAACCAGAGTATGAAATTGTCAAAACTTTTGCTTATGTCACTTAACTGGAAAATGCTTATTTCTTTAGGCTGATCAATCGGGAACCATAGTTGAGATCGTTGCAGAAGATGGTAAACAAGTCAGCGTTGACACGGTGAGTATTCTTAACTTCCTTGATTTCAATTATGTGTGTGTGTGTATTGAATTGTAAAATTGAAGTATATTTGATTCTGACATTCTTGTTTGTAATCCTTCTGCAGCCTCTATTAGTGATTGAACCTTGAAACTAGGACTCTGAGTAGGCAAAGCCAAAACGATGGAGGGTAGGTTGAGTTTTTATGGTAAACGTTGTGATATGAGGCATTGTTTTGTTGTGATATAGTGATTTGGTGTAGAGATGCAAATAACCTATTTTCTTAATGAAAAATATTTGTGATGAAAACCCTTTTCACACTTTATTAGAGTGATAAATTAGTGGCAGCTTCTACTCTTGATATAATTCCAATTTTATTGGTTCTGGAGATATGTGGTATTAGGTAATGTAATTTTATTAGATCAGAAAATGCTATGGCATTTTTCTTTTGCCTGAAAATCAGCTTTTGTGATATCATATTAAATTGGAGCCATCAACTGGATTTTACATAAACCTAACCTTTGCTAACTTCACTTACATGTTCACCAACTAGGCTTTATGTAAGCCCTTTTTAATTAATTAAAATCTTCAGTTGTTCACTTAAATTTTACCTAATCGAATCTCAGTTTTAATTTTGTATTTTGCTGTGTGATTATTAAATGTATTAGTCACAGATAACAGTCTAGTTGAAATTAATGGTAAACTACAAAAATGGCCCTTGAATTTTTATAACACTTGCATTTTGATCACTGAATTTTTAAAATTTGCAATACATTTATTGAACGTATAATTTATTTTCATTATAGTTATAATTGTAATATGGCGATAAAAAATTTGATATGACACGTTAAAGTTCTTTCCTTAAAAAAAATTTCTTAAGTCTCTCATACTTCAAATTGATAGTTACTTTTTTGTCATTTGATTATTTTTTTGATTGAAAAGATCATTGAATTACTCTTTTTTTCTTTCCGATTCATTCATCGAAAAACCTTATATTCTCTTCAAATCCTAGCCAAAACTAAAAGTTTAGTTTTTTCAATATGTCATTGTCAATTGTTAGATTAGCTTGAAGTGGAACTATGTTAATCTTTTAGTTGAACATAGCTTTCTTACAATTAAAATTAATCGACGATCATTTCGTTATCAGGATTGAGATGATACTTTTTCATTTCTTTTGTTTTTACCTCTTTGTTTGCTTTTGTTGTTGTTTATTGTCTATTGCCTATATTAATATTTTATCTAAAGTTTAGGGGTTAAAATTAAAATTAAACTTTTTTACTAACATGTCACGACATCAAACTAACAACATTTAACGTCTTAGTGATTAAAACTTGTAATTTACCCTTGCTTATAAAACCAGTGCCTAAAGTTTTTTTTTTTGGGTTGAAGTAGGATCTAACTTTCATTCCAAAAGTATCTTTTATCGTCATTATAAGTGAAATCAAAGTGCTTTTGCACTAATTTTTGAGAGTTGAAGTTTTGATTTCACCTACGAATAGTTTGATTTTTGCAATCAAAACGTGTGAAACTAATTTGTTATGACTTAGAATATTTTATTTTCGTAAGAAAATGAGAATGAAAAGGAAGAAATGAAAAAGATCAACGGAGGTCACATGTCCCACTTTTATTGGGCAATTTCTTTTAAGGTGTGACCTGAAAATGGAAACGGAATGAAATCTTACTATACACTTAAAATTAACAAGAATTTAAACACCTGTTTTACAATCAAAACTTATACATACATTCTGTTTGAAAGATTACAAATTCAACTTTCCAAACATGCCAAAAAAAAAACTGCATTTATGAGAACGTAAAGAGAAATGATTATTAAAGAATAAAGACTATGGTACATAGCACTTAAAAAACTGCTAGAAATACATAAGAATCTATGAAAAGAATAAATAATGGAAATAATCAAACAATTTCATATTCAGTGTCAGTTGTCCGGCAAGAAGATGAAAGATCTTCCTTCATGTTTAAGGTTGATTGTTGAACTAACCGTACCAATGCTTGCACCACCTGAGATATCGGAGCTCTACGTTCCGGATCCGTCTGACCAAACAAGCCAGAATAACTGTTACAACTTGAACTCATGATAGTAAATGCCCTTCACAAGAATCAAAACCAATATCATGTTCTCTAGTTATGAATTTCATCTTCTTTACCCATAACCAACATTTTCACTGAGTACGTGTAACATAGAGATAATATGGTGACTGTAATGTTGCAGTTTACCTGTACACAGAGGGAAACAATATCGGCAAACGGAGGGAGTGATTTGGGAGGATAGAGTCCCCTTAAGGCAGGATCAACCATTCCTGCCAGTGCATCAATGTCATGAAGCAGAGGTCTGGCCCATTTCACTAAGCATTGCTCTGATCTTGGTCTTTCACTGATACACAAAGCACCAGCATTTCAACTATTAACTCAACACACTTTGGCTAAATGATACAAGGATTGATTGAATGATTTAGGCTTACTTATCGACGGGCATCCGGCCGGTCAATAGCTCCAACATTACCACCCCGAAACTGTACACATCACTCTTTAGTGTATATGCTGATGGCTTTGTACATTCTGGAGCATTGTATCCCATCCCCAGGTTCTGGCTTGTACGCTGAAAATAAAATGAAGTTATAATATTTATTTTTCTAACATGACATTATGGTTGAAATACTAACCATAGAATCCTAAAACAGGAGCTGATATGTTTCTTTCATACAATATCATGCCAATTTCCTCATAAAACTGAAAATAATATGAAAGCTAAGACTGAAACTCCTAGAATAAACTACCAAGTTCCACAGCACAGAAGTTAACCATCATTTCGATTTCCGACTTCGAAAACCGTGAGGTAATATTTTCCATTAATCCAAGCTTGAAAAATGAACTATAATTGCCTCAAAAGCCAAACACCCTTTATCAAATCAGCACAGTAATCAATTATAGAATGAAATCATCTTGAATCATATAATTCTATGCTCAAATTTATGGACTAAATCATGCATTAATCCTTCTTTTATTAACTAGAACTTTATAGGTTACTTGCAGGACAAACAAAACACTTCTAGATTTTATAACATTGAAAAAGGTATGATAGGTTTCAGGGTACATTTGAAATGATCAGAAATTTGAGCAACTATTAAAATTGAGTGGACATATATATACTCTAACCAGGAAAAAGACTAAAAGAAAGGATCTATTAGATTCCAAGTAATGCTAACCAGATGAAAGCATGCCATGCCATAGTCAGATAGATGAGGATTGAGTTCAAGATCAAGCAATATATTAGATGACTTGATGTTCTTATGAACCATAGATGGAGAACAAACATCATGGAGATACCTGAACAAAGCAATTTGCACCACTGGGTTAAAATTTTAAGGAAAAAATCAGCAACATTTCTAACATATCATATCATCACTCGGTAGGTAGGTATAACTTTTTGGCAAGTTACTGCAATGTTCTATGAGTTAAGAAAAATAGGTGTTATCTCAGCTAACTCCTGATCCATTTTAAACTCTACAACTGCAAACATATAATATCCGGATTGAGTATTCAAGTTGACGTCTGAAACTGCAAGCTCAAGTGCACACAAAATCTACGTGCTAAAATTTGTGAACATTGCAGGTTTGAAACTCTCGGAGTAATGTGATCATTGTTCAATATAACCAATACTGAAAAAGAGTGAATAAAGAAGATACCCCCCAAAAAAAGAATGTATAATGACTTACTCAACAGCCCTGGCTACACCTAAAGCTATTCTGACTCTGGTATTCCAAGTTAGGGGTTTGCTGAAATCATCAGCTACGTGTAGGAACTCATGAAGTGAGCCATTTCTGAAATAGTCATATATTAGCATATTATGCCCTTGTTCTGAACAATAGCCAACGAGTTCAGCAATGTTAGGATGATGAAGCTTTGAGATATTTGTAACAAGTTTTGAGAAATCTTCTGGCTTCTGGCCTTGAAAAAGTGAGGAATCTATCTTTTTCACTGCTAAAACCTGAGAACAAGTACAGAAGCTAGTGAGATGGCATCTTAAAAATGTATTTAATAAGAAATGGAGAAAAGGGGAACAAAAAATGCTAACCTTTCCTTCTGGATATTTTGCCCTATAAACACGTCCAATGGTGCCCTCGCCCAAAAGGCGTTCTGGTGCAAAATTATCAGTGTTTTTCTGTAAATCTGCCAAAGAATAAGGTACAACTTGAACAGAAGTGCTTTTTCTTCCTTTCAGGCGGTTTGCAAACTCATTCTCACTGAAGGACACACGGCCTGATATCGAACGTCTAAGGCCCATTGATGGAGATTTTAGCAATGACTTAATATCAGCGTTACCTGGATCCGTCGACTTAAAATCTGTCATCAATAAACATCATATAATCAGTTAAACTATTATTAGTTAGTTACCAAGCAATCAAAAGATGCTCCAAAGGCCAAAAATGACAGGGAGTAGCCGGTCAAGATATCTCTAAAACATGTCAATCCTATTCTCTGCAGAAAACTTAGTGCCACAGTAAAAAATATCTACTTGAAAAGTTTGTCCAGCCTCTTTTGCAAATTCCAAAAATTCACATAAATGTGTACTTTGATTGGCACCATGCATTGTGGGAAAACTAGCATATACTGTAACAATTTGAAATGTTGAGAAAACTCCTGCATGTTTATGCAAAACGAGTATGATGCAAACAGTTAGAAAGGCAAGTCTACTTGTGATTGTTACATGCAGAAACCACATATAAATGTATACCTTTGGGTTCTTTCAAAATGCCAACATAAGTTCCAGTGCCCAACTCCTGTGAATGAAGGGGAGTAAAACCTTTATGCGCACTGATCATATCTTCATCAAGGAAATGAGAGGATGGGGGAGGTGGCTTTCTTCTTGTAAATACAAAAAGAAGAAAAAGGAGAAGAGAGATTCCGCCAAAACATGAAAAACCTATAATTAATCCTTTTCGAAGAGATTTATTTGAACCTTCACTATCCTTCTCTTGTTTATTAGGGCGACGGCGGTGTTGTGCACCAGGGGGTGGAGGGGGAGCTGGCCCTGTTGACCAAGAATTTCCTCCAGTTCTTCCAAATGGATGATTACAAGTAAGGAAACCACTTTTAGAGAACTAATAGAATTATAAATGGTGGAATTTGAAGATACTCACCTTAGTTTGTCAATCCCCTTCAACTCATTAGGAATCCATCCAGTAAATTTGTTATTTTCAACATTCCTGAAAGAAATGACAGTGATTGATAGTTGTGTGGTCTCCTTGAATTATCATCAGCTTCAATGAATGAATGGGAAAAAAACTATCATTTTAAACAAGTTTTATCGGCTGGCTACTTACAGATCATTGAGGGGAAGGTCGGTAAGGACATTTATTGTACCAGTGAATTGGTTGTTCTGCAGATGCCTGCACAAGAGAAAACAGAATTATCAACAAGGCACCTGTAAGAGTAAAGATAAGAAAAATAAAACTTAAAAAAAAGAACGGAAAATTTTGCCACTTACAAACTGTTTAAATTTGAAAGATTTGCAAGAGAATTTGGCAGCTTGTCAGACAGTTGGTTGTTTGATACATCACTGTATGCCAGTTCATATGTTAGTAAGCGCTAAGGTTTGCAAAAGATTTGCAACAAGAAAAAAATCATTTTTTCACCAATACTTACAATGATTTAATTTTTTGAACTTTCGCAAACATATCACTCAACTGTCCATTGAGTTGATTATGGCTAAGATTTCTACAGGAACCAACCAACTACTTAGACATGGTAAGAACGGGCCAAACTGTAATGAAATAAGAAAGAAAAAAAATACTTCACTTACATTTCTTCAAGGTTGGTCATCTGAGATATCGAGTAAGGCACATTGCCATTGAAATTGTTTTCAGAAAGTTCTCTGCAAATTGAGCTAGTAAGATATGTGTGATATTGTAGAGAATCAAACAAATGCACCTTGGATATGTCATGAAGATTAAAGAGATCAAAAACAAACTTTTTCATCATTTGTAAGGTGAGAATGTAACAAATGATGTTTGTATTAAAACAAATTAATCTTACTTAGGTGATTTGATCAAGTAAATCTAGAAAGATAATAGGTGTTAGTCTTGACCTTTTAGTATTACCAGAAATGGATAAAAGGATAAATTTAAATAAGCAAGTTCAAAGTATTAGTGAAACAATAATTTGCTACTTTTCAAAAGCTGTAACCAACATAACTTTAAGGAAGGAAAACCAATGACCAGAAATTTGGATCGACTCCATTATCTATGAAAAACCAATGGTCAAAAAGTTATATCAAACATATGATACAGAGTTACAAAAGAAATTGAAGAAAAGAGTTTTCAAGTTGATTAATTTAGATCATATGACTTACATGCGTTGAGCATTGGGAGGTAGTTGATATGGAATATCACCATTGAGGTTGTTCTTGCTGACATCACTGTATTAGGACCAACAATGCGTAGCCTTCAGATTATACTTTCTAACAAGTAAAAACTAAAATAATAATAAGAAACAGAATATATGACATTAAACTTCGCCTATTTCGGGAAGCAAATGCTCACAAGATCTTTACTGAAGACAAGCTCGATAACTGGTACCCCAATTGTCCACTGAGATTATGGTCTCGTAAGTTTCTGCAATATTTTTAATCCAATTATAACCTGTTGAATAATAGAAAAAATGCAAGATTGGTTCCCAAGACAGGTAGGGAAGAATAACAGAAGTAATGGGAATAACATACATTTCGGTTACGGATGAGCCTGAACATGTGATCCCTTCCCAGTAATCACCACAAGGGTCACCACCACTGCTTTTCCAACCGCGCAATTGAGAAGGACTATTTAGGCTTTTAAACATCACATTAAGGGCAGAAACTACGAGAATGCAATTACCAAGAGTCAGAATCTATGGGTTTACGTTTATGTTGATCAGTTTGATGCATTAGACATACAAGTTCTTGAGCCGAAACGGTTGATGCTTTCAGGGGATAATATAAACAACAGTGGCAGATCTAGAAACTAAAAAATGGGTCTATAATTCTAATACTCTTATAAAAATTTCCTTAATTTTTTTCCTTCACCTTAACACATTAAACTAAATTTAGCAGCTTTCCCAAAATAATATATATGCAGTTGCTACCCTCCAAGGCTGCATACATCAGCCCCTGATAAACAATGCTCAGATATATGACAATTGAAAAGCATATAATATATCTAAGAATTGAAGCATTAGAAATCCTAGATAGAACAAGGGAAATAGTGTACATACCATCTGGGGAATCTGTCTTTGAATGGACCAAAGAAATAAGGGTCCCAAGAAAGAGAAGCAAACATCTTGCAACAAAATGATGCATATTCCAGTGGCAGGAATGAGGGGTTCGAATCCTTTCATGCATAAACCCAATGATGGGGAAAAAGAAACAACAAACATCAACGACGACGATCTCTCCAACAAGTGGAGAAAATATTGAAAAAAACGAAAGCAAAACCTAAAACCGATTTGGGGTTCCCTTAGTTTTTTGAAAAAGTTGAAAAGGTTGGCTAAATTTGGCTACTAACAATGGCGAGAGGAGAAACAGGGGGGCGTTTCAATGGTTCCGGATCTTTCTAACACTTGTTTCCCGCCTTCTACAATTCTCACCGTTCACTAATATTTCCATCTCCAAACGTTTAAACTGTTCACCATAAAAAGAGTAAAGTATAGCAATGGTCACTAAACTTTTCTGATGCTTTCATTTAGGTCCCTCAACTTTTAAAACTTGCAATAAAGTCCCTCAACATTTAGTCTATTTACAATATGGTCCCCAAAGTAACTGAGGGACCATATTGCAAATGAACTAAATGTTGGGGGACTGTATTATAAGTTTTAAAAGTTGAGGGACCTAAATGAAAGCTTCAAAAAAATTCAGTGACCATTACTATACTTTACCCTTAAATTTAAATTGATTTGTGTGTTTTTTATAGTAGAAGCGACCAAGTGTTAGGCATGTTATTGAGGTAGTTTAATTTGTTATAGATGCAGGGCAAAAGGCGTGGCAGAGCTGAGAACGTGCTTACATCTGTCAAATTACACTATACAGACCAAACAAGATCTGATAAAGAAGATGGTTTCGAATCATTCAGTTTGACAGATTCCGGTTTGACCGCAGTTGTTGTTGGGTTTTCTAAACTAGAAAAGTTGAGCTTAATCTGGTGTTCTAATGTTACAAGTTTTGGTATAATGTCTCTTGGACAGAAATGCATTTTCTTAAAATCCTTGGATTTGCAGGTAATTCATTGTATGCTAGGGGAGGCTTTGGTAATATTTTACTTCTGTGTATCTCAATTTGATTGATTATACCTTATTCTTTCAACATATTAGTTTTACTTCAAAGTGATGTAAATATTGTGCTCTTAAATGTCTGTCCCTAGTCATTAATACATAAAATTCATTGTTATGCACTCGACATGGATATGTTTAATTTTCTAAAAGTTTTTCCATGTATTTGGATGGTCATATTTTCATGCTCATGCTTGAGTATATATCAGGCATGGTACATCAAGAAACAGAATCGGAGCAACATGATGAAACTTTACTTGTCATGTTCTGTGAGTAATTCACTAGGCAAATTTAAGTTGCTTATGATGATTTTTTTGTAGGGTTGCTATGTTGGAGATCAAGGTCTAGCTGCTCGAGGACCTAAATTTGTGTTTATGTGAAAGCTTGACTGATTCAGGATTGGTTGAGTTGGCAACCAAATATGGGAAATTGTTGGTGTGGCTGCTTGTGTCAGAATAACTGACAAATCACTGGAAGCTGTGGGATTTCATTGCAAATATCTTGAGACCTTGTCATTGGATTCAGAGTTTATTAGCAATGAGGGAGTCTTTGCTATTGCACAAGGATGCCCTCTTTTGAAAGTCTTGAAGATACAATGTATTAATGTCACAGATAGGGCTTTGATGGTTGTGGGAGTTTCTTGTTTATTGTTGGAAATGATGGCTTTACACACTTTCCAGTAATTTACAAACGAGTTTGCACTTTCCCTAGATTTCTTATGCATGATGATTAAAATATCTCCCTCATTGAATTGCATTGTTGAAGACTATTTGGCCTTTAGGTTCTATTGCCTAATTCAATGATCTTTGTTTTACTATGTTTCATATGGATAACATGATTATTGAAGTATGACTTCCTTTCGTGTCCCAGGGGTCTTCGTTCTGCGGAAAAGGGTGTAAGAAGCTAAACATTCTTCCTTTGAGTGATTGCAATTTCCTTGGTGATAGGCGTCTAGAGGCAATTACCACCGGCTGCACTGAAGTTACGCATCTTGAAGTTAATGACTGCCACAATATTGTAACTATTGGACTGAAATCTGTGGGGAAATCTTGCCTGTATGTTTATCTTTTATTGTTTTCCCTTACTACTGAATTTTTAAGGGACAAGAGTCTAGGCTTTAGCTGTAGCTAGGTCTCATATACAATCCCTATGATTGGGTGACAGACTGTATGCCTTTTTAAAAAAAATTAAGTTATGTCAATTCTGAAGTTATTGACTTTGTACAGGTGTCTGACTGAGTTGGCTTTATTATACTGCCAAAGGATTGGTAATTTCGCCCTTAGTGAAGTTAGAAGGGGCTATAAATACTTGCAAGCTCTTCACTTGGTAGATTGCTCCAGCCTAGGCGATGAATGTAACACCCCTAACCCGTATCCGACCCGAATATGAGTCCGAGGTGTAACATTGACTTTTCAAACTTTGCCACTTAAAGAAAAACATGGAAATTTTAAACTTTCATTAAAACAAAATACGTTAATTTACATAAAAGAGATCACGAAATACAAAATCGACCAGAGAATTCGTAATTAACAACTTATTACATGCCAACCCTCTATACACAACCCAAAATACCTACTTTGCCAATTACTTCTGATCTGATCTTTTAGTAGTGATTCTAGTACTGCTCTTCTTGTTTCCTGGTACCTACGTGTAAATCACTTACACGCTAAGTCATAGACTTAGTGAGGCAATAAATAAACATGTAGCTATAGACTCATGAATATGCATTCTTACCATTTGATCATGACATTTCAATATGCATGTATACATTTCACTATAACCGATATAATCATGTCATGTACATATGAAACTTATCTTCTTGTATCACTTTCACCTTAATTTATCTTTCAATTGCCCATGTACATTATTGAGAACAGAGGTATTTGAGTACATTGAGGTTGTGCACTAATGCTGTCACCACAACTCAATAATTTCCCTCATGGGGCACTGAACATTTGTTCAGTATTTGTCCCGAAGGACCACTGGATACGTCCCGAATGACTAATATACCCTCGACTCTTGGCATGCCAACTATACCTATAGCTCTCGTATCATATAACATGGGCTTTAATATGAATACATTTCTCATTTCATATCTCTTTATTACTTTTCATATAAACTCATAATCTTTTCCATTATTTCACATACCTGGATTATATTCTCTGGCAATGATATTCGTTAATTCAATGTCATATGAACATATAATGAATTATGCATGCAATCACTATTACAATAGTATATGTATGCATATACATGGGTATGGAATCATTAATTCAACTATCAGAGATAAACTTATCACAAGTCTTGTCTCTATACAATTTAACTATAAAATGCACTCACCTTAGCCTTGATTTGATTCGATTCTAATCCTTCGATTGTTTTGGAATAAGATTATGCTATAAATCTACAGAGTAATACATTGATACTTATCAGCATATGAATTGATATATTCCAAACTATAAATCCTTATGCTAAAAGAAAGCTATTTCCATCTCTTATTGAAGGTATGCATCGATGCACTACACCATGTATCGATGCATCCCTTGACGGGTACATCGATGCACTACCCATGCATCGGTGCATAAATCTTATTCGATGTTTGTATTTTAAGCAGGTGCATCGATGCACTCCTTATGCATCGATGCACTAATGGCATTAGATGTTCATTTATTTTAAATGAGTGCATCGATACACTCCATGTGCAACGATGCACCTTCAACAAATTCTGGGATTTTCTCTTGATGCATCGGTACACGTTGAATGTGCACCGATGCACTCTGCCCAGAATTCTTTTCTTGAACCCGAAAACTTATCCATTTCAGTTTAAATCTTTCATGTTTTATCCCCTTTTATATTCTTAACTCCGGTACACATACTTAAACCAATCTATACTCATTTATTTCATCTTAAACCTCAGAATCCTATCCTCCTTATGAAATCCTAGAATTATACCAACTTTGCAACATGATTTAATTCCACTTCTAACCCTTAATATGTCTTAACTAGATTTATGACAAGTCAAATTTAACTTCCAATTCTAGATATGAACTCTATTCTAAGATTTCATTCAAGAACCTCTAATCTTTAATCTCTTATAACTCCATCATCCTTTGATTTTAAGATAACCTAAGCTTTCCTTAAGCTTAATTATCATCTAATAATCAAAACCTAATCTTAAATTTAACAAGAAACTCAATAATCAGAAAACTTGCATTTGTTTTGCATTACACGCACAAGGAAGAAAGAAGAAGAAAAGAACTCTGGAAGCCTTTGTGTTCTCCCCTCTTCAACCCACGTGGATACATATATAACCCTTCTTTTCTTATTCCCTTAGAAATAACCTCTTTGCCCTTCTATTCCTTCTTCATTTCAATTCAAATCCATACAATAATTTACAAATAAATCTTTATATTGTTCAATCATTCTATTTTACTTTCCCTATATTTCTTATGCATGATGATTGAAATATCTCCCTCATTGAATTGCATTGCTGAAGGCTATTTGGCCTTTAGGTTCTATTGCCTAATTCAATGGTCTTTGTTTTACTATGTTTCATATGGATAGCATGATTATTGAAGTATGACTTCCTTTCGTATCCCAGGGGTCTTCATTCTACGGAAAAGGGTGTAAGAAGCTAAACAATCTTTCTTTGAGTGATTGAAATTTCCTTGGTGATAGGTGTCTAGAGGTAATTGCCACCGGCTGCACTGAAGTTACGCATCTTGAAGTTAATGACTGCCACAATATTGTAACTATTGGACTGAAATCTGTGGGGAAATCTTGCCTGTATGTTTATCTTTTATTGTTTTCCCTTGCTACTGAATTTTTAAGGGACAAGAGTCTAGGCTTTAGCTGTAGCTAGGTCTTATATCCAATCCCTATGATTGGGTGGCAGACTGTGTAACACCCCCAACCCGTACCCGACCAGGATACGAGTCCGAGGTGTCACATTGACTTTTCAAACTTTGACTCATGACAAAAACTCGAGAAAATTTAAAACTTTCATTAAAGTCACATAGGTTTGTTTAACTCAATCAATTAGTACATGCCAACTATATTCAATATACAGAATACATCTAATTCAAGACATCTTTTCTGATCTGATCTTCGGTAAGAAGTAACTGACCGGTCTTGCTCCTCTTCACTTTTCTTATAGCTTTCCGAAACCTACGTGTGAAACACTCACACGCTAAGTCGATGACTTAGTGAGGCATAAAAACATATAACCACTACTAATGCATTCATAATCTATACTTATTATATCATACAAAATCATACATTCTGTCATGCAACCACTATTCACTTGTACACACACATCATTCACATATTCTTATAACATGTTTCCTAGCACAAAACATGTAAATCATATGTAAGGTATTTATTATTATCTCTTTATTAGTCTTATTTTCGTTCTTTATCTTTTTGTCATATGTTCTTGCATCAATTCCTCTTAAACAAGCTATATTCACATCATCATATCACATATATCACTTTATACCATAAAGATTACAAACTAATCACATACTATCATGCAAGGTTCTTTTATATTATTTCCTTTATTAGCCCATGTAAACATGTGAGAACCATAGATATGTGAGTCTATAGAGGTTGTGCACTAATGCTGTCACCACAGCTCGTAAAATTGCACCGAAGTGCCACGTAGAATTGCACCGGAGTGCCACGTAGAATTGCACCGTAGTGCCATATAATAATATCTATAAGGACCACATATCATTCCTTAAGAATCATATACATATACTAGGGATCAAGTATGTGTCTCACAAGACTTCACACATGTTCCAAAGAATATATATATATCCCGAAGGACCGCGTAGACCCTCGACTCTTGGCATGCCAACTATACCCCTAGCTCTCAAGACACATAACATGGGCACTATCTTTTATATCCTTGCACATATTCATGTAACATATCACATATTCATATAAGCTCGTAGCTTCATTCACACATACATGTAATCACGTAGTTCATGTAAATTCTCATATGATTTCATATTCATATAATCACATAATTCACTTACACATAGCACATTTTTCATGTAATTCATAGATATCCCTTAGTTTATATCTCTTGATCATTTAATCATAACTTCTTATCACATATCTCATAGTCATGTCTTCATATATTCATTTCATCACACAGGCTTATAGTTTCTAGTCATATTATTCACATTCTCTGACTTATCTCTTATGATCTGGTAATCACTACACTTATTTCATATAACTTATTACCGAATAATTCACATATAATCACCTAGATCACTTTCACATAGCTTATATAAGTTTCCTGAATCCTTTCATATTACCTGATAACGTATATCATATAGTTATATAATAACTTATCTCATTTCGTCTACTTTATGCTTTATTTCTTTATATTCCCTTAGTTTATATTATTCTCATTCCATTCTATAATTTAATCTTATTTAGTTTCCTCAATTCTCATTAAATCAAATAACTCGATTTTACTAATTCTCATAACCATGTATTTCACATAGTCTTATATTTCATTATCTTATTACTTATATTTATTCTCCTATGATTCTTCATAACCCTCTATTTCCATTTCCCTACATCTCTTGACTTATCTTCTATATTCATATAATTTCATAACTTATTTGATATTCTCTTATTAACACTTAATAGGGTGTGTACATAAACCACATAGCACATACAAAACATATCAATTCATATAATCGAGCATACATACACTCATATTCAACTCATGCCTTTAATCATGAATTCATATGTAACTCTTCAGGAAATAGACTCATCGCAAGTCTTCTTCCCATCACCTATCATATACTATTGAATATGCACTCACCTGGCCTCACTAGTCAATTCCAATCTCTTATCTTTCCCTTTGATCGATCTTACTTGACAATGATTCTGGAACTCGTTCAGGCGCTAAATCTACATAATTATACATTTTCAAGACAACTATTAGATACATACACCTTGTAATTTGATACTAGCAACTTAAATGAACTTAATAAACCCATATTTACATTTTCCTTAGGGGTACATCGATGCACTATAGGTGCATCGATACACAAAATGGCTTCGAATTTTTTATGCATCGATGCATCCCCTTAACGCATCGATGCACCTTCAAAATTTATCTTGGTGCATCGGTGCATACTCAAACTGCATTGATGCATTCCAGGCATTCGATGTTCTTCTTTTAAGAGTGCATCGATACATATTGAATGTGTACCGATGCATCATGCCCAGAAATTATATTCAAGCCCGAAAATCATCAACTCTTCACTCAATTCTTCTATTTTAAGCCCCTAAGATGTCATTAAATTCAACTACCGCTTTATAAACCAACTTATATCCATATAAGCTATCTTTATCTTTCATATCTCTTCATGATTCTTAAAATTAAGAATCATTCCCAATTTTCCATGTTATCCAAACTTTGATTTAACACTTATAACTTCTTATTCACACCTATGACAAGTCAAATTCCATCACCACATTCATTTATTAACTCTTTTTCAGAAATTCGCTTTGAAACTCATTTTCTTTAATCTTTTGTAACTCCTTTATGTTTTGATTTCTAAGATAACTTAAGCTTCCTTAAGCTTAGTTATTATCTAATGATCAAAACCCAACCTTTAATTCCACAAATAATCAAGAATTCATAAAACTCACATTTCTCTTGAAGCTCACGGCTGGAGAAGAAGAAGAAAGAAAGAAAGCTCTGGAGAATTATCTCCTTTCCCACGTGCTTATTACCCTTTATAAAGGGAAATAAAATCTTTCATGAGAAATGACCATAATACCCTTATTACTTCCAAACTTTGTTATAAAATCCAACACCAACATATTTCATTAAAATCTCTAAACTTTTAATCTTTCTGAGATTGGTCACTAAATTACCAAAAATTCCATTTTGGTCATTGACCCGACTTTTGAGATGTTACAGACTGTATGCCTTTTTTTAAAAAAAAAATTGAGTTATGTCAATTCTGAAGTTATTGACTTTGTGCAAGTGTCTGACTGAGTTGGCTTTATTATACTGTCAGAGGATTGGTAATTTCGCCCTTACTGAAGTTGGAAGGGGTTGTAAGCAAGCTCTTCACTTGGTAGATTGCTCCAGCCTAGGCGATGAAGCCATTTGCAGTATAGCTAGAGGTTGCCGAAATCTAAAGAAACTTCATATCAGGATATGTTATGAGGTCTCTCTTTATGTCTATTGGATATATTCCTCTACCTTCAATATGTTTGAACCACTAGTACCGACTTCACCAGGAAAACGACTGCATTTGTAGACTTGCATCTTTTAGGTGTTGGCAATAATTTATTTTTTAAATTTATGCAATTCCATATCGGATATAAATCCTTAACTTGTATCACGCCAATAGGTTGGAAGCAACGAAATCATAGCTGTTGGTGAGAACTGTCACTCTCTCACGGATCTTAGTGTCCGCTTTTATGATAGATCTCTCATTGTACTTTCCTTCCAGGTTTATGTGGCAGTTCTGTTTGTCCATGCTGTTTCATGTTGTCAGTTGTGCTTCGAGTTTTTGTTTTGGGTGTTAAATATGGTTTACACATGGACTTTATTTTGGGTGTGAATTATGGTTTACACATATGGAGCTTTTTTCGGGTGTGAACTATGGTTTACACATATGGAGCTTTTTTTGGGTATGAATTATGGTTTACAAATATGGACTGTACATTTAAGCTTTTTTGCTATTTTTCTACTAGGGTACAGGATGAGGCTCTTATTGCTGTCTGTCAGGGATGCCCATTACAATATCTAAATGTTAGTGGCTGCAACCAAATAGGTGATGCCGGAATTGTAGCCATTGCAAGAGGATGCCCAGCACTTGCATACCTCAATGTGAGTGTTCTCCAGGTGTGCCCTCCCTCTCCCTCTCTTTGCTTCTTTATGTAGATAAGCTTCTGTTCAATTTGATTGTTTACTCTTGTAATTTTTCTGCTTCTTCCAATACTTCTCCGAACCGCAGGGGTGTGCCAACCTGAGTGTTATTTTATTTTATGTGTTATTCCGATCCATTACTTGCTTATCAAACCCTTTTGATTGCAGAATTTAGGCGATATGGAACTGGCTGAGTTAGGGAGAAGGTTGTCCCTTACTCAAGGATATAGTACTGTCACGTTGCCATCAAATAACATACATTGGTCTTTCCCAACTGGTTAAAAATTGCCAAATGCTCAAGTCATGCCACATGGTGTACTGCCCCAACATAACTGGCGCCGGAGTTGCCACTGTAGTTTCTAGTTGCCCGAACATAAAAAGATCCTGGTCGAGAAATGGAAGGTGAGTCCTAGAACGAAGAGAAGAGTCAGTTCAGTCCTTTCCTTTCTCTGTGTGGACCTCTAATTAGGACATCGAAGTTTGCATTGACCATGCTGGTCTGGTCGCATCTCAAACAACATAACATTACTTGAATATTTAAGGGCTCTTCCTAGGTTACACTGTTTGTAGCAAGCCTTCTGTTGTATGAAATTTTCCAAAATTTTTGTGTAATCCAACCCTTGGGTTTTCCCTTTACATCTTGTCGAACGTCAAACACTGGCTTTCAAGGCTTGCATTCACATAGTTTGAAACGGCACCGATTAGAAAATTCGAATCGGCAATAAACATCGAAATTGCGTATCTTTTTTAAAAAAAAAATTATTATCTTTTTATTATATAAAGTGTTACTATATGCAAAAAATAAGTTTATATAGTGTTTAGATTATGATATGTGAAATTATTTTTTGTTATTGAAATAATAACCTTTATATAAGCTGGTATCTAGATTTGGTAATTTCTTTTAAATTGGTATCTATTTTTTTTATATTTTAAATTAGTATTTGAATTTAAGAATCTTTTAAAATTTGCCCATGGCTTGTTCAATGTATGGATTATACTGAAGTTTTAATGTTATATGTTTATTTTATTCAGTTTTTTACTACAAAATCTGACGTAATAATATTGATATATTTTTTAATGTTGTTTTTAATATTTAAAATACAAAAAAAATAAATATTTATTTTTAAAATAAATGTGTTATATTAAAATATTAATAAGATACGTTAGATCATAAGAAAATATTAATAAAATAAAGGGTAAGTATAGTAATGGTCACTAAACTTTTCTAAAGCTTTCATTTAGGTCCCTCAACTTTTAAAATTTGCAATACAGTCCCCTAATATTTAGTTCATTTGTAATATGGTCCCCTAACATTTAGTCCGTTTGCAATATGGTCCCCAACGTAACTGTTGGGGACCATATTGCAAACGGACTAAATGTTGGGAGACTATATTGCAAATTTTAAAAGTTAGAGGACCTAAATGAAATCTTTAGAAAAGTTTAGTGACCATTATTATACTTTACCCTTAAAAAAATTAATAGTGATATTGATGTGTAATCATTGATTTTTTTAAATGTTTCATAAGTAGTTCAGTTGATTTTGTAACAACGAATGAATGACTAAAATGAAATCAAAACATTATGTTATGAATGATTTAAAAAATAATTTTGTGATCAAAACAAGAAAAAAATAATAATTGTAGTACTAAATGTGTAATTTATCCCATTCAAAATAATAAACTCTATTTTTTAAAAAATAGTAAATATGGCTTTGAATTTAATATTAAATCTGTTTTTTATAGAAAAAGTAATTGTCTTCAATGTGTAAATATTTCTTCAAATAACCAAAACCTGTAAAAAAAAATGAACAGCAAATCTTTTGATTTCAGAGAAATTGGGTTGTAGGGTTTAGTAAACTTAAAGGTTTGTAAAATTGGACGTTAATTCCATTTCTCACATGTAATTATTCATTTTCCCCTTCCATTTATTTTTAATTAAATATTTTAGATCCCTGTCATTATTTATAAAAAAATTACCACCTAATTAAACGTGCTCCAATCAGCAATTCATTAGGCTGTTCAGAACTCTCCCAATCTAGACAAAATAGGCTTTTCTTTGAACATATTACCAGCTCAAACTTAACTCGAATTTTGAACGAGTCGAAATAAACTATTTGATATCCAGTTTGAAGAGTTTGCGAACAATTCAAAAAAATATATTAAATTTCTGTTTTTTTAAAATTAAATTATTAATAATATTAGCATCTATATGTTGTTTTTTAAATACAATATAAGACTTTTATGTACTTAAGGTTCAGGTTCGAACTTCAATTCGAGCTTGAATCGAGCTAAGTCTGAGAAATTTTAAAGTTTATTTTTTAGCTCGAGTCGAGCTTCAATTTTTTATTTTGGGTCAAACTTAAAATTTTTTAGCTCACGAGCTTTTGAGTTGAGTCGAGTCATAGTTAAATTTTTTATTTTGATTTGAGATGAGTTTGACAATTTTAAACTTACGAGCTTTCGAAACGAGTTAAGTTTAGGTTTAAAATTTTTGAGTCGCGTCGAGACTAGTAATACTCGAGTTCGGCTCGTATATAGCCCTAATCATCAGAGGTGGAAGCACAAGAAGCACCATGTAGACACACCAGGAGATTTCGGTGGTGTTTGTTTTTGTAGAGGTAAAAGGTCTGCAGTCTACGAACCACATCTGCAGGCATCTGCAGTAGAAGAGGTGGACCAAAAGTCTGCAGTCTACAAGAAGAAGACTGTTTGTTTTTTAACGTCTGCAAACTGCTAAAATTAACTTAAATATAAATAAACTGCTTTTTTAAACTTAAAAGAGTTTTGCAATACTGAGATTTAAATAATTTTAGTTTTACAATACTGAAATTTAAATAATCCATACAACTACAATAATAAATTATTTAAAATAAATAAATCCATATTTTAAAATAAATCAATCCATACTAATAATTATTTAAAATAAATCAATCCATACTAATAAATTATTTAAAATAAATCAATCCATATTTTAAAATAAATCAATCTATACTAATAAATTATTTAAAATAAATCAATCCATACAAGTACAATAATAAATCAATCCATATTTTAAAATAAATCAATCCATACTAATAAATTATTTAAAATAAATCAATCCATATTTTAAAATAAATCAATCCATACTAATAAATTATTTAAAATAAATCAATCCATACTAATAAATTATTTAAAATAAATCAATCCATATTTTAAAATAAATCAATCTATACTAATAAATTATTTAAAATAAATCAATCCATACAACTACAATAATAAATCAATCCATACTAATAAATTATTTAAAATAAATCAATCCATATTTTAAAATAAATCAATCCATACTAATAAATTATTTAAAATAAATCAATATATACAACTACAATAAATCAATCCATACTAATAAATTATTTAAAATAAATTATTTTAAAATAAATCAATCCATACTAATAAATTATTTAAAATAAATCAATCCATACAACTACAATAATAAATCAATCCATATTTTAAAATAAATCAATCCATACTAATAAATTATTTAAAATAAATCAATCCATATTTTAAAATAAATCAATCTATACTAATAACTTATTTATAATAAATTAATCTATACAACTACAATAAATCAATCCATACTAATAAATTATTTAAAATAAATTATTTTAAAATAAATTATTTTAAAATAAATTATTTTTAAATAAATAACCTTATTAAATTATTTAAAATTATTTTAATAAATAACCATATTTTATAATTGTTCTTGAAGAGGTTTGAAGACCTTTGAAGACATAAAACCATGTCTGCACCAAGAAGAGCTCGCGCAGACGTTAGAAGAACTTCTGTCTTCTAAAAAACAAACGGTCTGCGAAGCGTAATGTCTGCGCGTAGTCTGCGCGGCGCAGACATAAGAGGTTTGAAGAGGTTGCACAGTAAAAACAAACTAAGCCTTCTTCTTTTTTTCTTTTTCTAAAACAATTGTATATCATACTTGTTTATAATTGCATTTAGGATTAATACATTTTCAATATTATATATTATATATATAATAATAATAAGGCTAATTTATTTAATAAGTGACTATTGCACGAACATCAACAACTGCAACAAGGTGATTGAGCGTTTATTGTCAAATGATCGAGAGTATATAGAACATATACTACTTTGTAATCACATTAGTTTAATAAAAAATTAATGTGTGATTAGTTACATTTAATAAGTCGATTTTTTTTGTATTTGTTGCTTAAATTTTACTAAGTCTAATTTCGTGACAGAGGTGTCTAACTGACAATTTTATATTAAAAAATTTAAATAAATAATTATTTAAAGAAATAGGACCCTCCAGAAATTATTTGAAAGAATAACCCCCAAATCACCCACATAAGACGACCTTGCGCCCTGCAAACAGCGTGTTAAATTCTCGCACCTTTCAACACGCGAGATACGTCCGACGTGGACAGACTTTCCAGGTAAGCCAATAAAAGAATTGAATAAAATAACCTCGCGCATTGCGAAGCACGAGGTAGCCTGATAACCAAAATATCGCGAGATTTATGAGAGACTTCGCGGCTTGCAACGTGTGGGGATCTTTCAAATTGAAATTAATTACAAATAAATATTGTAGATGCTCGTTTTTATCTGGGGCTAAGTCGGAACATACCCGAAGCAAGGGCAGGCCTAAAGAATAACCCAACCAGCTGGAGGCCCATCCCAAGCCCAATGGACAATAACTATATGCAAAAGTGGAGAGAAATTGGGGTCGATTTTTAGCAGTTAATATAATCAGATAGTGGAGGGGTTAACTACTAAAAACTAAAAAGAACTTAACCACTAAAAACAGAGGGAGAAAGACGGGCAAAAAAAAAAGAAAGAAAAGAAAACACAAGAAGAACCGGTGACCACGGACAGAAAAAAAGAATGGGAGAGAGGAATTGGCAGAGAAACACATTAACCATCGCGAGAAGACGAGGAGCAAAAAACCCGATTAACTATCAGCAATTTCACATAGTGTAAAGGGATACAGAAGAAAAACAAGGGTGATCCCATAATTCAAAAGCAGAGAAAACATTAGAATTGCAAGTATTTTCGAGGTACTCTTCTGGGATTTATTTTTGTTTCCAATTTTTTTATGTGTGTTTGTGTCATTTGGAGAAACTAGATGGGATCAACTTTAGGATTGGATTATACTGTAATAATTAGACTGTAAAATTATCTAGGTTCTTATAAAATCCATAGCAATAATTCGTATTGGAATCCTTTTCACGTTTTTTTATTGAAGCGATACAAAACCAAGCAATACCAATCGTTTCCCTATTCTTTGTTCCCATTTCTATTTCGACAGAACCACGCAAGATTTGTAAACAGAACTAACTCTTTCCCATTTCTATTTCTTGTGACAGAAATCGTACCAAAGCAAAAGATTTCAAGCAGTTTTCATTTTCTACTTTCGTTTTATAGATTTTCCAAAGATGTATGTTTTTAATTGAAAGTAAATTAAAAGGAAGAGTTTAGTGTTTGACTAGGAGTCGGTCGCCGGAGTTGAAGCCATCGGGATGGAGAGACTCGAGAGATAGAGAGTAACGGTGGTCGTTTGGCTTTGTTTGAAGTCCAGTAGTGGTCGGGGTTTAGGGTGGTCGCCGTTAGGGGGCCGACAGGTGGCTATGGCGGCTGAGGTTTCGAGCGTAGGTGAGTGGAGAGAATGGAAAAGGGCCTTGAGGGCCTTGGTTAACCGGTGATGGCCAGGTTAGCGTTGGGAAAGGGTGAAGCTTCGGTCCGATTGGGGTGTGGTTTTGAGTGTTTTCGGTAAGGATTTGTGGTGTCCCTGGTTTTGCCGAATATGGGAGAGAGGAGAAGATGAGTTGAGAGTGAAGATGAGCGTGATGTGGATGAGTAGTTATTGTAATATTAGGTTAGGTTTTTTATTTTAGTTAGATTATATATTAAATATTTATTAAAAGGTCACATGTATTAGCTTAAAATAAGTTCATATAGATTATGTCTATTAAAAGTTCACGTATACCTATGCCTTAGGTACTGTTACCATACTTTTCATTTTATTTAAGTTTTTTTGTGTTTTGATTAATTAGCTTTGCATTTTTTATATATGTTGGTTATTTATATAGGCTTTTATTTGGAAATAATTAAGTTTTAGTCCTCCCAGATTTGCAATGAATGTGCATTTAAGTCACGGGTTTATTTCGAATTTTACATGTTTAATTTTGCATATATTTAAATTTAGCCATTATTTCAATATGTGTATACGCTTTTTAAAATGTATAGTTTGACATGTTATGTTTTTGTTTTTATATTTAAGTCACATTTGTACATTGTATGTTAATATGCATGGTTTATAATCCTTAATTAAAATATATGTATGTAATTTTTTGCATGTCATGTTGCATAATATTTTTAATTTTGTTTAATTAATTTTGGCATGACATCCACTTTTTGCATAATTTGCATGATAGCCTCACGTGCATAACTCAACCTATTACATAATCGGACTAAGGGTAATACCCTTTTAATTTAAAATTGTTTCGAGTGGTCTGTCTTAACTGATTAGAGGGTCGTTTTGACTATTTTAAATTAAAAGTGTATCCCGAAAGTGAAACAAAAAAATTTGATTCGTTACCTAAAATTTGGGAACGAAAGAAAAGGAAATGTTCATTTATTTAAATATATCAAGAAAAGGTTGTTATATCTTTAAGATCTGGTCTCGATATTTGTAAATAATCGAACATTCTTTATCTTCCTAAAACGACTTGGTAATTTTAATTTAATTTATTTGAGTGCTTTTGAATGTTTTAAATTTACATCTTTGTTTTATGGGATCAAAAATCAAATTAAATTCGAATTTGTAAAGTTCATTGCAAAGACGTTAATTAATCGACTAGGTACCGATTTAGGGCGTTGTGGGGGTGCTAATCCTTCTCCACACGTAATCGACTCCCGAACTCAGATTTTGATAACGCAGACCTCAATTTGTTGTTTTAATTAAAATTAATTTTTATTTAAAATGACAAAGAATTTTTGGGTGCCCAATCACACCCTAATCAAAGACGCAATATAGCTGTTGATAATTTGGGAATTGTAAGGTGCAAGAAGGTCGAGCCGAGAAGCTTTCTCATGATTTACAAATTGAAGAAAAAAGACGCAATATAGTTGTTGATAATTTGGGAAGATATCAGGCTGAAATTCAGACGTTGAACAGATCCTTTGCCAATATGAAAATCTCATATCAACACCACAAGTGAGAGAATGATGCTGAGCTAGAAGTCGTTAGAGCCAAGAACGAGAAGTTGATGAAGATTGTGGATGATTGTAGTGATATTATACAAGAGCTTCATAACCACAATGACTTTCTTACAAGGAAGATTCAACAGCAGTGTCTACAGCTCCGAGAATCGGCACTCAAGATAGAGAAAAGAGACAACGTCATGAAAGAAGCTATGACCCAAGCAAGCAATGTGGCTCAGAAATGGGTTGATTTAGCTGGCTTTGAAAGAGAATTGAAGCAGATTGACAACTCGACCCCCGAGCATGAGTGGAAATTAAATTGGCTTTTGAAGGAGATAGAAAAGTTCGGAGTGAAAGCTGTCCATTATATGTAAAGTTTGTTTGATGTATCGAGACCTTTATGTTCAATGAAAGTTGTTTTAAGATGGTCACTCTGGAATGACACCTTTTGTATTTGTATTTGGCATTTGCATTTGCATTACATGTATTTATTTAAGCATTTTACATGCATTAATTATAAAAACACAGAAATAATTTATGGAAGGTTATGTGACAGTAATAACAAGATCATCCATTCATACTACTTCCTCATCGTCATGAATAAGCAAATGGAAACAATTGAGCAATCTCATAAGGGATCACAAGATCAGCTGCAAGAGCAGTTAGTCGGGTCACAACAAGATACGGGGAATCAAGCATCGAGTTCTTTACAAGGCATATCGAATCAAATGATCCAGGTACTGGTACCACAAGTTGCTGGTAAAGAGAAAATATAGGATAAAGGAAATCAATCTCATCAGACTGGCACATCAAGAGTGATAATTTGCCCTGGAGCGTCTAACTCAGACCTATGTATGAGCCTCGTCGATTTTGAGCAATTTGAAGACAAATTCAGGTGGTTGAATGAAGCCATTAAAGATATGAAGGTTGTTAATGCCTCTCACAAGGAGTTAGAAGCTAGATAACTCAGTTTAGTCCCTGATTTGGTCATCCCACATGAATTTAGGGTGCCTAATTTTGAGAATTATGATGGCACTAGTTGTCCCCTAATTCATCTGAAGATGTTTTGTAGAAAGATGGAAGGGTACCTAAATAATGACAATCTGTTGATTCATTACTTCCATGATAGTCTTGCTGGGCCAGCTGTAGTATGCTATAACCGTTTGAACAAAGAACAGATCAAGATATGGGTTAACTTAGCTGATGCTTTTATGGGGCAATATCAATATGTTAAAGGCTTAGCCCTAAAACGTCATGACCTTCAAAGGATAAGAATGAAAGCTACTGAGAGATTTAAAGAATATGCCCTAAGATGGAGAAGAGTGGCAGCACAAGTTCAACCTCTTTTGTTAGAAAAAGAAATATCATATATGTTTCACGATTCTCTTCCAGCTCCTTTCTTTGAGTTAATACTGGGAAAGTCGATGAATAACTTCAAGGATCTTATGACAACTGGGGAGTTAATTGAGGATGCGATCAACAAAGGAAACTTGAAAGACACTTCTAAAAACCCAACCGATCAAAAGGAACAAACTGATGAGGTGAATGAATGTTACGTCCAGAGCTCTCAAAGCCGTAAAAGAAAAGGGGTAGCGGGTTACTCGAGGCGCCCAAAGAAAGTCCCAAGATCGAAAAATTCTTTGAAATTGTTTTAAACTCCTATCTCAAATCTGTATCCCCATTTGATTGAAGGTCAATATCTCACACTGAGGCCAGTGAAAGTGCAACCAGACCCTTCTGCTCATAGCTATGATCAATATAGTGTCTGTGATTTCCACTTGGGGGCATTGGGACATTCTACGAGAAACTGTAGGCCGCTGTTAAAGGAGATAGAGATGCTTGTGGCAAATGGGACGTTAACCGAGGAATTGGTGGAACAGTGGATGACGAGCTCGAGTGGGGCATCAAAGAGCAATATGTAACATCCATTTGAGTTAAGTACCACGACATTATATGGGTAATGGGGCATCCTAGGTAGAAAGAGATCATTTCATTCTATCATGAAGCTTTATTCCATTTGCAACATCATGTTTGAACTTGTTTTTCATCATTTCTCAGTTTTTTATAATGATGTTTAAATAAATTCATGTTACTTTGAGGATGGTGAGCATTGAATCAAATTTGCAATTTGATATTCTTTGAATATCAACTGAATTAAAAAACTCTGTAAATGGTCAGAGTTATTGTTCTTTGACAAAGTGACATGATTAAAACCTGATAAAACAAGGACCTTAACCTTATCCCCAGAAGATACAATCGAACACTATACCATTTTCTTGAAGGGACCGATATAACATTCTTCTATCATAAGAGAATGAACCATAGGCTTGGTATTCATGTATGTATAGGAGCGGACAACATGGGGCATCTTTTGTGTATGATGTTACAAAACCAACTAGATTTCACTTTTGTTGATGATGTTCAAGGATGATTATGATCTTTACAGATGGAATAGTCGAGTAGGTGAATCTAGTTTAGGTCAGTTGCTTGGAAATTGAACTCTAACGATGAGATTTTCTGACTTTCAACAACACCTGGACTATGACAGGTTCTTCTTGACAAGCTTAAGAAATTGGATCCGTATGCCCAGATTATAATATTATATGTATACAATAAAGCTTGAGTTGTCCCTCTAGAGCAATTGGTTAAACGCCTTGACTTTATGGACATAATTCAGCTAGCCTGATAAAGGTGATTATTGTAACACCCCAACCCGTACCCGACCCGGATACGAGTCTGAGGTGTCACATTGACTTTTCAAACTTTGACTCTTGATAAAATTCAAAGAATTTTTAAAACATTTCATTAAAGTAAAAGAGGTTTAGTTACATAAACTGACCACAATAACCAAAATCAATCAGAACATATTTAATTCAACCAATTAGTACATGCCAACTATACTCAAAATAACCAAAAACATTTAAATCCTCTATTTTCTGATCTGAAATTTTGTAAGGGAGGTGCTGACCTGTCTTACTCTTCTTCTCTTCTCTTCTTGCTTCTGTACCCTACGTGTGAAACAATCACACGCTAAGTCGAAGACTTAGTGAGGCATAAAAAAACTTATAATGCACTTTATAACATATATCAATACATGCATGTTCTGTTCTATCATGTTATACCAAATTACATGCTTTCTTCGTATCATATAAAATCATATCATATTAATTACAGTAAATACATACATACACATAACTCATCATTAACAGTTTTATCATGTAATCACCTACTTTTATGCTTAACCTTTTCAATCAAACACTATACACACACAACATCATATCATTTCTATAACATTTATCATACCACTAACATATATTTGTTTATATCTCTTGATTAGCCCATGTACATATGTGAGAACTATAGATATGTGAGTTTATGGAGGTTGTGCACTAATGTTGTCACCACAGCTCATATAAATGCACCGAAGTGCCACATAGAATTGCACCGTAGTGCCGCGTAGAATTACACCGTAGTGCCATATAATAATGTCCATAAGGACCACATATCATTCCTTAAGAATCATATACATATACTAGGGATCAAGTATGTGTCTCACCAGACTTCACACATGTTCCAAAGAATACATATATGTCCCGAAGGACCACATATCATTCCTTAAGAATCATATACATATGCCAAGGATCAAGTATGTGTCTCACCAGACTTCACACATGTTCCAAAGAATACATATATGTCCCGAATGACCTCATATCATTCCTTAAGAATCATATACATATGCCAAGGATCAAGTATGTGTCTCACCAGACTTCACACATGTTCCAAAGAATACATATATATCCCGAATGACCACATAGACCCTCGACTCTTGGCATGCCAACTATACCCCTAGCTCTCATGACACATAACATGGGCATTGTCATTTATATCATTTCATATTCACACATGCATATTAATTATCTTTTATCACATGTCTGATCTCTTATAATCATGTAATCACATAGCTCATGTCATTTCTTGTAAAATCACATATATCATGTAATACATATAACTTATACACTTTCTCATATGTTCACATGGTTCACATCACATGAATCATATCTTTTCATATAGTTTATGCTTTATTCTCTTATATTCCCATACATGTAATATATATCAAGCATGGTTACACAACTCCTTTCGATATAACTTGCATGTACCTATATTCTTTTTCATATACTCACATAGTCATATAGTATAATATTTCATATAACCTCATGAAACAACTCACATGGATACATACTCAAATACTCATAGTTACATATCACTTAAATTATTCATATTTACCTAATCCATGGTCATATAGTTTTTATCACCAAGTCACTTATCTAATCTCTTATTCTCATATGTTCATATTTATCATATAACACATAAGTTTTATTGCATATTTATATCTCATTCCTACATCACTAATTCATAATATAATTTACATCATATCATCTACCTTATTCTGTATTTCTTAGTATACACTTACATTACCTAACCTACATTATACTTATAAACCTGAATATATTACTTCTATTATTTCTTTTATGTACAATTTAATCTATTTACTTAACTCAATTCCGTACAACTCCTATAATCATTTCATATCACTCCATAGCTTCTATTATACAACTAATGTATCATAATTTTATTTAAGCATATGAATCTTTCTCCTCTATCTTATCTTATATGCTCATAGTATCACTGAAGTTCAAGTCTCCTGGTTAATATATATTATTTATATAACTTTTGCTTACTTAGTTCATATCATTTCTCATAAACTCACTTTTACCATATTCTCATGTTATTACTTAAATTATCTCATAACATGTATTCACGTAGTAATATTTCATTTATATATCAAAGATCTTATCACATAACTTATCTTTTATATTCATATAATTTATTATCATATCATATGGTTTATATCATCATAACATATCACACATTCACATCAACCATATAATACATATATACAATACATGTCAACACGTATGAATCATACACATATATACTTGTATTTATGAATTCATGTATTTTACTATGGAAAATAGACTTGTCGCAAGTCTTATTTCCATTTAACATCATATAATACTAATATGCACTCACCTGGCCTCACTAGTCCATTCCAATCTCTTATCTTCCTTTTTTATCGATCTTACTTGTCAATGATTCCGGAACTCGTTTAGGCTTTAAATCTACATAATTATACATTTTAAGACAATTATTAGATACCTACACCTTGTAATTTGATACTAGCAACTTAAACGAACTTATTAAACCAATATTTACAATTTTCCTTTAGGGGGAATCGGTTCCCTACTAAGGGGGTATCGATTCCCTCATGACATTCTGGAAATTTTTGTTCGTTTGAAGGGGTATCGGTTCCCCTTGAATGGGTACCGATTCCCCTTGCCCAGAAATCATATTTTTAGCTCGAAAATCACTTCATTTTCAGCTCAACACTTCATATATCATCCCCCTTTTCATTCTTAACTCTAGTACACATACTTAAACCAATCTATATTCATTTATTTCATCTTAAACCTCAAAATACTATCTTCCATATGCAATTCAAGAATCATACCAAATTTTCTATATGTTCTAAATCCAATTCTATCACTCCAAATCTCTTAATTTAACCATTGACAAGTCAAATTTAACTTCCAATTTAAGAAATAAACTTTATTCCAAGATTTCATTTGTAAACTCTAAATCTTTAATCTCTCCTAACTCCACCATCCTTTGCTTTTAAGATGATTTAAGCTTTCCTTAAGCTTAGTTATCATCTAATAATTAAAACCCAACCTTAAAATCAACAATTCAATTATAAACAAAGAAACTTACCTTTGGCTCTTGGCTTCCACGTGAAGAACAAGAAGAAAGGAGAAGAGAACTCTGGAGAATTCTCTCCCTTTCCACGTGTATTTATAATCCCATTTTTAATTCATTTCTTTGTCAATTGACCCTTTTGCCCTTTATTTCCTTTAATAATTACTAAATAACCTTCATCATATATATCCAATAATCATTGAACTATTTCATTCTTATACTTTAGTCACCAAATTCTGAAACTTTACAATTTGGTCACTAACCCGGTATTGCGGATGTTACAATTATATTATATATATACAATAAAGCTGAGCTATTCCGCTAAAGCAATTGGTTATAGAGGAAACTCGAAAGCCCTGGCTTTATGAATAGATTATATTTAAACCATGACCTTGATTGGATACTTGGCAATTCGGTGTATGCTCCACTGTGATTGTCAAGTCAAAGATTTTGTGATGAGATGAACCCTTCAGCTAGCCCGATAGAGGCAAATTACAATAAAGCTGATTTCAGCTAGCCAGATAATGACAAATTAAATCAATTTTATGAATAAGGAGATTCGGTAAAAATGGACTAAGGGAGTTAAGGAACACCTGTTATAGTCAATTTCACACGGGCACTCAGGAATTTCATTTTTAGACCGATATTTCTGCACTACCTTTGTTAGAGGAGTCTACGAGGCTTGAACAAATGGAAGATTTCAGAGAACTTAAATAGAAGTGTTCTAGAAAGTCTAGTAATTGATTATGCAAGTTGCGTCATTTTGTCCGTATCCGATTAAAATACCAAGCCAATAGAGAGGTGCATGTTAAAATGTTCACGAAGACTGAGAAAGAAATGAAATTTTGGTGGCCGAAACCTTAAAAAAAAAAAAAGGAAAGCCAACCTGAAGCCAACTCATCAATTTCGGCACTTGTCAAAGAGTTATAACTCTGAAAACATTAAAAACAATTATTGATTCTTTTTTATATTCTTTGAACTCATGTTTATGATTTGATTTAATTGTGAGCTTGAATTAAGGGGTAATTTTTTATAAAATTCTTTCATTCTTTGATCTTTAAAATAAGAGAAAGAGAAAAACATTTTCAAACAGGACAGTCTCAAATGTCAAAGGTCCTTGAAGCTGGAAAGATTCATTCTGCCTCTGTTGTAGAAAAAAATAAATGATGCCAGAATAGTGAAGCATTTCACAGTATTAAAAGCAAGTGGTCCGAGAGATTAGAAAGACTAAAGAATACAGCTTGTAGCATTTCCTTGTGACGTTGTTAGTAACCCGCCAAGAAGAAGATGGTCTCATTATTCGGAAGGGGCATTATCCCAGCTTGTATAAAAATGCAAGATATTTTGTTAAAAGAGTTGACCACTTCTTAAGTGTTTGTGGAGACATGAAGAGAAGCCCTTGAGCTATTTGATAATACAGTTGTTTAGTGACACCAGATTGAGACTATTCAAGTTATGATATATTGGGCACAAAGAAATCCATGAGTACCCACTTTGGGGCATAACCAGAAATCCAGATCATGTTAGGATGACAAGATTTAAACCAAGAAGATATTGAGAATGGGTCTCATAACTCAAAGTGTCAGGGGCAAATCGTGAATTTGAGCAGAGCTTAAGTTGTAGAGGAAGCCAACCGAACATCAATCAATGGCAGAGTCCTTAAAGAACAACTCAGAAATCGTAATTGAGCCAAGGACAGAAATGGGGTAACACAGTGGTATTTCTGATCATAGCAAGAAGTTGAGAGAGAAAGCAATTTCTCCAAAATAAAGATAGAAAATGAAGACAACAAGAAGATAGAAGAAGATTAGATGGCTCTTCGGAAGAATGCAAGCTTGAAATTATGAGTTGCTACACTGATATCAAAGCAAACCTCGGAGAGGAATGATCAAGTAGAAGACGACTGAGTTCACCACTTTGAAGTCAAATGAAGATTGAATCGACATTTATACATTCATGAGAACATCATTTGCATAAAATAAAATGCATTACACTGATATATTTAATTGCATTCGTGTTTCATGCATGAGAACATCATTTGCATAAAAGAAAATGCATTACACTGATACAATTAATTGCATTCGTGTTTCATGCATAAGCACATGATTTTGACAGATTTTCCAGTAAAAAGAGAAGATGCAGGATGTTAAAATCCCGAAAATTGAAAGGTAAAAGTTAAACATCAAATACAGGGAATCATGTTTAGAGAGACAAAACCTGAGGAACGCAGGGGTCAATCCACAGAAGAAGCTTTACTTTGAAGCAGGGCACAAGACCCGACCATTAAGTAATTTTTATGAAGTAAAATGGGAAGGATTTCTCATTAAAATATGAAGTTTGAAATTTTGAAAAATAAGAAAGGTTTCTTATCCAGTAAACAATTTAAGTCCTTCGGGACCATTAGTAAGTATTTCGAGCATGATGATTAAAATTCCTTTGGGTCATCATAAGCCTTTAAAGCAAGATGATAAGTCCATCGGGCCATCTATAAGACCTTTGGGTAGGATGTTTTCACATGAGTTTGAAAAATAAGAAAGTGATGTTTTAAGAAAATAAAACCTTTGAAAACTAAGAAGGATTTTTTCCAAAATTTCGCACTTAGTAAGTTCTTCGGGCCATCAATAAGTCTTTCGAGCATGATGCTTAAATCCTTAAGGCCATCAGTAAGTCTTTCGAGCATGATGATTAAATCATTCGGGTAATTTGTAAGCCTTCACCGAAGAGTAGTGAAGCAAATCCATCAGTAAGTGCCATCAGTAAGGCTTTCGAGCATGATGATTAAATCCTTCGGGTAATTTGTAAGCCTTCACCGAAGAGTAGTGAAGCAAATCCATCAGTAAGTGCCATCAGTAAGGCTTTCGAGCATGATGATTAAGTCTTTCAGGTAATTTGTAAGCCTTAACCGAAGAGTAGTGAAGCAAATCCATCAGTAAGTGTCATCAGTAAGTCTTTCGAGCACGATGATTAAATCCTTCGGGTCATCAGTAAGTCTTTCGAGCATGATGATGAAGTCCTTCGGGCCATCAGTAAGTCTTTCGAGCATGATGATTAAATCCTTCGGGTAATTTGTAAGCCTTCACCGAAGAGTAATAAAGCAAATCCATCAGTAAGTCTTTCGAGCATGATGATGAAATCCTTCGGGTCATTTGTAAGTCTTTCGAGCAAGATGATAAGTCCTTCGGGCCATTTTAAGCCTTCTCGGAAAAGTGTTAGAGCAAACATCAGATCATTAGATGTGAGAGGAAAGCGAAGGTTCTCGAGTACAAAGAAGTTGATCAATTGATTAAAAGGAAATGCGCACGGGAGTCATTAGCCAATTCAAAGTCCCAGGAAGAGATAGGTTCAGATGGCAGTCGAGTCCAAGAAGATTCTCATATCTAGTTGTTGCGAGACAAGCTCCCTAAAGAGAAATGGATTCTCAAAGATTCTCTTAAATTCTAAATTTTTTTGAGTATAATATTTTTCAAATCTTCAAGCATACATTAATAAGTGGAAACGTTTGATTTTCAGGTTTAACCTTCGAAGTTGAGCCTTCATGGAAGAATAGTGAAGCAGAATCACATCAGAAGATTGTTCGAGTTCTACTCCCTGAAGCAAGAGGGAGCGAACCCGTAGGCAGAAGATTGTTCGAGTTCTACTCCCTAAAGCAAGAGGGATCAAACCCGTAAACAGAAGATTGTTCGAGTTCTACTCCCTGAAGCAAGAGGGAGCGAACCCGTAAACAGAAGATTGTTCGAGTTATACTCCCTGAAGCAATAGGGAGCGAACCCGTTTTTAGAAGATTGTTCGAGTTCCTTAATCCCTGAACAAGAGAGAGCGGACACATCATTCGAAGATTTTTCAAGTTTCATTTATCCCGAAGTAATAATATAGTGCTTTAATCTTTTGAAGTTCTCAAGACCGGACAAACTCGATCATCTTTTGATCTTTTCTCTATTCTCGTTACACGACAATGAGTAAAGAGGGGCAGCTGTAGATGCTCATTTTTATCCGGGGCTAAGTCGGAACATACCCGAAGCAAGGGCAGGCCTAAAGAAGAACCCAACCAGCTGGAGGCCCATCCCAAGCCCAATGGACAGCAACTATATGCAAAAGTGGAGAGAAATTGGGGTCGGTTTTTAGCAGTTAATATAACCAGATAGTGGAGGGGTTAACTACTAAAAACTAAAAAGAACTTAACTACTAAAAACAGAGGTAGAAAGACGGGCAAAAAAAAGAAAGAAAAGAAAATAAAAGAAAACACAATAAGAACCGGTGACCACGGACAGAAAAAAAGAACGGGAGAGAGGAATTGGCAGAGAAACACATTAACCATCGCGAGAAGATGAGGAGCAGAAAACCCGATTAACTATCAGCAATTTCACATAGTGTAAAGGGATACAGAAGAAAAACAAGGGTGATCCCACAATTCAAAAGCCTAGAAAACATTAGAATTGCAAGAATTTTCGAGGTACTCTTCTGGGATTTATTTTTTTTCCAATTTTTTATGTGTGTTTGTGTCATTTAGAGAAACTAGATGGGATCAACTTTAGGATTGGATTATATTGTAATAATTAGATTGTAAAATTATCTAGGTTCTTATAAAATCCATAGCACTAATTCGTATTGGAATCCTTTCCACGTTTTTTTAATTGAAGCGATACAAAACCAAGCAATACCAATCGTTTCCCTATTCTTTGTTCCCATTTCTATTTCGACAAAACCACGCAAGATTTGTAAACAGAACTAACTCTTTCCCATTTCTATTTCTTGAGACAGAAATCATACCAAAGCAAAAGATTTCAAGCAGTTTTCATTTTCTACTTTCGTTTTATAGATTTTCCAAAGATGTATGTTTTCAATTGAAAGTAAATTAAAAGGAAGAGTTTAGTGTTTACCTAGGAGTCGGTCGCCGGAGTTGAAGCCATCAGGATGGAGAGACTCGAGCGATAGAGAGTAACGGTGGTCATTTGGCTTCGTTTGAAGTCCAGTAGTGGTCGGGGTTTAGTGTGGTCGTCGTTAAGGGGCCGGCAGGTGGCTATGGCGGCTGAGGTTTCGAGCGTAGGTGAGTGGAGAGAATGGAAAGGGGCCTTGAGGGCCTTGGTTAACCGGTGATGACCATGTTAGCGTTGGGAAAGGGCGAAGCTTCGGTCCGACTGGGGTGTGGTTTTGAGTGTTTCCGGTAAGGATTTGTGGTGTCCCTGGTTTTGCCGAATATGGGAGATAGGAGAAGATGAGTTGAGAGTGAAGATGAGCGTGATGTGGATGAGTAGTTATTGTAATATTAGGTTAGGTTTTTTATTTTAGTTAGATTATATATTAAATATTTATTAAAAGGTCACAGGTATTAGCTTAAAATAAGTTCATATAGATTATGTCTATTAAAAGTTCACGTGTACCTATGCCTTAGGTATTGTTATCATACTTTTCATTTTATTTAAGTTTTTTTTTATGTTTTGATTAATTAGCTTTGCATTTTTTTATATATGTTGGTTATTTATATAGGCTTTTATTTAGAAATAATTAAGTTTTAGTCCTCCCAGATTTGCAATGAATGTGCATTTAAGTCACGGGTTTATTTCGAATTTTACATGTTTAATTTTGCATATATTTAAATTTAGCCATTATTACAATATGTGTATACGCTTTTTAAAATGTATAGTTTGACATGTTATGTTTTTGTTTTTATATTTAAGTCACATTTGTACATTGTATGTTAATATGCATGGTTTATAATCCTTAATTAAAATATATGTATGTAATTTTTTGCATGTCATGTTGCATAATATTTTTAATTTTATTTAATTAATTTTGGCATGAAATCCACTTTTTGCATAATTTGCATGATAGTCTCGCGTGCATAACTCGACCTATTACATAATCGGACTAAGGGTAATACCCTTTTAATTTAAAATTATTTCGAGTGGTATGTCTTAACTGATTAGAGGGCCGTTTTGACTATTTTAAATTAAAAGTATATCCCGAAAGTGAAACAAAAAAATTGATTCGTTACCTAAAATTTGGGAACGAAAGAAAAGGAAATGTTCGTTTATTTAAATATATCGAGAAAAGGTTGTTATATCTTTAAGATTCGATCTCGATATTTGTAAATAATCGAACATTCTTTATCTTCCTAAAACGACTTGGTATTTTTAATTTAATTTATTTGAGTGCTTTTGAATGTTTTAAATTTACATCTTTGTTTTATGGGATCAAAAATCAAATTAAATTCGAATTTGTAAAGTTCATTGCAAAGACGTTAATTAATCGACTAGGTACCGATTTAGGGCGTTGTGGGGGTGCTAATCCTTCCCCACACGTAATCGACACCCGAACTCGGATTTTGATAACGCATACCTCAATTTGTTTTTTTAATTAAAATTAATTTTTATTTAAAATGACAAAGAATTTTTGGGTGCCCAATCACACCCTAATCAAAGATTGGTGGCGATTCTTCGAACTCGTATTTTTCGATCGTAAAGGAAATTCAAAATTTTTCGAAACGAGAGGTTTTTTAAATCGCATTTGTTTTTAAATTAAAAAGGGACAATTAAGAATTAATGTGGTTTTCAAAATCTCACTTTTTTTCACCTTTTAGAAAAAAATCGTTTCGACAAATATAATAAATAAATATAAAAATTAATAATTAATAATATTAATTGTTAAATATAATAAATAATGAAAATATAATAATAAATAAATATAGTATTTAAAATAGATATTTTATATATAATTATTATAATATATTTTGTAAATTTTGAAATAATGAAAATTATATGTATAATATATTTAATATAATAAACAATTAATAATATTATAATTATAATATATTTTAAAATTTATAAGATAAAAGCTAGTATTAATTTTTGAAAATAGCAATCTCGCGCCTTGCAAACCGTGAGATACTAACGGAAAAATATATTTTGATTTTTTTAATTTTTAATTATAAACACGTAGTGTTGTAGTTTATCTTTAAGGTGAGTATAATATCATCATATATGAGACATTTTAAGCGGGGTGAAAATGACGTTGAAAATGGTTAGAAATCATGGTTTTATGAAGGAATAACAAAAAAATTGTTTGATAGACATATTTGAGTGTTATTTCTGGCTTGTAAATATGAGTGATTTCAGAATTTATATGCTTAGAGGTATAATATTGCAACTTATATTTATGTTGAGGCTAATTTGTTCACATACAAGATATTTTAATGAGGGTGAAAATCGTGTTGGAAAAGGTTCGAATGCATGATTTGGTGCATGAAAAATCAAAATAAATTGAAAACTAAGTAATATTTGTTGTTAATTAAAAACTAAATAATACAAAAAGCCCATTTAATTGATATGTGGTCTTGAGCGATTGAGACATTTGTTCTTCGTGTGTCCGGGATTCCTATATATAGAGCATAATTTCGGTTGTTCGGTTCTTTCTTGATGTTCAACCAAATCCTTGTCACAAAAAATTCGGGTGAACCGTGGACGACCAGATTTTTTTTTATTGTAGTGCATAATCTGGCCGTATTGTAGGTTCATCATCAGCTTCATCTGGATCCCATTCATTTCCAATGAGAGAGAACTCGCATTCATAAACCTTGAATATAGTTTCAAGTAAGTAAACTCGATCAACGAATCTCATGTAGGGTATTCGAACAGAAGAAACAATAACAATGGTGTGCGTACACATGTATTTGAAAGTTTGGAAAAATCCAACTTGCATGTTTTTTCTCGTAAATTAAATACGTATGTGTTGTGTTGTATGCCTTCTAACGGCTTCGCAAATTCTGATACATAGAATAATGACATTTCGCGAGAGAAGCATATAGCACTCATCGATTTGGAATGCTGCTAAAATGTTTGTAATTTTCTGAGAAGGTCTGGGTGGATTTGGTGGCCACCTGCCATCCAGTTAAATGTTTTCTTTCTCAATGTTGTGAAAGGGGTTACCAATCGATAATATGTCATTTTAACAATGGATGTGATAGGAAAATGGCACACTCCATTTAGTGATGAATTTATTGCCTCAACCAAGTTCATTGTCATGTGACCATGCCGTCTACCCATATCAAATGATCTAAGCAATTTCTCCTATAGGATTCTAGCAAGGTACTTGTAACCAACAGAATCTCTGTGTCTCAGTTCTTACAGCAGGTCCTCAAACTCATGTACGGACTTTGTATGGCCTATTAATAAAAAATTGAACAATTAATTTGAAATAATTTTTGTAAATATATGGTAAATCGAAAAGGGTGAAAAACTTACTCATTCGAAGGACCATTATGAGCTCATCTTCACTCTTAAACTTCTTCAAATAGTTTGCGGCAATATGTCCTAAACAATATCGGTGATATATATTGGGGGTTGGCAAGTCGGGCCCATATGTTAGAGTGCGTATTTGAACTTCTTCAAATCGTTTGATAGACATATTTTGTGAGTTTTTAAAGGTTGTTCATCGTCTTCAACCGTGATACACGAACCCTCCAATTACATCTCTGCTTCTTGTGGAGACATTCAGCGATGTACTTATCTGCATCAGTTTTATTCACAATTGACGCAATGAAGCGACATATGTTGTAGTTCTTGATTGCAGGCACAACTTGTTCTTTTTGTCCTAAAACTCATTCTTAAAAAGAGTAAATAAAATGACCAACTTACCAATAAACAAATCAAAATAAATAATAAAAATTAAATCATTATATTAACCTGAAAACCATACCAACTTGTTCTTCATTGTCTTTTTCTTCTAGTGGCATGTCAAGGCCTTCTGGTTTTTCATAGAAATGGCCTAACTCATCACCATCGGGGTCGGGCTCCCTTATCAGTTATTCGTCATAATGATCCCCTTCAAAGTAGAATGATTCAACTATAACACCCCCAACCCGTACCCGAACTCGTACCCGACCCGGATACGAGTCTGAGGTGTCACATTGACTTTTCAAACTTTGACTCTTGACAAAATTCAAAGAAAATTTAAAACTTTTATTAAAGTAAAAGCGGTTTAGTTACATAAATTGACCATAATAACCAGAATAAATCAGAGCATATTTAACTCAACCAATTAGTACATGGCAACTATATTCAAAATAACCAAAGTCATTTAAATCCTCTATTTTCTGATATGAAATTATTTTTGTAAGGAAGATGCTGACCTGTCTTGCTCCTCTTAACCTTTCTTCTAGCTTTCCGGAACCTACGTGTGAAACATTCACACGCTAAGTCGATGACTTAGTGAGGCATAAATAAATTGATTATAGTATATCATAACTAATTCCTATTATACACAATTTATGTAATCATGATAAACTATAAAATGCTTCCAAACATAAACGCATATATATATACATATTGTCTCACAACAAACACACACACATATCATCATATAATTCTGATAATATATTTCCTAACACACAAAACATATAAAGCGTATGTAATACATTTATCATTATCTCTTAATAGTCTTATTTTCGTTCTTTATCTTTTAGTCTGATGTCCTTGTACCTATTCTTCTTAACCAAGCTATATACACATCAACATCATATCACATATATCATTTCTCAACATAAAGATTACAAACAAAGCACATAATATCATACAAGATTCTTTTATATCATCTTCTTTATTAGCCCATGTACACATGTGAGAACTATGGATATGTGAGTCTATAGAGGTTGTGCACTAATACTGTCACCACAGCTCATATAAATGCATCGAAGTGCCACGTAGAATTGCACCTAAGTGCCGCGTAGAAATGCACCGAAGTGCCATATAAGATGTCCCTAAGGACCACATAGAAAATTCCTTTATATCCATATACATATTCCAAGGACCAAGTATGTGTCTCAAAAGACCTCATAGATGTTCCAAATGATACATATATGTCCCGAAGGACCGCGTAGACCCTCGACTCTTGGCATGCCAACTATACCCCTAGCTCTCATGACATATAACATGGGCATTATCGTTTATGTCATTTCACATGTTCACATATTCATATTACCTAGGCACGTAGTCTCATAGTTTTTGCACATAGCTCATTATCACATTTTCATATAATCACATAGTTACGTAGTTCACTTACACATAGATCATTTCCATATAATTCACATGTCACATATCTCATGTTCTTGTATTCATATAACATATAATATTTCAAATAACATTACTCAAATTTATCATTTATTCACATAAATCAATTACTCATAGCATTTCCTATAGCATTTATTCACATAGAGCATATACGCATAGTGCTTCATATAACAATATTCAATTTATCATTTATTCCCATTGAACATTATCACATATATCATATACTTATAGTATTTCACATAGAATATATATTTTCATAGCACTGAAATCAAAACAGTGTATTTAAAATACTATTTAGCTAAAACCAAAACATAATACAAACCATTTGATTCAAAAACATTTATTCATGTATAATATTTCATCTAAACCGTATAATAATGTCATATAATCATATTACCGAATAAATTCAAATGAATATATATCTTATGTTCATTTCAATGCTTAAATCATATAACACATAAGTTTTCCTTATGTCATTTATGTTACTTATTCATATAATCTTATTTTATCTCATAGGTAAATGCTACCTAACTTATCTCATTTTCCATTTATACCAGTTTAATCTATTTGTTTAGTTAAATTTTACATAACTCTTATACCATAATTCTCTTTAAGTATACTTCTTCTCTATAACACTTATCTTATAGTTTGGCATCATCATTTATATTCAATTCCCTTCACTAATATATTATTCTATAATATAATCTTATTTAATTCATCACCCTTCTCATGTAGTCATATAAATCTATTATATTGATTCTTATTATTGATCACATTTACTAGGTAACATGTATGGTCACCTATCATATAACCTATTTCACATTCCCATGTAATCATATAGATTAATCATATTAATTCCTATAACTTATCACACTACATGTATTCACACAAATCATTTAATACATACTATAATATATATCACATATACCCAAATCAAACATATGTATATAATCATACATTCATGCCTTCTATTATAGAAAGTAGACTTGTCGCAAGTCTTATTTCCATTAAACATCATAAACTAACTTGTATGCACTCACCTGGCCTCACTAGTCAATTCCAATCTTTTATCTTTCCGCTTGATCGATCATACTTGTCAATGATTTCGGAACTTGATTAGGCTCTAAATCTATATAATTATACATTTTAAGACAATTATTAGATACATATACCTTGTAATTTGATACTAGCAACTTAAACGAACTTAATAAACCCATATTCACATTTTTCCTTAGGGGTGCATCGATGCACTATAGGTGCATCGATACACAAAATAGCTTTGAATTCTCATGCATCAATGCATCCCCTTAATGCATCGATGCACCTTCAAAATTTGTCTTGGTGCATCGGTGCACACTCAAACTGCATCGATGTATTCCAGGCATTCGGTGTTCTTCTTTTAAGAGTGCATCGGTACATATTGAATGTGTATCGATGCATCATGCCCAGAAATTGTATTTAAGCCCGAAAATCATCAACTCTTCACTCAATTCTTATATTTTAAGCCCCTAACATGTCATTAAACTTAACTACCACTTTATAAACCAACTTATATCCATATAAGCTATCTTTATCTTTCATATCACTTCATGATTCTTAAAATTAAGAATCATTCCCAATTTTCCATGTTATCCAAACTTTGATTTAACACTTATAACTTTTTATTCACACCTATGACAAGTCAAATTCCATCCCCACAATCATTTATTAACTCTTTTTCAAAAATTCACTTTGAAACTCATTTTCTTTAATCTTTCGTAACTCCTTTATGTTTTGATTTTTAAGATAACTTAAGCTTTCTTAAGCTTGGTTATTATCTAATGATCAAAACTCAACCTTTAATTCCACAAATAATCAAGAATTCATAAAACTCAAATTTTCTCTTGAAGCTCACGGCTGGAGAAGAAGAAGAAAAAAAGCTCTAGAGAATTCTCTCATTTCCCACGTGTTTATTATCCTTTATAAAGGGAAATAAAATCTTTCTTGAGAAATGACCATAATACCCTTATTACTTCCAAACTTTGTTATTAAATCCAACACCAACATTTTTCATTAAAATCCCTAAACTTTTAATCTTTCTGAGATTGGTCACTAAATTACCAAAAATTCTATTTTGGTCATTGACCCAACTTTTGGGATGTTACATCAACCTCATTTAAATCAAAGTTAGCTATTATTTCAGGTGTTCGTCGATCACGAGATTGCTCATGAGACCGCTCAAAAATCAGTTCCCCAAGATCAAAGTCACGTACACCAGTAAAATAATGTCTCCACATATGTGTTAAGATATTATCTGCAAAAGGGATATACATTGAATATCGTCCAGATGAGAAATCATCGAATGTGTTAAACGTTTCATAATTTGACCATCGATTGGCTTATTGAGAAGACGACGCAGGCTCATGCGTACTGTATGGATTGTACGTGGAAATAGGCGTTGATGCCATGTTCAAGTCAAGCTTGAATCTAGCAATGCAAGAATGCCTTAGCATCGAAGACGATGATGTACCTAAATTGTTATGTGTATCGTTTGTGCTTAATAAATTAAAGTTGTTTCTCAAATTTACCGTCGAACTGTGAACAGTTGGATCAAATTCGAACTCCACTCGTCTCTAACTTGGCACACTGGTACCATCATCAGCATTAGAAAATAATGCATTCAACTCCCTCGTCCCTCTAAATGAATATTGCAAGTGAGCATCGACCATCAACTGCACATCACTATTATCCTCAATGGTGTATATCGTGTACATTTATGGTTCTAATGACATCGGTAGTCGATACTTCAAGGGTAAATTTTTTTTACCGCGAACATGTGGGGCGTTTTTCTTCACTCCATCAACTTGTTATACATTAACTTCCTTGGTAGCGTTATTATCACAGTATGTGCAGACTGAAATACGACGCTGAGAGATGCATTACCGATCATTTTGCTATCGTAATATACCAAAGCAGTAAGGCTTCCTTTACTCGACATTTTCTGAATTGTTGTCATTAACTTCTTTTGCATTTCTTTTATTGTGAGGAACATTGCGGGTTGTAAGCCACGATGTTCTAATGACGTGACTACTTATATCATGGGTTGCAGAGTGCGAGTTCCATTATGGCATAATGTAATCCAAGAGCCTATTTTTATTATTTTATTAGAAACATAACCCCAAATCTCACTTATATATAACCAAAATAGTTCGATTAATGGAAAAAATTAGCATAACTCAAAATAGTTCGATTAAAGTAAAAATTGTCGATAAACTACATTGATCAATTAACATAAAATATTTTAATTAACCAAAAATAAAATAATTCAATATAAATATTTCAGTTTTGAAGAACGAAATAAATAAGAGCTAATAATGCCTATATCTGAAACCTGTTAAATGTAAATAGTCAATAATATCCGCATTAGGCGTTGTCACACGTTTTATATGACACTCTAATAAACATTCATATCCCTACAAAATAAATATTAAAAAATTATTTAAATACCAAAACAAATAAACTAAACAAACAAATAAATAAATACTAAAAATACAAAATAATATTAATTAATTTACCTCATCGTTTTGCCTCAAATAATCAAATACGTGACTTCGATCATGTCTTAATAAACCCGCCGCCAAAATATAACAATTTAGATGATAAGAAATCGATGGTTATGATGATGAAATCCATATTTATAGGCCTTCTTATACCCGGAGAAACACGATTTTACATATCTCGCATCCTGCAAGACGCGATTTGTAATATCCCAATTTTAAGGACTACAAATATATTTTTTTAAAAGTTAAGTTTTGGGTTTGTAAATTAGTAGTTTAGCCCAAGACAATTATTTTAGTGGGTTTTAGATTTTTGATATACAGTTTGCATAAAAGCCTATTAAAGGATAAAGTTCGGTATATTATTCGGATAACTGGATCGAATAGAAAGTTTTTAAAAATTTAAATGAATGTATATTTGGGTTGGAAAAATTATAGGATATTTTTAAACAGTTAAATTTAAGCTGGATCGGTGGAATTTGGTGAGAATTGCACTATAAAGTGAGATAATGCAATTTAGTGACTAAAATGAAATTTTAGAAAATTGGAGCTCAAAAAAGAAAAATTGAGAGATGAGAATTTTACAACTATTTAATAATATTAAAATGAAGATAAAAGGATAGCATGGTGGTAAAAATTAGGATTCATGAAGGGTAATTTTAACTTTTGGGCTAAAATAATTTTTTAATTCATTTTAAATTGGGTTTTTAAAAGAGCTATTTTGTGGGAAATTTCAAGAAGTTCAGTTCATCTTCTCCATTCTTCCGTGACTCCACAGCCAACGGTGAGTAAGTTTTTATTTTTCATTTTTGATCCATTTTAGTGAGAATTTGGACTAAAGTATGAATAGGAAAATGTTCTACACTTAATTCTCTGCAAATTGGTATATGTATTTCATTGTTTCATGCTTAAATGGTGAAGTGGGTATTTATGGTGATTGAAGGGGAAGTTTAATTTCAATGAAATAAGGTTAGTTTTTAAAACTAGGAGGGTTGTGGAATCATATTCAAGCATTAAAATGGATGGAAAACCAATAGAAAATCATATAGGAGCATTCAACCATCAGAAAAATCATGTGAATGCTTTGGTTATCGGTTAACAATATAATTAAATTCTATTCTCTTTTTTAAAATAATCTTGGTGATTAGCATGTAATATATATTCATAATATTTATTAATCAATGGCAACACATACACACCCTATAAATCTATAAATGTAATTATCCAAACCAAAAACTTAAAATAAACCACATTCCATAAACCAAACTATTCAATGAATTCAATAAATATAACTCTTTAGTTACATATGGGGATGGGTATCGAATCAGATCTGACGGGTTTCGACTCGATCTGAATTGATAAGGTTGTTTTTTTAAAAAAATTCAAGTTCAGATAGGGTCGAGTCGGGTTTTAAGAGAGGGATAATCTGGTTTGGGTCGGGTAATACATTAAAAATATATGACCCGACTTGATCCGATAAATATTATTTAATATATTTACAAAAATACCACTATATATATCAAGGTTTCTCCTTCCATTAATATTTGATTAAGTTTTTCTTCCTTCCATTAATGTTTCAAAAGTAAGACTTAATCATGAATGTTATCAGTTTATAACAAATTGATCACTCAATCTTTATCGAGTAATAGAACACCGATATGATATTGTTTACTTAAATATAATTGTATCAATATAGACTAGCAACAGATTGAGTTGAACTTGAATTGAATAATTTGAACTCATTCGTAGGCTTTTGCTTGTGACGTACAATTATGTGTTTAACCTGAATAATTCTATATATATTGTGTATTTTTAATATATTGTAGACTGAAATGAGATAAGAAAAGTAGGTGAATACGAAACTTGTTGATGGAAACAAATGGTTAATGACAGCTATAAACGATTTTTTTTTAATTTGAAGGAAGAGTTATAGTCAGTGGTTAGATGATCGTTGGTTGGTGTCAAAGTTTTTTTAATCTCTACAAGGAGATAGATAAGAGATAAATGAAGGGGAGGTGGTATCATTCCTTCTCTCGATCTTAGTTGAGAGGTTTTTATAATGATTCTTAGTGATGATATTAGATATAAAGTCATAATAATTACTTATAGGTTGACAGACTAAGTGAATATCATTAGCTAACAATAACTTTGGTAGGTTATGTAAGTTTGTCAAATGTCATGTCAAGAAATTATGACTTTTTGAGGAGTGTTAGGTGTTTGAAGTTCTTTTTTCGAATGCCTTAAAGTAATGGTGCGGAGATAATATACAAAGGTCATTTGACAGAAGTGTAATATTTGTCTCTCTTTTTAGTTGAGGAGTGTAATATTTGACAGAAATATAAATTTGTCAAATGTCATGTCGAGAGATTATGACTCTTCGAGAAGTGTTATTGTGTTATGTATCTAGTACTTATAATTTTAGTCATATGAATTTTATTGATTTTGATTAGAATTATATTTTAATAAAATCTAAAAATAAAAATATTTTATAAGTTGAAGATTAAAGCAAATAAAATCGTATATTCTATACGTTATCAATAAAATTTATTTTTCCATAAATAATTTTAATATATCACAATATTTATTAATGAATATTTAAATAAACAATTGTAATTAGAGTGAGGGAAAAAAGGGAGGGGGGAACTCCACCATATACAAATAACTGTACTGTCTAGAAATTGTGTAATACAGAATTAAACTTGACAGGATAAGATTAGAGTAGATTAAGATATCCCACCAAAACAACCAAACACTCCTAGAGAATTACCTGAGCGGCGGCAAAGCCTTATTAAATCTGCAAACACCGAAGCAGAGACCAAAAGAGAAATCAAAGTAAGCAGAAAGGAGAACAGAAGCTGAGGCTAACCCAAGTAGTTTATTGTTTGGTTTAGGGGCAAAATGGGAAACGAAGCAAAAACCACCAACACCGCCACCAACGGAGGAGGAGGATTCCGGGCGAGAATGGAGCACTACATATACAGCGGTGAAAAGAAGCACGTTATGGCTGGCATCGCCATCATCGCCGTCGTTTTTGGTGCCCCGTGGTTTCTCATGAATCGAGGTTCATTTTTCTCTCCCCTTAATTATTTTTATTTCAGCTTTGGTTTCACCTTTTGGGTTTTGAATGAATCACTGAATTATATATATTTGCAACCTTGAGACGATTTTATGATTACTGTAGACTTGATACACGGAAGCAAAGTTGATATATACCATAATTGGCTTCTGTTTCTTGTTTGCTTTCCCCTCTTTCCTTTATTGGGTTTACACAATAGCTAGCAGTCGATTATGAAATTCTTGGTGGGTAAAATTTCATGTTTTATGCTTTTCAGATGCATATGTATAGTTCTATTGAATCTGAACTAATTTATATATAGCGTATGCATTTCATTCTCACTATTTATATAGTAAATAGAATCCAAATCGAATCTTCAACTTAATGTTCTCAAACATGGTATTATGGAATCAGTCAAATTGGTGAGCATTTGTTTGATGTTGTTCACTGGAGTTTATATTTATACACAACTCGTGCTTGGAAAAAAAGTTAATGAAAAGAAAATGTGACTAAAATGTAATTGCATCGAAGTTAGGGTTGTTGAGGAACCATATTAAAGCTAAATTCTCACTTTTTTTTAACTCATTTCCTTTAGCAGCAGACTATCAGTCAAATATTTATGATTCCAATGGTTCTTTTACAAGTTTTAAAGTTCATTTTTTATTAAATTTAGAAAGAATGTGCTAGTTTATGTTGACATGGGTCAAGAAACACATTTCAAAATAGCAGTTGTCTTGATGGCTGTGGGTGCTGGTTTATAAGTACACCTTTCCTAGGATGTTGACATCATAAGAAAATTGAGCAATTTTGCAGGCAGTCAACAAGGCAAATTTTATTCAAGGAATTCGGATTAGTTTTTTTTCTCAATTCCGTTGGTGCAAACCTTAAAAAAAATCAGCTAGGGATTGTATACGCCCTAGGTATTCTTGTTTGTCAATTCTTGTTCATACCTTAGAACTTGAAGCTTTTGTGTTGAATAGGCTAAGTGTTTTCTGAAGGGTAAAATTTTTTAGGTTGCCATGACTTGTGGAGAGTATAGATTTCTTCTTCTTCTTTTTTTTCTTTAATAGATTATTTGAGTTTTGGATCAGCTTACAGATAATCTCTAGTTCTTAGGAGCTCTGTATCACTAGTTCTTTGGAGCTGCATTGCTCTAACTCTTTTATTTGTGTTCAAGCACCCATGTCGACATGTACTTGGACATGGATATAGAGACGTGACTCTCAAAGGACCCTTCAAATACATGGAAATTCTTGTAAAAGAAACAGAAAGAAAAGTTGAGCATACCTGTGACGGACACATACTTGTATTTTACACACACAGAGAGATCAAGTAACAAAGCTTTGGAGATAGTTTTTACTTTTAAAAAGAAACCCTCTACTTTGTAGGTCTCTCACTTTTAATCATATAGTAGATGTTGTTATTCTCAGGTGTCTTTGGACTTTGGTGCTGCTTGGAGAATAATTTTGTTATCTTTGAGGAATAAGTTGATAATGTTTCACATCTCTTGTGATGTTCTTGGTTTATCTCATTACTAATTTATTTGGTAGACTATTCATTATCAATTGTTTTGGGTCTGAACACACACTAAAAACTTGTCTTCAATTTATGATAAATGTCTTATTTAATGAAAAATGTTATATGTCATCTATTTACCATATCTTCCGGTGCCATAAATTTCACTTTTCCTTCCATGCTTATGACTCGCTATATAAAAGTTTAAAATTTCTAAACTTGAGCAAGAAAGAGTGCGGGATTCCATGGTTGATGACTACTCTAAATTTAAACCTTTTAAGGGCTTGTTTAGCATTGCCATTAGAAAAAGCATAAAGCTTAGGTTGGAGAAAATGTTTTGAAAAGTGTGGTGAAAGTTTGTTGTTTAAAAACTTGTAAGTATTTGATATTTGCTCTGAAATTGAAATGTCAAAAAAGTATGTTTAAAATAATAGAACTTTAGATATTTGAGGATAACAAAGTCACAAGCATCGCTTGTTTAGTATTTTTGTTTGGCATGGTTTTAACAGGAGAAGCCCAAATGTTTATTCGTTTAGCAATTAACATTGCTTTTGCTGTGAAGAAGAGCTTTTCATCTCAAAAGTTGTGTCAAAAGCATTGCTAAACTGGTTCTAGATATTAAACTCATCAAGGGGGTTCATATTGAAATGTTTTTGATAGATAACTGTAGGAAAGTTATGCGAGGATAACAAATTTACCCAACTTCCTAGATGTCATGTTGCATTCTTAGTGTTTAATCCTCTAGCTGCTTGTGAATATTTGCGGCTGCTTGTGACATTTTCTTAGAGATTCTTTGTTAATACATTGATCTCTTGAACTGATCGAACAAATGCTTGATTTTCCCTGCAGGAGCAAAGCATCAGTCACACCAAGATTACATGGAAAAAGCTGACAAAGCACGGAGTCAACGACTTTCTTCTTCAAAATAAGTCAAGTTCTTCGATCCTTCAGCAACTTTTTGAGAGTCGGAATGGAAGCTCATAACTTCATGGTAATGTCCTGTACACAGTCGAAAACCTTGAATGCTGAAAAAAAAGGAAAAGGAAAAAATAATAATATACTTGGTAGATGATGTTTGAAAAAAAGGGAAGTAATAGAGTGATCTGACCACTTTCAAGGTTGACATTTGTTTCGTATTTGTGATAATTTTGCTTAGAAATGAGAATGTTTGTTTGACCAAATCCGCTTTATTGAGGAATAAATTATCAATCTAACTTAAGATGATTTAGCTTTATGTTATTAAGTATACTTTGTTCTTTTTTTCTTTCTTTTTTAATGCAATAACTAGACTTTGTTGATCCTTCTTCTCCCTTAAACCGTTAGGATTTTGAACGTTTAAACATGTTAAATTGCATGTGCTTTTGTATGTGGCACCGGTAAAAATACCAATCGAGTTAAACTCATTTATACTTAAGCTTTCTTATTTAACAAATTATTATTTATCTTGTCACGTTTGGTATTTTACTTTAATGGGTTATGATGTATTGGAGTTTCAATTTCAACATATTAATATGGGTTATGATATGCGCCATTCGAGTTTAATATATTTATTCAATTGCTCTGTTGGTTTAGACGACATTAATTCCATATGCTCTTCACCGTGTGTTTATTTGAAAAGAAAGATGATGCGGGATATATTTTGATAGTTTTTCAGTTAAAATCCTCTCTGTTTATCGATATACTAATTCAAGAGATTGTTTCACGCAAGTTGATTTCTAGATCTCACGACTTTGGACCATCAAGCAGAGTTCCAAGTAATCAGTCAAAACAAATAACATTTTTTGGTTTTTTACTTGAAGCATCAGAGCTCGTCACCTCGCATATTCCCTGATAAAGGACCAATATGAGACCCCCTCAAGTGTCCAAAGAGGACGATATCGGATGCCTGTAGGAAATGAGAATACCCAGTCAGCTGAAGGTGATAAGTCCCGTGTTCTAACACCAGATCTAATCATGCTTGACATGGTTCACTTCCTCCAACTTCAACTACGTATGGTACATTTGCAGTGAAAGATGATCATGCATTTGTAACAAAAGAATGGACTCCAAAATGAGAGCTTTCTGCTTTGGTTTTCTCGAGTTTCCATATACATTTCAGGGTACAAAAAACAATGATGCCAAAATTACTGCTCTCTTCTTCATGGTTTTCTTTTTCTTTCTCATAGGGGCATCAGTCTTCTGTATTTGAAGAACCATATAAATGCACAAAATATGATGATCCTAGAAACCCCAGTAATTATGAGGACCCACTTAAATGCACCAGGGTCATTAAACATTGGTATCATAAAGTTCATACCAAATACTCCTGCTATAATCCCAAATATAGCAACAACAAAGGTCGCAGTTGTCAGCAGCAGTTCGAATTGGATCAGCTGGTTTCAAACATTATCCTGCAACCCAAAGTTTGTCCTTAGATATATACAAAAAATCCAATGCTTTTTTTGGCAATTTGTCACAATCCAAACATATCACCGGAGTACCAGAAATCATAACATCAAGAAATATGAGAGAAAGAAGGCTGACTAGTGTTTTAGAATATAGTTGGATTCTACGCCCTGCAATCATGTTTTCAAGGTTATAAATAGAGAGTGACGCAGGATTTTAGGATTTTATGTGGGTGAACTTATAAAATTTTAGGAGGATACAAACTTATAAAATTATAGGGGATGAAAACCAATTATCAATAGAAAATACAAAGAAAATATTAATAATTTGAAATTTTCAGTGACTGCCCTCAAACACCCCCCTTCGATTCATCCCTGATTATAAACCTGGCAAAGATGCGATTTTTTTCATCCTATTAATGTTTCCATTCTAAGAAATTTTCAAGAAATGAGCTAAGATAATCGGAAAATTAAAATATCAATTGGAACCATTTGGATTCAGGGTGCCAGTTGGGTAGCTGTAACCACAAAGCCACTGTGAATCCAAACAGAGCATTCAGGGTCGTGGAAAATAATACTTCAGTAACAATTTTTCTATCAATGAATTAAAATAGCATACCAGCTGAACGTTGATGAAATACTCTGTGTCATCAATGTATTCTTTCAACTGAAACAAGAAGAAAATAGTATTATCTCCGCCCAAGAAATGGGGAGATGAAAAGGATATAAACCACAATAAATGCTTTACATACCGAAGTCAACTTATTTAGGGTGCTGTCAATGAGACCGAAGTATGCTTCCAGTAACATCTCAAGCTCTTCAATATTCTCTATAGTGCTCTCTGAACTCCTCATGCTCCCATGGCGGCTCCTTGCTACGCTGAGGCTTCTCTCCAGCCTGCGAAATTCGGATGTTTGATCGATTGTATTGTTAAAAAAATATATATTTTTTATTTTGATAAAACTCAGTATCATTCTAAAAGTATGAAGCAGGTCATCTAAGCCGAGCCGAGCTGCTTTCCACCCTTCACAGAAAATTAAGAAGGCGGGAAAATCTACGTGTGCGCCAGCGAAAGTTCAACCACATCCGACCCTATTACTATTCGCGTTCTGAGGACGCCTGATTAAGCCACGTGTTCAGATACCTTAGGTTTTTTTAATAAGAAAACCCCATGATTTTATACTACAACGATGTTGCGCCAAGGCCCAATGACATGTCGCTTCTCAATTGGAGATTTGAGAGTGAGTTCATCAAATGGGCAAGTGCATGGGAATGTAGGCCCCACATAAGGCACGTGGCGAGTACAAAGAATACACGTTGAATAGTATTTGACTTGCTAGTTAAAAAGTTTGATTCATTGCTCGTTAAATTTATTAAAATTTTATTCGATTCGTGTTTATTAAAAAAATTTATTACTCAACCCGTAACTCATTAAACTCATTAAATTTGTTGTTCGTCTCTTGTTCGTTAAGCTCACCAAATTTTTATTTTATTTTATTTTTTAACTTAATAATACTATATAGAACTTTGGGAATTGTTTACAATTGAATGTCGATATGTATATGCAGGCTTTTTTTACGAGGGCAAAACCAATAAAGAAGATTGAAGTCACTGATCAGCACAGGTAATTCCTTTGCTTTTACTTTTCTATTTGTTCTTTTCGAAAATGGACCTTGAATAATCACCTAATTTTTTCTTCAATGAACTGCATTTTAAAAAAAAAATTGTTTTGCATTCAAATTCACTTTTTCAATGCTATCTAACAAAAACAAAAATCTAAATGCGGCGGGTTAAAGGAGAATTTCAGTAGTGGCTTGATTGAATCCTGGTGATTAAAACTAAGAGTGTGTTGGCTGCTAATTGTATTTCATTAAAAGTGGCTTGAGCTCTTTTTGTTTCCTTTTGATTGTTTGGTGAATGCTTGGACTATATGTCAGCTTGTTCATATCTTTTTGCCTTGACATTTTGTTTTTTGCCAAAAATATTTGACACTCTAGTCAACGAGCTGTTACAACTGCATTCTGGTGCAACATCCTTGTGTTTTCTCTCAAGTTTGGGGACTGGTTAACAACCTCTAGCCATGTTATGTTGGCTGAAATGGTTCATTCGCTTGCAGATTTTTCTAATCAGGTAGTTAAATCACTCCTTTTTGTTTTCCCCATTAATCTCTTACTCTCTTGATACTAGTTTGTTGCTTTGTAACTAAATAACACATACATGCTACACCAGGTAGTTCAGAATTCTAGTAATTAACTGGTTCCTGTTCTGAGGAAGAGTAGAAACTTGTGAAATTTATATTTTTTTAAAAATTTAAATAACACATATCTTCTTTCCTTTAAGGTGGGTGACTTCTTTTTCATAATTCCAATGTTTTAATTTGACGCATACATGCTACACCAGGGAATTATTTGTAAACACGATGCAAGTTCATATATTTTAAGGATAGGCTGAAACCTCTGCCTTTTTCTCAGATATAGCTATTCCAAGGAACGATTTGTTTGGTCCTTGATATCTGCTGTTGGTATATTCTGTCTTGGTTCCGGCACTACAATTGTTCATGGAGTTCAAAACCTATGGATAGCATATGTATTTGACTATTTTTCCCCATTTATTTATATATATTATATACTCTCTGCTTCTATAGTTTTTCCCTCATTCTTATTTTTTCAAGCTCTCGAAAAATGATATCATATTTGACTTTCTGTTTTCTTCAGCCCCCAGATAATATTGAGTATGCTGCTTTGGTCATATGTGGTTCATTTATTATTGAAGGTAAAATTGTAGCATTATGGTTGTAGGCTATCATGAGTCCGCAAAAGTGCATTTGCTTAATCTATTCCTCCTCAGATTTCCCTCTTTAAACTATCATATCTTCCTTTCAGGTGCTTCTCTTGTTGTTGCCATACAAGCTGTCAAGAAAGGAGCAGCAGCAGAGGGAATGAAAGTGAAGGACTATGTCTGGCGCGGCCATGATCCTACATCTGTTGCAGTCATGACAGAGGTAATTCACAATACCTTTTTGCATTTTTGGTTGTTAAAGAATTGAACTTGTTAAATGCAAACTTGGGATTTGGGAAATTTGGAACATCATTAAAGAGTTGGGGAGAATTTAAAATATTCAGTTGCTGTAGAAATAAGATCGTAGATGATATGATTTCTTGACATAATATTTTAGTTTTATCTTATTTTCGTTGTAGAGTGCATGTACTTGAAACAATGAAACTGCTAAAGCTATGGATAGGTCTATCGATTTATTGAAGAGACAAGCCTAATTTTAATCGGTTTACCATTAACTAATTTAAGCATTCAATTTCACATGTTTGTCCCTTAAGCGTTGCAAATGTAAAAAAAAAAGAAAAAGAAGAAAGAATAAGAAAAAGAGGAAAAGAAGGAAGCACTAGCACTAAGCTTCAGTTATGTTGCACATCTTCTTACCCAGGGGTAAGCATTCCCTAGTGCAGCCATATTTTCAGTATTGAGCCATACGGCGGTATTTGTGGGATTTATGGAGTATTTTGTTATGTTTTAGGATCAGAAATAGAAGAATTTTAGGGATTTCAGAAATAGAGAGATTTTAGGTACAGAAAACGTTCTTCATTCATAAGATGAAAAATCCTTAAAGGATTGGTACAAGTTATATATCTACAGTACCAGCTGTCCAAACAGAATCTAAAACAAAATAACCACCTATGCTGACTCACCATTCCCTCTTTTATCACCAGCCTCTTCTAACAGACTCAAGCCCCATCTTAAAGGCCCAACAGTAATTAAAAGAGAATTAACCTATAGACCCATTAACCCCTCATATGCCTCAGCCGACTCTTCTAATTTCTTCAATTCCCAATTCTTCAGGTATCTCGATCCCTAGCCTTCCAGAGAAATCCCTAATTTCCTTCGAGTCTCCCCCAATTTCTGCTGTTTCTTCCCAACTCTTCCCTTCGCGATTTCCCCCAAATCAACACTATCAAACCCTAACCTTCCTGTCATCATAACAATACCCCCTTCTCCAGATGATTCTTGTCCCCAAGGATCGAACTGAGGAAATTGTTGTCTTAAAACTGTATAATCTTCCCAAGTTGCCTCTGTCTCTCCCATATTCGTCCACTGAATGAGCAGTTGAATGACTGCTCGATTCTGTCTTGTAATCACTCGTTGATCCAAAACAAGGGCTGGGTAAATCTTCAATTGTCCATCCGGCGCGACCTCTGGAGGATCGATCGAGATAAGTCCTTTGTTCCCTACTTTCTTTTTAAGTAAACTCACGTGAAAAACTGGATGGATCTTCGAATTTGCTGGCAACTCTAGTTTATAAGCAACTTGACCAATTTTGTTTTGTATCTTGTAGGGTCCAAAATAACGAGCAGCAAGCTTCAAATTTCTTCTGAGGGCCAGTGATGTTTGTCTATATGGTTGAAGCTTCAGGTAAATTTCATCTCCAATTTGAAACTCCCTGTCTGTTCTATGCTTGTCACTCATCTGCTTCATTCTGTTAGAAGCTTTAAGTAATTGCTCTCGTAGTAGTAAATTTAACTGTTCCCTGTGTTGCATGACATATTTCACTGCTTCCACCCTAGATTTTGTTGTCCATGTCACATTAGGGGCTTTATACCCATATAAAGCTTCAAATGGTGTCATCTGTAGAGCAGAGTGGTAGTTAGTATTGTACCACCACTCAGCCTGAGCTAACCATTTGGACCAAGTCTTTGGTTTCAAGAAACACATACACCTCAAATACTGCTCCAAGCACTGATTCAACCTCTCTGTCTGGCCATCTGTCTCAGGATGATAGGCAGTACTAAATAATGTAGTTGACCCCAATTGCTTCATTAATTCTTTCCAAAACAGACTAGTAAAAGACTTGTCCCTATCAGAAATAGCCACCTTAGGAGGACCATGTAATTTGTAAACCTGGTCAAGATAAACTCTAGCAACCTCCACTACTGTATAGGGATGAGATAGTGGCATAAAATGAGCATATTTAGTGAATTTATCAATCACCACTAAAATGCAATTATACTTTGTTGAAGGTGGCAATCCTTCAATGAAGTCCATTGTAATCATTTCCCAAGCATTGTTTGGGACTGCAATAGGCTGTAACAACCCTGGCTTAGAAATATGTTCTATTTTAGTCCTCTGACAAATATCACACTGCTGTATATGCTCCTGAACTTGAATTTTCATCCTTGGTCAGAAAAAATAAGACTTAATTTTTTGATAAGTAGCTTGAATTCCTGAGTGACCTCCTTGTGGTGAATCATGCAAAGCCACAATTATATTCTGCCTCAAATTCCCTTTGCTGCCCACATAAATCCTATTTTTGAAATACAAGACTCCCTTCAGTAATTTCCAGTCCTGTAATTGATCTGGATTAATAACCAGAATAGGTTTATTTTCTTGAGCTAGAGCATCTTCTTCATAACTCTTTTCAATATCTTGTATCCAAGTAGGAGTTATAAAAGTAACTCTCATTTGATCAAATTCACCAGAATCCATTTGTTGTCTAGAGAGTGCATCTGCAGCTTTATTAGACTTACCCTTCCTGTACTGAATAATATAATCCAACCCCAATAACTTTGTAAGCCCTTTCCTCTGAATAGTTGTAGTTAACTTCTGATCAAGTAAATGTTTCAAGGACTCATGATCTGTTTTAATGACAAAAGAACCACTCTCTAGATAATGCCTCCAATGTGAAACTGCCATCAAAATGGCCAAATACTCCTTCTCATAAATGGATAGATCTGCATGCTTAGGACCCAAAGCTTTACTCAAATAGGCTATAGGTCTTCCTGCTTGAGAAAGAATAGCCACAATCCCTTTAGAACTCGCATCGGTTTCCAAAAATAATTTCTGTTCAAAATTAGGCAAAGCTAAAACTGGAGCATTACACATAACTTCCTTTAACCTTTCAAAGGATGTAATAGCTTCTTGAGACCAATAAAACCCATCCTTTTTCAGCATATTTGTTAAAGGCTTACTCAGTTCCCCATATCCTCTGATGAATTTTCTGTAGTATCCAGTTAAACCCAAAAATCCTCTTAAAGCTTTCAGATTTTTAGGCAAAGGCCACTGCTGCATGGCTTTAATTTTTGTAGGATCTGTAGCCACCCCATCAGCTGATATTAAATGCCCTAGATATTCCACTTGCTGCTGTCCAAAGAAGCACTTACTTCTTTTAGCATATAACTTGTTTTCCAACAGTACCTCCAACACTGTTCTTAGATGCTGTTTATGCTCTGCCAAGCTAGGACTGTAAACCAAGATATCATCAAAAAATACAAGAACAAATTTCCTTAGATATGCTCCAAACAAATCATTCATTAAAGCCTGAAAAGTAGCTGGAGCATTAGTAAGACCAAATGGCATTACTTTAAACTCATAGTGTCCTTGATGAGTCCTAAAAGCAGTCTTGTAAATATCTTCCTCCTTGATTCTAATTTGCCAATATCCTGACCTCAAATCAATTTTTGAGAAGAAAGCAGCCCCATTCAATTCATCTAACAAATCCTCCACTATAGGAATAGGAAACTTATTTTTAACTGTAGCAGAATTAAGTTTCCTATAATCCACACAAAATCTCCAAGTTCTATCTTTCTTTTTAATAAGTAAACATGGAGAAGCAAAAGGACTTTTACTCACCTGAATAATAGAAGAGGACAGCATTTCAGTAATCTGTTTCTCAACTTCAGCCTTATGATGATGAGCAAATCTATAAGGTCTAAGGTTTACTGGTTGTGTTCCCTGTTTAAGGACAATTGCATGATCATGTTGTCTACTAGGAGGCATTCCTCTTGGTTCTTCAAAAACTTCTTTAAACTCTTCTAGTAGGTCTTCTAGTGGTAAAGGAATTTCACTGCCTTCTACTTCAGCACTTAACAAATAAATCTCTCCATTCAATTCAGTGTCCTTTTCTGCTAACTTCTGTAATTTGTCACATGTGATAGATCTGATTAGTGGTAGCTTCTGAGACCCTTTAATAACTACAGCTTCTCCATTCTTCTCAAAACTGATAGTTTTAGTTTTAAAATCCATCATTATAGGGCTGAATTCTTCCATCCAATCCACCCCCAAAACCATATCACTACCTCCCAAAGCTAATACTCTGAAGTCATGCTGAAAATCATAGCCTTGCATCTTCCAGCTCACCTTATTACTCCTAGCAGTACTGAACAGCTTCTCCCCATTAGCTACTGTGATGACTAATGGTTGGGTATATACTAATTCAACCCCTTCCTTGGCCCATTTAGGAGTTACAAAACTATGGGTGCTGCCACTATCAATTAGCACATTAATAGGTTTTCCTCTGATAAAACCTTGGATTCTCAGGATAGTATGCCCCACATTCCCTGTAATAGCATTAATAGAAATTTCCAGAGTCTCTTTAGCTTGATCTTCCCCCTCTCTAATCTCTCCTTCTACTAATTCTTGTTCAGCAGAATCAATAGGTTCCTCTTCCTCCATATAGTTGAGCTGTCTCACTTTGTATTGATGTCCGGGAGCAAATTTTTCCCCACATTTAAAACACAAGTTATTGGCTCTTCTGTAATCCAATAAACTCTGTTTGTTACTAGTATTAGGAGGAGTTGTCTTAGGCAAAAACCCCTTATTCCCACTGCTCTGTTGAATATTTGAGGGATTATAAGAAAAAATTTTGTTAGCCACTTTATACTTCTTCCCTTCAATCTCATTAGCCAATTCATAAAGTTTTGCTTGCCTGTAAGCTTCAGATAACTTCTTTGGCTCTAACACCTTCACCTTGTGCTTTAATTCTTCCTTGAGACCACTAATGAAGCTGGACACAAAATAAGCCTCCTCCAGATGCATTTTCTGTTGCAGTAAATAGGGTTTTAGCTCTTCAATTTTTTTTTGATATTCCTCCACACTCCCCTTCTGCATCAACTTATTGAATTCTTCAATAATATCATAATAGTTTCTGTCCCCAAATCTGTGACACAAATCAGCCTCAAATTCCTGCCAAGTAACTCTATATTTCTGCAATATATAACCATCAAACCAGGTTTCAGCCTTCCCTACTAAGTACATAGCAGCTAATTCCAGTTTTTGCTCCTCTGGAATTCCAAACAAATTAAAGAACTTCTGACATTTCCTAATTCAGCCCCTGGAGTTGTTACCATCAAACATTGGTAACTCCAATTTGGGTCTCTGTAACACAGCATTTGTATTCCCAAAAGGGTTTTTACAGTAGCTTCTATTATCAACATGTTCATCTCCTTCCCCCTTAGTCTCACTAGAACTACCCATCCTATTTTCTTCTTGCAACTTTGGATTAACAGTTTGATGACCAGTAAACCCCACAGGTTTAGAAGCTAATATCCCAAGTTCATTCGGTTGAAAAGTATATTTCTCATGCTCGTTAAGAACCGTAATCAAACAGGATTGTTTACCTCCATTTTTGTCCTGTTTCTCAACTGCTGTTGGTTGGTTCTTCACTGACTGAGGTGAATCCTTCTCCTCAGCTGCTTGATTGACCAGCTGCAGGATTATCTGTAAATACCCCCTGTTCTCAGTCATTCCTTCTTCTAGTGTTTGAATCCTTCCTTCCAACTCAGCTTTCTGCTCAGTTCACCACGACGGTAAAGATTCCTCTTTCACCTCCATGGTCTGTTCTGGTACCTCACTGGTTCCAATCTTCTGCATCTTCCTTGTCTTTCCCAGCTTGAACTACTTGATTTTGGATCACAAAACCAGCTTTGATTACCAATTTGTTATGTTTTAGGATCAGAAATAGAAGAATTTTAGGGATTTCAGAAATAGAGAGATTTTAGGTACAGAAAACGTTCTTCATTCATAAGATGAAAAATCCTTAAAGGATTGGTACAGGTTATATATCTACAGTACCAGCTGTCCAAACAGAATCTAAAACAAAATAACCATCTATGTTGACTCACCATTCCCTCTTTTATCACCAGCCTCTTCTAACAGACTCAAGCCCCATCTTAAAGGCCCAACAGTAATTAAAAGAGAATTAACCTATAGACCCATTAACCCCTCATATGCCTCAGCCGACTCTTCTAATTTCTTCAATTCCCAATTCTTCAGGTATCTCGATCCCTAGCCTTCCAGAGAAATCCCTAATTTCCTTCGAGTCTCCCCCAATTTCTGCTGTTTCTTCCCAACTCTTCCCTTCGCGATTTCCCCCAAATCAACACTATCAAACCCTAACCTTCCTGTCATCATAACATATTTGCAGTTGAGCTGGTTGAATAATTTTATTGGAGTTTTCCCTGTCATTATTGTGATTTTACAGTTTGCGTTTCCCTTTGGAAGATGACATATTTTACTAGTCATCAAATACAGTCTGCAGAAAGTTTACAACTGGTTCTCCAATAAAGCAAATTAAATGGCTTGACAGCTTATCTTGTTTATTCTCAAACCGATGGGTCAGAGTTTATAGACATAGGTGTTCATGACATAGTAAATTTAACAAGCATCCCTAAAAGAGAAGAACTATTTGTAATTTCCTTTTCCTCTTGCTCCATTCTATGTAACAGGCAGCTAAACTAGTGAACTGTAGAGGCATGTAAATTACATAAAAGACTAATTAAATTTGCGTCTTCATAGGAAGAATTTTATAATTGCATATATCTTTATCTCCTTATGCTCTTCATTATTGCTCCCGTTTGGTATAATTGATCAGCTCCTGGTGTAATGAACTAATGATTGAGGAGTTGTTTCCCCTTTAAATTATTTAATAGGTTTGATTGGATTACTGTTTTGAAAGATCTAAAAGTAATACTTTCAACTGGATGTCTAAATTGGAAATATGTTTCTTAAATTGTTGACGTGCTTTACTGTTGTCTCCTGCCATCTTCTGCTCCGTTCTCTTTCTTCTGTGGACCTTAAGGGTGATGTTGAGTGTTGACTGAATTACCTCTTTGTTCTATATTTCCCCAATTCCCTTTTTCTGACTACTGCACCTATCTAGTCTGTGAATGTACCTTTATGCACAGTTTTTCTCCTCGTTCAATTTTTCTTCCTTAAAAAATTATAAGAATCATGATGACACCTGTGATTTTTCAAAACTACTGCAGTTTTTTTCCCCTCTACTTCACGTTGTATTATGTCAAGTTTTGCAGGATGGTGCTGCCGTAACTGTTCTTGCTATAGCTGCAGCATCATTGGTTGCAGTGAAGACAACTGGGAATGCCTTATATGATCCCCTAGGTTCCATTATAGTCGGCAACCTTATTGGAATGGTCTGTTATACTTCTTACACCTGAAAATTTTACATCTTTAACTGACTATCTGTAATAACTGCCTGATATAATGCAACCAAACTCTTTGAACTTGCAGGATGGTATTTGTTAGTTTCTCATAGTCAATAACTAATGTTTGTCTTAACCAGAAGCTTGGAGTTTTTTGAATTAAAGACATAATCACAGCTTCTTTGTCATTTTATCCTTTTTAAGGTGATATTCCAATTAGACTTGGGCATTTTTGTGCTCTTATGGGTTACTGAGAAAACATACTATGTTGTCTTTAGGAAATGAAAAGGGTGGATAAAACCAATAATTTAGGCAAGTCACCAAGTCTTCTCTGGCGAGGTGATATGCGGACTTGGTGACTTGCAGGATCTGATTTATGATTTATGTCATATCTGTCATATTTAGGTGCTATGAGCCTACGACAAAAATGCGTGGCATATATCCTTTATGAAACGGATGATTGGGTACTGTTCTGTACTTTGATGGCTTCAGCAACGTTGATTCTGGCCTGGATTTCTTAGCATTGCTAATGTGAATTCTTACATGAAATATTCAGAAACCTGGTTACGATTTAGGTTACTGAAACAAAGTTCCTGGGTGATTAATACACGAGGAAATATTCTTGTTTTGCCTTTCATTGGCTCGTACGTTCTCAACTTCGTTTTTAGATGTAGTTGTGTCAAACAATGTAGCTATAGCGTGGTAAATTTGGCAACTGAATCCCAACTGTTTATATTCATAATTTTAGCTGGTTCTTTTGGACTAAATGTAATATACAACGTCTGTTTGATGAAGGACCATCTTTCTGCCTTGTTTCTCTTTCCTTTTCTTTTTCTTTTTCAAGATGTCCGTTTTTTGTTTCCTGAGAATTAATTGTTGTCATATACTAGTTGTTGGGGATGGCATATAATATGGAATTATCATGGTGGAAAAAACTGAGTTGGTCTTTGCTTCTATGACTATGCTAGTTCATTTTGGATAGATTGGTTCTGCAATAGAAGACATTGTACATGTGTACATGCGAATGTGAGTTAAGGAGAAAGATGGAGGGAGGGGGGATTGTAGTTATAAGCGAGTTAGTAATCTTGAGGCTGTGTTTCTATAATATTATAATTTCAAGCATCTTTTGGATTGTGTTATATCTTATTGGAGCTTATCAATTTTGTAGGTCGCAATATTTCTCATCCAGCGCAACCGGCATGCCTTGATAGGGAGAGCAATTGATGACCATGATATTCAGAAGGTTCTCCATTTCTTGAAGAACGATCCGGTATATCTCTACTAGAATTATGTGGCAATCCTTCATTTGTAATCATTCTTGAAAAGTTGAAATTTCTGCAGGTTGTAGATGCTTTATATAATAGCCAGAGTGAGGTGATTGGACCGGTGAAATTAGTTTTCTTAATAATAATTATTTCTATTTCAATAGTTTTTCTTTGCAAATTTTCATCTCATCCAATACAGTATTTTAACTGGAAAGCAAGAGATACATTTTACTGGCTCTCTTCCAGTCAGTAACAGATCAATAATGCTATTGTGTTATGAATACTGATATGATGTTTTCTTGATGGAATTATGATGAAAATTGTACAGAGTCCATACTTTTGGATTTATGATCATCGGTAAATCTGGGAGTTTAGGTACTAGCATGGAATTTATGCTAATATCTGGTCTGCTAAAATAAACAATTGACATTTCTCTAGTTGAAACCTTCTTACATTTTATGTATTGCTATGACAACGTACTACAGATTTCAATGGAGTGGTGGTTGTGCAAAATTATCTCGAGAGAACAGGACGTGAAGAGTGGGCAAGACAGGTTAATATTTTGATCTCCCATTTCCTTTTTTGTCTTCAACACATTTGCATGTTCGGTATATTTTGCTGTTATCTATGTGTAACTAATAATTGCCGTGATTTTGTCCTTTTATCCTGCGTGCATAAACATTTTCTTTGATACAATCAATGATATATAATATATTCTAAAGCTGCACGAACCAACTTACCTCAGTGGTTAAAGATATCGTTGTTGTTCCTAGAAGTCACTGGTTCGAGTACCGGCGACTGTAGCAGGATGATTGAGAGTTCATTGTCAAATGGTTAAGAATATTTAGAACATATACTATTTGTAATCACCTTAGCTTAATCAAAAATATATGTATACTCTAGCTATAACATAGTTTCATAATTATCATTTAATTCAACATGCTGATAACTATTCTGTTCTATGGTTTAAAATTTTAATGTCTTATCATCACCAAAACATTGTTTGCTTGTATGTGCATTGTTTGCTATCGAGAACCTGCAACTTGGGCAATATATATTTGTATATATCAAGGACGAGCGTCCAACTGGTTTGATCTTTGGGTTTCTCACTAAATTAGGAAGCATGAAGCCAATTTTGGTATTTTATCATGTTTAATGTCCATGTTAACCAATCAAAATTTGGTCATGCACAGTTTCGAGATGCTGCAAAGGAGAAAGATGATTCTGCATTGCTAAAGATCATGTCAAATTATGGTATGCAAGTAGTGATTGTAATAAATTGAGCTGTAATGTGTATAACAAAAGAGTTCCTTTTTGCAGGTGAGGAAGAAGTCACAGCATTAGGAAGTGAAGTCGATCGACTCGAAAAGGAGATCCAAGAACTTGTTCCCGGCATTCGACATGTTGATATTGAAGCCCACAACTCCATAGACTTATCATCATCATGATTCCAAAATTCTTTTTCAAGCACTGTTTCTTCTTCTTCTTTTCTTATGTTCCTGTTCTGCTTATCTAATGGACAAGATAAAAAATGCAATTAACTAAAATTTCTGCTATATCATTCAATGATAAATTGCAAGCTGTGAATAGGGATATTTTAGTTTGAGGAGCAGTGCAATTCATAGAAAGATGATTTTATCTCTGGATCATGGCCTGCGTCAATGAAGGAATTTGGTAGCTTGTAGTTTGCAGCACGAAATGAATGGAATGTGGCAGGAATTTGTAATATCTGTAATTCTGTTGTACGTCAGTTTCATTTAAGGTTAATAGGGAATGTATGCAACTAAAAATGTGAAAAAAATATAATATTTTCAATTGAGAGCAATCTAAAATGTTAATTTTTTTTATAACATTTTCAGTTTAACTGAAAAAGTTATGAACCGACTTAAAATGTTACAAAGAATGTAATATTCTATGTTCAATCGAAAATGTTAAGAAAAAATTAACATTTTAGGTTGTACCCAACCGAAAAAGTTATACTTTTTATCACATTTTTTGTTCGTCTATTCCCTGTCGTTCCTTAGCTTTAAATTAGGTTGTCGTCCCTTAGGCTTTCCCATAATTTGGTACTTATTTATATAGTTTGCGAGACTGAAGTCATTGAGTGACCTTTGTGGTTAAAGGGGTATGTTCTCTTTTGTGGTTAAATAGCTACATTGTAGGGTGTGTGCGTTTTGTTAATAATTAAGAAATATCATAAATAAATATTATATTGTAATCGCCCTAAACTATTAAATAAAGTATGGCGGGATGAATTATATTTTAGATTACTCTAGTATTAAGTTGTTTTAAAACGTCACATTTAAAAAAAATACAATTTACCACTCAATTGAAATATTATTATAAATAAATCACTCTACGGTTAAAATTGAAATAAAAGTCTAATATAGCATGGTATGATTTTGTCTTAAAAATTACACATTCTATTAATTTCATCTTAATTCAAAATAATTTAAATTTTTATATTTATTTTTTTATCAATTTAATATTTATTCTTCTCTAAATTTATTTATTTTCCAAAAAATGTTATATTATTTTACTGCTTTTAAAGCATCGAATATAAATTGTACCAATAGTCAATTTGCTTAACCATATAATTTGCTTACACTTTATGATATAATAATTAGCTGACCCTATTCCCATATGTAATGGGGTAAGGGAGAGGTAAGGTAGTAAGCTGCCCCCAACGCCAGATTAAGAGCAGTTTCCGTGAAAGACTTTCGTTATGAATTGCCCATCTAGCACAGTTAGTAGAACTCAAGGCTCTTAACTTTGTGATGGGATCGAATATAATGAATTCATTTAACTTGATAGTATCATAAAAAGAAATAAATTGATAGAATTTTAAATATAAAAAAAACTAAATTATCAAGTTAATTTAATTTAAAACTAATTTGACAGAATACATGATATTTTAAGATCAAAATTGTTATCATATCATATTTTTATTTTAACAACGGATGACCATGTCCGTAACAATATTTTAATTGAGTTGTTAAATTATAGTTTACGAAAACATAACCTGTTTATAACCGAACTAATAATTGAATGATTTGAAATGTAAATTACCCTAAAATTTAATTTAACCTTTTTTCTTTTTATAGTCAAAGATTTAGGGATGGGGCATGGGTCGACCGGTTTTTTGACCGCCCAAAAATATAGTCTATACCCGGCCCGGCCCGCCCAATATTTTTTAGCTTTTCTCTTGCCCCGAACTCACACAGATTTTTAGACTAAAATTTCAATCCCGACCTGACCCAAATATATCAATATTTTAAAATAATATATTTTATAATAATATATTTTAACATTATATATATATAAATAACAGGATAGGATTGGGTCAAGTTGGTATTTTTCACCTTAAACCCCACCCCGAATCTACCTATTATATAACCCGTCCAATCCCGCCCCAAAATTAAAAAAAAACACACACTATAGGGTTGGGTTCGGATATTTTGACCGTCCCTACAAAGATTGCAAAATTGATAAAACCCCATATAAAAATGAAGAATTATAAAAATAAAGTTTTGCATCACATGATCAAACCCTATAACATTTCTGCTCGATTGAAATCATTTTAAGGAGAGAAAAAAACCATCTTAAACACAGAATTTTACTTGAGAACTAACACCCAAATGAAGGCCTCAACCACTTACTTGCAAAGAATGGATTCAAAAGAAGGTTAGCAAAAGCATGAGTAAGCCAAATGGTTCTTCTTGGCAACGTAAGGAGAGAGGTAGTTGGTGACCATGGCAGCAGTACCTTGTATATCCGCCGGAACAAGGATTTGAGGTTTCCCCGACGCTATTCTTTTTCCGGCTACATTGGCATAAAACAGGCCAGATATGGCCGGAACAAAGACATCACTCTTGGAACATATGTAGAAGTCTATTACCTTTTCTAGTTCCGAATCCTCGGATTCGAGAAATTTCCCCTTTTTCTCCTCCGGCATTATGTTTTCCTACAATAATTCCCAATAGCAAACGCATACTCAGGTTCATAGGAATTACATGTTTCGAAAACTGAGCTGCTAGTAACCATTGGTTATCAGCAAGCATTAAAAACTGTACCGAATTTACGGATTAATGTATCATGCAAAGGATTTTTCTGGAGAAAACTTTCAGAACTACATTGAGATTGTGCAAGCATTTCACATAATGGTCCAAGAAGCACATCTAAAACATAAATTGGGAGAATTATTATCCGATGAACGAAGAATGAACTCACCTTTGTGTATGTTTTGGGGAAGATATCCTTGAGGACACTGAGGCTGTTATCCCACCTCGACTGAGTCAGGTATATAGTGGTATCAGTATCAAATCCGACCTTCCTCAAAAACAAAGCAATCTCCTGTGCATTATAACAACTTTTTGCTGCAGTAGAACCACTTCCACGGCAATTCTTATTCTCGATTATATCAACCCTCAAGTCCACTGCTATAAACTGACCATCTGATTTGCGACTCAAAGTTCTAAGCCGTTCAATCATTGAATCGACAACTTCATTGACCTCCGGTTGCAACTCTAAAGTTCCAAACATTCCCAAACACGCGACTGAATCAGCACTACTCTTTTGTGCGGTTTTTCTCATATTTACAGTAGGGAAGTAGGTAGCAAGCCGTATGTTTCCCTTTGATTTAAAAATTGGTTCTATGTTTTCCTCAATGTGATCTTCCGTGACCCGATTTGGAACCTTCACGGCAGCAAGATCCCGAATTGATATTTCATCGGGCAATTCTTTTGCTACTTTGACAACCCCGTCCAGGCTTTTCATGAACCTCTCAACATCATAAATATCTTCGAAGTTTCTGAAGATTTTCAATCATAATAGAAACAGTCAGATTTTGCAGTTACATTAACTCAGACTTGTACTACTTGATATTCTTCATTGAATTAACAAGATAAAAGTTTTACTATAGAGAATAAATCTTCAAAATTAATAAGAACACTAACCTTTCATCACCAGGTTTGCTTCCTCTTATGTTCGGAAGCACGAGTGTTGCTGTTAGGTACCTTGCTACTACCACAGCATCAGCTAGCTGAAGAGGTACTCGCCAATCACCACGGAATGAATAATAATTAGATGGAAAACAAGCAAAAGGTTCTGAATAAATTACCATTCATAAACTGCTATCACTGTGTGCCATTTCGTAAAATAATCTACTTAATATTCAAGATTCTACCTAAACTAGGTATTTAGCAAAACAAGAATTTTCAGAAGAAAAAAAAACAAGCAGTAAACATCAATACAAGCTATGCTACTAGGACTTAGGTGTGAATGTCGGATACATGTTTGTGTCCGACATGTCAAATTCCAATCTTTACTAAAGTTTTTTGCATGCATTATTCGAAGGATCACATGCCTGAACCCATATATGAAATTGTATTGGGCATGGGTACTTCAAGAAAAGTAAAGATCCAGAAAACACCTCAGAGGATGCAACGGATTAGCGACTTTCGAATGCATTAGACCTAGGTTCTTTCTTCTTCTTTGTAAGAAAAAGAAAAGGCAACAACAATGCTATTCTATTTCGATAAAGTCATAACCAAAATAGATATTTTGTATACCTGAGAGACATGGTATTCCGGGCCATTAGTCAATGAGAAAGTAACATACCCTCTTGCCTGCTCTATCTCATCTATTAGCCAAGTAAGAACTCCAATTAAAAAGAAACATTTACATAAACGTCTGCCCGTTAAGTCACAATAAGAAATGCAGACATCGGGATAACGATACATGCATTCGCAAACTTATAAAACAATCGATCATTTTTTCAGGACGATAAGAGAAGTCAACGAACCCAAAGTGGGCCTGCTCCAACATGGTCTTAGCTCACGACTGCCCTCCATCCAAGGTCCTCTGCTCCTCTTTGAAAGCTGCACGAGGCTGTCCTTCTCGAAGACATCGGTACTATCAAATTGAACATCTTCAGGTTCTCCTGGAAGTTTTTCCTATACAAAAAGGAAGGGAAAAGAAAATCAAATTTAGAGTATACATCCCCAAGTTGTAAAAGGAATTGGAAGAAAAAATGGCTGACATTTAACCATTATAAGTAAACATTTACAATTTCCTCTGTTTGGTCACAAAGGCTTGAGAAGTTGAATTAAGATCTAGGACTCAAATTATAAATCTGAAATAACAAGTATTTAACTCATCTAAACTTCAAATGGGTTGTTTTCTATACCTTATTCAATCTAGTTTTCCATATACTTCACCTGGAAAACAACTTTAAAAAAAATACCAAACAAGCAGACCACATTTGAAGATCAGGGTCAGTATATATTCTTCTGTTTCTTGAAGTTGCAGATTCGAAGCTTAACAAACTAAGATGTGATGATAACAGATAAAGTGGGAACTGAAGCAACTTGTTTTGATTTAGTATCATAAAGTCGGAGATTAATCAAATAAAACGCATAAAGATCCAATCTTTGCAAAACATAGATTAAGAAGTAGAGAGTTGTAGAAGAAACAAGAAATCAAAGAGAGAGGGATTACTTGGAGAGAATCAAAATGGTCTCTTTTGATCATTTGACCAAGCATCACAAACATGGTGATTGTGAGTATGCCCGCCACAACTTGCCTCAAATCAAATCCCATTTCTTTTCCTTTTTCTGCCTCAAAATTCTGTGATGAAAAAGGAAAAACCAAAAAAAAAATCAAAGCTCAAAAGAAGAGAAAAAGACTAGGTTTGCTTAACAAGAAGTTGAAAATATGTGTAAGAGTCATACACTAACACCACCGACACTTTGCCCTGAAAATGATGTGCTGCCTGTTTTCTTACCTCCCACCCGGATTTTCTATAGAAAATATTAGGGTAAACCTCACGTTTAGTACTTCATTTATTACTTTTGTTCTATTTTGGTCACTCAACTATTTTTTTCAAAATCATACCTATCTTTTAGTTTTGGATTCATTTTGGTCACTTTTCATTAAAAAATTAATGATGTTACTGACATGTCATCATAAGATAATGTCAAGTCATTATTGAAAAAATAAAAAATATCACTTCAATAGTTCTATTAATATTTTTAACAGTGTGTGATAAAAATGAAACCAATACAAACATTAGGTGTCATTTAAAAAAATAGTTGAATGATCAAAACAGAAGAGAAGTAATAATTGATGTATTAAACATGTAGTTTACCCTAGAAATTAACTTACCAAAATCTTAGAAAAAGGGACAGCAAATAACATCCGCTGGATTAATATTAGATAGGAAATATAATATATATTTAAAGAGAATTTTAATTATTATAAAATACTTCTATTGTCTTAACTAAATTATTATTTATTAAACTTAAACTACAATTTTTAAATATTTAAAAAATAATTATTAAAATTTTAAAACATATTTATCTAAATTTACATCAATAATAAATTTTAAATAATAAAAGTTAAAATTATAAAATTTCAACTATCAAATGTCAATAAATATATTTATTATAAGAGGATATTATATTTATGATTTTACTCTCAAAATTCTAATCTTACTTTAAAATAATAATGAAGTAATCATTAATTGATATTTATAGACACCTATAATTGAATGTTTTGGTAGTAATGTTAAAATGCCAAATCAGTCCTTTAAAAAAATAATGATCATTATAATTTATTTCTATTATTGGTTTTTTCCCCAAAAATATTAAATTACTAACCGATATTAGAACATTTTTAATATTATTATACGAATGTGAGTTATATTTTGAAGTGTTCAAAATTACTCAAATTAAATAATTAGATATTTTATTTGAATTATCAGATTGAATATCTAACCCACTATTTTTCATGGGTCGGGTCATGGGTCACAATTTTCGAACCATCAAGTCAACAGATACACGATTCTCTCTTTTTAATTTTATACTAGATTTTTCATTCTCAATTCATGTTTTAATAAAGAGAAAATAACCTCAGTGACCAAAAATGCCTTATAATATACGATTTTAACCAATTTTTTTTGGATTTGCCAAAATGACCAACTAAATCGCAATGCGATCGATAATTCGCAACGCGATCTCCGGTATCGCAAATCAGTTTCCAGATTCGCAACACGATTCTGACTATCGTATTGCGATTTTCCAAATTCGTGTTGCGATTTTCCTAATTCGCAATGCGAATACGTAAATCGCAACGCGATTACGTAAATCGCAATGCGAATTAGGAAAATCGCAATGCGAATACGTAAATCGCATTGCGATTTACATAGCGCCATTCGTATTAACGCGTATTTTTTTTTCAAATTCCAAACACGAATTTCTTAATATATCGGAAACTGAACCGTCCACAGTAATCGCAACTCGTAACCTCAAACCTAAAATCACAACACTCAGTCCCATCTCCATCTCATAACCTCAAACCTAAAATCGTAACTCATAACCTCAAACCTAAAATCCCCATCTCCGAAGATTTCCGTCCCCATCGCCGGCGAAATCCCTCACAACCATTCACGGTCAGAAATCCCTCACAATCATTCAGAAATGGAAAATCAACCTCCGAGGGTTAGTTTTTTTAATTATTTTTATTTTGAAGTTTTTGCATTATTTTAGGTTTTTCATATATTGATGATAAGTTTACTGGTAATTTCAATAATAGATTAACCATTTCACTTAGATTTCTTATTAAATTCATTCGATTGTTGTCAATACTGCTAAACTGTTTAGTCTTTAACCCTGTGAAGTTAGTATTTGTCTTTGTTTTGTCTTTTGGTTGAAGTAATGCAGAAGAAGAATAGTTTCGAGAATAAAAATCGCAACGCGGAAATGACTATCGCAACGAGAGAATCGCAACGCGAAACCAAAATCGCATTGCGATTTTCATTTCGCGTTGCGATTCTCTCGTTGTGATTTTCATTTCGCGTTGCGATTCTCTCGTTGCGATTTTCAATTCGCGTTGCGATTTTCAATTCGCGTTGCGATTCTCTCGTTGCGATAGTCATTTTCGTGTTGCGATTTTCATTCTCTCGTTGCGATTTTCATTTCAACCAAAAGACAAAACAGTGTTGCAAATTTTAGTTTCAAGAATAAACTACTATTTATGTTTATTGTTTTTGGTATATCTTTACAGTGTAGTTTTTGGTATATCTAACTTGGTATGTTTATTGTTTTTGTAGAAATTTTTTTCGGCTTCATTGACATTAAGGAATAAAGTTAGCCTAGCCACTACAATTGCTTCGAAGCTTTCACCTGCACAAAGAAATTTGTTTGAGGAAACCTGCTTCGGGCCATGGCTGAGAGTACAGCATCCGGGTGGAGATGCTAATTTGACCCATTTGTGGCTTCAGACCATGACTAGCGATCTACCCGACAGTATACAACGTGGTGAGGAAGAGATATGGTTTCATTTTCCACCGGCGTATACTTGTTTTGGGCGGAAGGAGTTCTGCTTAATCATTGGTCTACGATTCGGACACGATGATGTAAGCTGGTACACTCGTCATATCACCCGCCCATCATGGTTATCCAGGGTTTTTCCTGATGAGTCAATAGAGAAGCCGAACTTACACGTCGACGACCTGAAGAAATTGTTTAATAAGAAAGATGGTTTTACTCGGATGAATGACGTCGATGTTGTCCGAGTATGCCTTCTACTACTTTTGTATGCCGGCTTTTTAGGCAGAGAGGCCAGACAACCTATTCCTCAGGAGCTAATATTATTGGTAGAGGACCTAAATACATGGAATTTGTTTCCGTGGGGTTCGTATATATGTAAAGCTACCTGGACTAAGTTGTCGTCTGCCTTTGATGACCGCAAAAGTTTGCGTGGCGATGGGTCGAAATACACTTTGTCAGGCTTTGTTTGGGCCTTTAAGGTAAGAATTTCTATATAATGTTTTCAAAATTATAATTAATTATTTAACAATTACTAATGTTTGTTATTATATTGTTTGTAGATTTGGATATTCGAGGCTTTCCCCAGCATGCGGACATATGCATTAAAAACCTCAAATGATATTCCTAGGGCTATTTCCTGTAAGATGATACGTATGTTAGATTGGGAAGACTTAATACCATATGCGACAATAAATAATGTAAGTTAACACAAATACTATCATATATAAATAAGTTATTAATAGTAGACGTTTAACTTTGTTTAACTTTTTATATTTTTAGGAGGCCAACACTCCATTAATGAGACTGACACCCACGGAGGTTGAGCTTGCCACTGATTGTTGGCAAGCTAGTCAGCGTTTTCTTGATGGCACGAATGATGAGCAGCCTCCACTTCCTCCACTTCGAGAGCCATCACCTCACTCAGAGCCATCACCTGATCGACCCGACTATACACCTCTACAATGAGAGCCATCATGTAACATCCTCAATATCGGGTTAGTGACCAAATTGTAAAGTTTCGGAATTTGATGACTAAAGAATAAGAATGAAATAGTTCAAGGATTATTGGATACATATGAGGAAGGTTATTTTGTAATTGTTAAAGAAAATTAAAGGGCAAAATGGTCATTAGACTTGAAATTAAAATTAATGATATATATATGAATAAGGATGGAGAGTTTCCAGAAAAATCTATTCTCTCTTTTCCTTCTTCATTTTCTCTTCACGTGTGAAGCCAAGCAAAAGGTAAGTTGTCTCTTGAGTTGATTATGTGCTGAAATTTAAGTTTAGTTTTGATTATTAGATGCTAAGTAAGATTAAGGAAGGATTAATTTGCTTTAAAACAACAAAATGAAGAGTTTATGAGGATTTAAAGATTAGGAGTTTTGGAATGAAATATTGAAATAAAGTGTATATTGAGAATTGAAAGTTGAATTTGACTTGTCATCTATGAGATTAAGAAGTTAGAAGTATTAGAAGTATGTTTGAATAACATGAAAAATTTGATATGATTATTGGATTCTAGATTGAGAATAGAATTCTAAGGTTTAAGATGAAATAAATGAATATAGATTGGTTTAAGTATGTGTACTAGAGTTAAGAATGAAAAGGGGATGATATATGAAGTGTTTGAGAGAAATTGAAGTGATTTTCGAGCTTAAAATATGAGTTCTGGGCAAGGGGAATCGGTACCCATTCAAGGGGAACCGATACCCCTTCAAGCGACAGAATTCCAGAATGCCAGAGGGGAACCGATACCCCCACAGGGGGGAACCGATTCCCCCTATAGGAAAATGTTAATATTGGTTTAATAAGTTCGTTTAAGTTGCTAGTATCCCAATTAAAAGGTGTAGGTATCTAATAATTGTCTTAAATTGTATAATTATGTAGATTCAAAGCCTAAACGAGTTCCGAAAATCATTGACAAGTAAGATCGATAAAAAGGGAAGATAAGAGATTGAAAGGGGCTAGTGAGGCCAGGTGAGTGCATATTAATTAGTTTATGGTGCTAAATGGAAACAAGACTTGCGACAAGTCTATTTCCTCTGTTAGAATGCATGAATATATGATTATACGTATATGAATAACATGAATTGTATGTATGCATGATTATATGTGTTAACATGCTTTTGAATGTAATGTTATGAGAAGTATGTGATATGTAATGTATATATATATATATATGAGCATATGTGAAACTGAACTATGTGATTGCATGAGAAAGATATGAATCATATGACATGATATATGTGAACATGAGAAAACAAAGTATAAGATATGAACTATGTGATCCGATGAGAATATGAAAAGAAGCTATGTGATTACATGCAACGTCTGATATTAGATATATGATTACACGTACATGTGATACGTGACTGAAAAGAAAAGATATGTGGTTATAAGAGAAAGAATATGAATAAGTAATGTGAACTGTTATAAATGATAATGCCCATGTTATGTGATATGAGAGCTAGGGGTATAGTTGGCATGCCAAGAGTCGAGGGTTTACCTATGTTCTTCGGAACATATGGACTGTTTACCTATGTTCTTCGGAACATATGGACTGTTTACCTATGTCCTTCGGAACATATGGACTGTTTACCTATGTTCTTCGGAACATATGGACTGTTTACCTATGTCCTTCGGGACATATGGACTGATTACCTAGGTTCTTCGGAATCTATGGACTGGTCCTTCGGGACATTGATCGAGCTGTGGTGACAGCATATGTGTGCACAACCTCAATGTACTCACATACCTTAAGTTCTCACTAGTGTACATGGGCTAAATACGAGATAATATTAATAAACTTGATATGATGATATGTTTGTTTCCTTGTGAAATGTTATGTGTGATATATGAATGTACAAATAGTTTATTGAATCATATGATAAAAAGAATCAATGATAGTGATAAGCATGAAGATGATGATATAGTTACTTTTGTGTATTTGTTTTATGATAGGATATATATGAGTACATGTTACAGTATATGTGAATAATTATAATAGATTTACATGGTGATATAGTAATAAGTTTACAAGATAAATTATATGAATATAAGAGATCATAGGAACTTGGGATAAGAGGTATGAATAATTATCACATATATGTATGTATGTATTTGTTACCTGTAAGAGTGTATGAATTGCATGAATGATAACAGTAATTGTTCTGTATGATTATTAGTTAAAGTTTGCACATATGTTTATTGCCTCACTAAGTCTTCGACTTAGCGTGTGATTGTTTCACACGTAGGTTTCGAGAAGAGTAAAGAGTGATACGGAGCAAGACAGGTCAGTTTCCTTACCAAAAGATCAGATCAGAAATGTTTGACAAAGTATGTATTTGTTTATGTATAAAGTGTTGGCATGTAATAAGTCATTAAGTACGAGCACTCTGATAAAGTCTGTATTTTGTTTTAAATAAAGTTTTAAATTTCCCGGGATTTTTCTTAAGAGTCAAGGTTTGAAAAGTCAATGTGACACTTCGGACTCGTATCCGGGTCGGATACGGGTTGGGGGTGTTACACATCACCTATCCCGTCACATCATCGAGCCTCTTCTCCACCATCACCTCATGATAGGCGACCGGCAAAGATGCCACGACTTCCATCTCCTTGTTCTCCACCTCCACGGGATGAGTCAAGGGAGTTACGTGATAAGGTCAATGCCTTGCGTGAGGAGATCGATACTCTATGTGATAACGATGGTGCATGGCGTATGGAGGTGTCTACTTTACGTGGTGAGGTTGACGCTCTACGTGAGATGGTAGTATCGTTGCAGAATGAGGTTCATACTCTACGCAACAAGGTAAGTTTAAGATTTTCCATATTTAACTTGATGATAAATTTACTCGTAATTTCACTTAGATTAACCATTTCACTTAGATTGCTTAGTAAATTTATTCGGTTGCTGCCAATTCTTCTAAACTGTGTATTCTTTAACACTGTGAAGTTAGTATTTGTCTTTGTTTTGTCTTTTGGTTGAAAGTAAATTTGTTCGGTTGCTGCCAATTCTGCTAAACTGTGTATTCTTTAACACTGTGAAGTTAGTATTTGTCTTTGTTTTGTCTTTTGGTTGAAAGTAAATTTGTTCGTTTGCTGTCAATTCTGCTAAACTGTGTATTCTTTAATACTCTGAAGTTAGTATTTGTCTTTGTTTTGTCTTTTGGTTGAAGTAATGCAATCCATTCAAGTTTCAATTTGCAGAAGAAGAAGAAGAAATAGTTTATTCTTGAAACTATATTTTAGTAACACTGTTTTGTCTTTTGGTTGAAATGAAAATCGCAACGAGAGAATGAAAATCGCAACGCGAAATGAAAATCGCAACGAAAAAATCGCAACGCGAAACCAAAAATCGCAACGTGAAAATATAATCGCGTTGCGATTTTTGGTTTCGCGTTGTGATTTTGTCGTTACGATTTTCATTTCGCGTTGCGATTTTTGTTTCGCGTTGCGATTGTCATTCTCTCGTTGCGATTTTCATTTCGCGTTGCGATAGTCATTTTTCACGTTGCGATTTTAAGTTCCAGAAACTATTTTTCTTCTGCAAATTGAAACTTGAATGAATTGCATTACTTCAACCAATAGACAAAGACAAATACTAAGTTGACAGTGTTGCAAGTTTGAAACCTATTTGCCTTTGTTATCTGATGCATTTTGTGAACTATGATAGAATAATGACTTGGGTGAATTCAATGCAAGTTTGAAACATATTTGTCTTTGTTTTCACTGTTTAAATATCATGTCTGTTTATTTACTGATTTTTGTATTTAATTATTTAGCGGCCCGATAAGGTGGATGCTTTACGTCAGGTTTTTCTTGTACGACAGAGTTCACGCATCAGACGGTGTGCAAGTGCTATTAAGTCTCCGTACACCCCAATAGTGTGAAGACACCGCAAGAAGAAGCCCGACTCGCCTGTCATCCCTCAAGAGTCCACTCCTATCATTGAAGAGGCTTCTATCATTCCTCGAGAGTCCCCTTCCACCGTTCAAGAGGCCACTGTCATCGTTGAAGAGGTCTCTCCCACCATTCAAGAGCCCGATTCACATGGCGTCATATGTAAGATTCTTGAGAAACCCTCTGACGTGCGGGACATGATGGATTCAAGTTGGCTCTCGTATGAGTTACCGGCCAGTACCATACCGGTATCTGAAGTGGAGAGGAGACAACTACCGGACACAATTCTGGATAACACCCTTTGGGCTAAGACCGCAGTTGATTTTTATCTACATGAGCGCAGCCAGGGGTGTTTCACTGACATATGCAAGCTCAACGATGATATCTATTTGTTGCTTGATCGAACTTGGTGGGGCGTATTATTAGGGGTCGAAGACAATGGCTATTTCGATGGAGGGGTAAGTCTTATATTTTTCTTATATTTCAATTTGATTATTTTTTTTTAAATTTATGTAAGTTACTAATATATGTCTTTTTTGTAAAACAGCATATCGATGCGTGGGTGTCACGTCTTCTAATAATTAGGAAACTTAAGGAAAATAAAAGAAATACACGATATACAATTATGCCGACGTCTTTTAACGCCGTTCACTTGAAGAATCAACGAGATGAATCATTTGCGTTGGGCAATGGACAAGCTAAACTTTATCCTGCATGGTGGGAGGTCGATAAGGTTAGTATTTATTTTAGATTGAGTTTAAAGGTATTCATAAATAAGTGCGCAAATGAATGAATTATTACTTATGATTGCATGTGTTTATCCCTGTTTTGGAACGTAAACATTGGCTTCTCGTCGAGCTTCAGCTCTCATCCCTTAAGGCAATAGTATATTACAGCATGATAAATTACATATCATTGGCTGATTTAAGAGATATTATTAAGGGATGGAGCTCTCATTTGGCTAAATTCTTGGATGCGATAAATTATTGGACTCGTTCTGGAAACAAGAATCCAAAGAAGCTCAATATTACAGTTAGCATAGACGAGACCGCACCACAACAAACGAAAGGACCCAGAGGATATTGTGGTCCTCTCGTATGCTTGGCGTTGGAGCGTTTGATCACAGGAAGTATAAAGTATCTACCTCCCACCGATAGAGATAGAGCTGCAGTAGGCTTGTGGTTTCGGCATTATATGGCTAGATCGATATATACGAGACGCTGCCTACCTGCATCCGCGTTATAAAAATGTCCATAAACAATTGGTAAGTTTATAGGCTTGTAGTTTGAAAATGTTTGGTTAAGTACCTAGAATTCAATAATTTGTTATTTGTAGGTTTTAGATGTGTAGAAAGTGTTGTATGAGCAAATGTTTGGTTTCTGCAGGTTAATCTCAGAAGTGAGCTGCGTGAAAATGATGTATGGCTGCAAAAGTTGATTCAATAGTAGATGAGGAAATAAGAATTATTGCTTATTTTTTTATTGTTTAATTGATTTGTAAAAGATGATTTGTAAAAGTTGATTTGTTTAATTGATGTGAACATAATTCTTATTTGTGCTTGTTTAATTGATTGAAATGTAATGGTTGATTTTGTTGATTTCAATATGCATTATGTTGAAGGAAAAAATGACTTTCGTAATGCGAAATGAAAATCGCAACGCGAAATGAAAATCGCAACGACAAAATCGCAACGCGAAACTAAATTCGCGTTGCGATTTTCATTTCACATTGCGATTCCCTCGTTACGATTTTCAGTTCGCATTGCGATTCTCTCGTTGCGATTTTCATTTCGCGTTGCGATTCTCTCGTTGCGATTTTCATTTCGCATTGCGATAGTCATTTCCGTATTGCGATAGACATTAAGATGATTGCGAACGTCATTTTCGTGTTGCGATAGTCAAATGAATGCCTAATAACTGATAACAACTGAACAGATCATAGCAATTTTCAAACTCAATTTACTAATACATGCCTAACTGAAAATGTTAAAAGTTTACACATAAAATCCACATAATACAACGTTTGCATTTAAAAATCACCTAAGTTAACAGTCCCAAAAGGTGAAGCCGGTTGTGATTGGGATTTTAAAGATGATTACGATTTTGATTGCCTTTTGCTTGACACCATATGAGCTTTGGATTTTGATGAGGATTCATATTTTGGTAGAGGAAAAGATGATTGTGATGGCACTGGTGATCCACATGTCAACCTTGTATGACCACTTTCCTTGCACCGACTACATGTCGATCTCTTCTTCTCTTCACCCTTAGACGGTATACGATCGTGACTTTTTGGTCTTCCAGGTAGCCTTCTGTCCATGGCTGGTGGCAAAACTGTTTGTAAGTCATCTGGTATGTCCCACTCAGAAGGATGTGGAATAAGGTAGACAATCTCGCCATAAGTCTGTCGATATACTTCTGTAGTGTAGCAATCCATAGCGTATGCGCTTGAATCATCTTGGTTTAGATGAAGAGAAACTTTTATAACATGGCCACACGGATAACCAGATGTTTGCCATTTCATACAACTACACGTCTTCGCATTTAGATCGACAAGCCCATTTAAGTTATTATCCAGTACTTCAAACAAAGTGTTTGAACATGGTTCAACTCTCCATGACGTTGACTTCACAACACGTTTCGTTATCTTTTTTTCTGTCCATGGTGTAACACAATGTTCCAATGTTCCTGTAAATTTAAATAAATAATATTTAGTAAAATATATGATAAGTTACGAATTTAAAGAAATAATACCTGCATGGTTTCTTTTCTTGTAGTACCACTGTTGAATAGAGGCTCGAAAAAACTCCATTAACATAGTAATGGGTAATTTCCGGGAATGACGACTTAGAGCGTTGATTGATTCTGCACTATTAGACGTCATGAAACCATATCTTGCTCCAAGTTGATGTACTCTTGACCATCTTTCAAACCCGACATCTTATAGTGTTTGAGTATACTGAGGCAAAACACGTCTTAAACACTTTATATGCTTATTAAAATCTACTTCCCGATAAGCTTTTACAGCCTTCCAGTATGTCCATTTGTGATTTTTTATACCAGCAGACCTTGATTTTAGATTTCTATACAAATGAACACCACAAAGTCCATGAAAAGCATCTAGGAAACACCTTCTAACAACGTTGTCAATTGAGTTTGCCCTATCGGATATGACTGTCAGATTGCTAATAGGACCTATGTAATCCCTAAGATGCCCCATAAACCATGTCCATGAATCAGAGGTTTCAGATTTTCCAACCCCGTAAACTATTGGCAGTATCCCATTGTTAGCATCCATGGTTACTGCTAATAAGTTTACTCCAAGGTATCGACCTTTTAAATGTGCTCCGTCAACTATAATAACTGAGCGCATGCAATTAATAAACGAACGAATCTACAAAATCATATACACAAGAAATATAATCATTTAAATGTGAAATGCATGTAACTAACAAAAATGAGTCAACAAAATTATATTGATTTACTAACCGCAGCACCAATGGGGATAAACAGCAACTCAAAGTGTCCATCTCTATCTGTTTTGATATGAGTTACCTACCCAGGATTTTTCAGCTTTAAATTGTGACAATAAGCCGACAGTTGGGCAAACGATGCTTCTGGCGACCCCCTCAACAATTCCAAGGCATAACATTTGGCTCTCCAAGCTTGAGAATATGAGATACTAATCTTGAACCGAGCATTCGTGTCAGTCATAATTTCATGTCCCCGATATACCCTACCATTCAGAAACATTAACTCAGCCAGAAAACCACCCAACACCTTTTTGTTTGCCTGTCTATGGTGAGGAAAAACTTGGGTTCTTGAACATGTATGTTATCAATAAAAGTCCTAACTTGAAACATTTCGTAATCTTTTATCCTCTTTGCAATCATACGCCACATACAGTTTTTGTCAATCATACACCTTGTTTCGAAACGATCTTTGCTTGATTTTTTAACTTTTAGTTGATAGCCATCTTCCACACATTTCGTATACAAAGCTATCTTCAAGTCTTCCTTTGTATCAAAACAATCATCTTTCTTGATACGAATAATTTTTGTGTGACAATCAACTGCTATCTTTACCAACTCTTCTTCCGGTATCTGAAGTAATTCTGGCATATTCCAGTTATACTCCCGTGGCATTTTCTTTGGGGACTTTTCTTTGGGGATTTCTTCTTCTTCTTCTTCTTCAGTGTTATATAAATTACAGAATGGATGTTCAACATGTTCATTTACAGTCGTAACTTCCTCCTCATTATCATCAACAACATCTTCCTCGGCAACGGCTGTTTCATCATCAAAATTCGGGTATTGACCAATATCAAAATCATTACACGCAGGGTCTGTTTCTTCTTCTGAAAAATCATCAAAATCCGAGTATTGACCAAGATCAAAGTCCGGGTATTGACCAAGATCAAATTTCGAATACTGACTAGTACTCACAATTTTTTTGTTGGCTCATCATCGTCTAACTGGTCAATACGAAAACCAAAATTTGGTGCTGAAAGTTTATTGGGATTTGGATTAGGGAAAGGTTGTGGGTTTTGAGATTGTGTTTGGTATTGGAAATGTGGTGAAACAATATTTGCTTGGTGATGAAATTGTGGTGGAACCATTAAATTTTGAGCACCATAAACTGGGTTGAAAAACTTAGTTGATTACTACCCGCTACTGACCCAACTTCACTACTTCTAAGTTCAACAACATACAATGTAACATCATCACTTGAAACACTAATGTAAGCAATGAATCGTTCAACATCTTCATTATCGGTTAACAAATAAACTTTACCATTTCTCTGATAAGATAGCCTAAATCCACTTAGGGGCTCTAAATTACATTTATTTGCAACACGTAACATTAGAGTTTCATAAGTTAACTTTTTTAATGACAAATTTTGTTGAAGATTCATGGGTAAAGGCATATATTGTAAAACACCATGAACATTCTCCCATGACCCTCCAAAACACGAATCTATCCAAACATGATCAACATTAGATGATTTCATTATTGTAAATTAATTTACTAAACAAACGAGCTGCGAAACTAAAACCTGTTGCCGGATGGGGAAGGATGTCGTTGGATATAGGAACGGATGTCGCCGGAGAGAGTGATAGATGGAGATGGAATGAGTTGCGATTTAGGGATTTAGGTTATGAGTTACTGCTACTGCGTATTTATATACCCAAAACATTTGTGTTGCGAAATTAAAACCTGTTGCGAATTCAGAAATCGGGTTGCGAATTTGAAATTCAGTATTGCGATAGTCAGAATCTCGTTGCGATTACGTAAATTGCAATGCGATTACGTAAATCGCAATCGCAATGCGATTTACGTATTCGCATTGCGAATTAGGAAAATCGCAATGCGAATTTGGGAAATCGCAATGCGATAGTTAGAACCGTGTTGCGAATCTGGAAACTGATTTGCGATACCGGAGATCGCGTTGCGAATTATCGATCGCATTGCGATTTAGTTGGTCATTTTGGCAAATCCAAAAAAAGTTGGTTAAAATCGTATATTATAAGGTATTTTTGGTCACTGAGGTTATTTTCTCTTTAATAAATTTGTTACATTTTAAATTTTAATAGTCATTTTTAAAAAAATTACTTATTATATTATTGATACAAAGTTATAAAAATATATTTTAAAATTTATGAATTAAGTAATTTTAAATATATTAATTATAAAATTAAAATAATTAAAATCAAAATTTAAAAAATTTTGCCGTTATAAACTTCTTAAGAGTTGAGACATAATATTCTAAGAATTTCAGGAATTTTCTATTGTATGATACGTGATTATACATCGACAAGCAAGAAGAAGAAAAAATTATCTATCGCTTCATGTCGATACACTGTTTGAAATTACCTTGCTATGTCAGAAGAAGGATAGTTGTATTGATTCAATATACTCTAAAAATACTTTTGGTACAATATTAACGATATCACAAAAATTAAGTTTCAGTGAATTTCCATTTACTGATCCCATCTTCTACGGAATTGATCCCCTACAAGAATATGTGAAGCTCGAAATGTCTAGAAGCACAAGAGAATATTCTTTTTTTATATTATTACTAGTATTCGATAATGGGTCATTCATAGTATTACTATATATTTTCTATTCATCACGGGTAGGTTACTCGTTAGCACATGTAATAAATAAATTTTCAATTACTCTATAATAAACGTGCTTGAGTTAAAATTATCTCTTTAATACATGAAAACTATAATTAATATCGTTATTATTGTAATATTCAGAAGAATATGAATAAGATAAATATTTAGGGGAGAAAAATTATAGTTTGTGTAAAAAATACATTTTGAATGAAAAACGAGATTGTAGATTTAGTGACGAGCAGATCTCAAATTACAACTTACTTAGAATGGGCATGGGACTCGAATTCGACGGATTCTGATCCGATCGAGTAGGTTTTTTTTAAAAATTAAGTTTCGGTCAGGTTTTTTAAAAGTGGTGTTCGGGTCGGATTTAGATTTAAGGTGAAAAATATCCGACCAGACTCGATTTTTTTTTAAAAAAAAATTTACCTTATATATTTAAGAATAATTACAATAATACCCCTCTATATATTATTTTTTTTTCAATTAAATCATTGTTTTTATTGAATAATTTTTTTATTATTTCGGATCTGGTCGAGTTTAGATTTTATTTCAAAAAGTCAGGTTAGGTTCGGATTGGGTGGATGGCATATATTATGCGGGTTGGGTCGGGTCAGATTTCGGGTGGATGAGTTATTGTTATCGGGTCGAATTTCGGGTGGATGAGTTATTGTTATCGGGTGGATTATCAACTTCATTTTAATTTCTTGTTACGAACTAGTTTAACAGGATATCACCAAAGCTAATTGTGATTCTATTTTGGTGCTGAAAAGTGAAACGAGAATGATGTTGCCACACGTACGTAATCAACTATATATGTTTATTGTCCGTTGGTAAAAGAAATGTAGTGGTTTGTACGAACCAAACGACTTCGGTGGCTAAATGATAGTTGTTATTTATTCTTAGAGGTTCTAGGTTTGAGCACATCGTTTAAATGGGTGTTTGAACGTTCATTGTCAAACGATTGAGAGTATTTTCGAACAAATATTATCTTATAATCACCTCAAACTAATAAAAAATGTAATCAGTCGTCTCTTTATTTATTTTTATCATATTTGGTATCTTATTTATTTGTCAATTGTTTCGAATTCGGGCCCTTAGTGATTAAGGGAGTAGGTTCTTCTTTGAAGTTCTGGGTTCAAACATCTACGTTTGCATGATGTGTATACATTGTCAATACCTAAATAATATTATAAATAAATATTATATTATAATCATCGTATACTATTAAAAAAATTGATAATTATTGAAAAATTTAGCATCTTATTTTACCAAATCAACCGATAATTCAATTAACAGTTTATTTAATTTTGAAAGGTCAATATGAACTTATGTACATTGATGGGCTAGCAATGAAGTATTAAGTGATAAGAGTGATAGGAGGGAACGGATGCCCGCATCCCATGGACCTCTCTAGTTTTAACCCTAAAACTGAAACGCCAAAAGGCCACCGCGCAGCCATAGAAGCACGCCCACCACCACAAAGTGTGCACATGCGGGTTTTCCTGACTTTTCATTTGCAGCAATAAAAGATCAACACTGCCTACATTATAATACAGCTATGCCCTATAACCTCGCTTACTGCAAACTACTACACCAGACCACTCGTCTCCGTTGATCACGGATTTAAATAAATAGTGGTCTCTTATCAGAATAGTTAGAGAATAGTAGCTGATGTATAGCGGTAAAGGTGTAGTCCAAAATTGTTATTTCACAACTGTAATACCTCTAATAGAATTGGTTATTGTCGCAATCGCGATAAACGTCTCCAATAGTGCCGATGTCTTTCCATTGTTTTCAAGATTAAAGAGATCTAGAGTTGACCTTAAGAATACATTAACATGATTCAGTGGCATGTTCTAAATTCTGGGTACATAATTTTATCTTCAAGATGTATGACCACCAAGTGATAGAAATATATGCTCCTTCCTTAAGTTGGAGTCAGCACTATCCTAAAAAGGACCCAAAAAACCCTAATTGAGAACCAAGTATTCAGTACAGTTGTATTTGATCAAATTCTAGCCAGTGAGATGGTGGAAATACAAGCAGAGAAATTAAGGACTAGAGACACAAATGATATGATCAGTAGAGAGATAAAATACATATCTATTACTTGAAAGGATTATTGTACTCCTTATTTGGTTCTGGGATTGGACTCCACTCCCACAACCGATCCGAGAAGGTCGTTGGTGGAAGTGAGGCGGGTAGCATGCTGAGTGAAAGCTGCTGTTCCTGAGCCTGAGTCTGAGCCTGTGATTGTAGAGTAAATATCGGAAACTCGGATTGTTGTTGTTGCTGTTGATGATGATGATAAGTATTGTAGTATTGCAGCTGATTCATTTGGTAGCTTACTAGCCTTTGAAGATCGTCGACGACATTCGATGAAACCGACGATGAACCCATTGTTGGAAAGAGAGTCGTGGAGTTGGGGAGTAATGAAGTGAAGCCTTGTTTAGACTGGTTAGTTAAGGGCAGCCCATCCTCTTCCACTATTCCAGATGGTAACCCAAGTGTTGTTGTTCTTACGGGAGCCATTGGACGGTACGCAGCCTGCTTGGAAAGTCCGAGAGTTGGTGTAGCATCAGAACTACTACTGCTCCCATCGGTCTTCATTATCTTTCCGATCTCTATTTGTTGTGATTGTCCTCCTAAAAAGCCTTGAAACCTTTCCATGGCTTGTTGAGCCGTATCTTGGACCTGGGGATGTTTCTTTTCTGTGTGCTGTCCTCTCGTTTGAAGATACCGTGGGAGTGACGGATGATCTTCAACGCCGGCTCTCTTGTACACGCGACAAAGCGATATTTCAGCCTGAAACTTAAGGATTTAGACTGGAACTGGAACTTTGGGACCCAAAATTGAAGTTGTTATCACATTGATAAGTTTTAGGAGAGCTAAAGAAGTGGAAGAAGGTGAAGAAAAATTAGGATTTCATGGAAATCAAAGGTGAAGAAATATGGGATACCTTTTGGTAGCGGTCTGTTTCGTGGTGAGGCAATCGATACTCGTTCATAATCCAACTGCTTCGGATGCCTTTGGGAGCTTTTCCGGAGTAGAAGACTAGGGTTTTCTTTAGGCCGATGGATCGATAATTCTCTCCTCGAATCAACCGGTCGGCTCCAGTTGCCTTCCAGTAGCCTGAAGTCGTAACACGATTTGGTCTATCACCGTTTCGATACTTCCGGTCTCTAGGCACGTAGAAGAACCATTCCTTCTCCCCAATCGCTGCCATGGCTGACGCCCAACAAAACAAGAATCATGTGATTGATTGTTGTAATTGGATCGATATAAATGAATGTATGAAGTATGATAAGTAAATACTAGAGAGGAAATATATACACACACACGCATATATCTATATATACCAGGAAGCTCCCAAGGGTCATAGCGATATAGATCAAGAAAAGTAATGAGTTCCACATTGAAGCGCTTGCCCTCTACCTTACGGCGAAGGTAGAATTCCACAAGCTCTTCCTCGGTCGGATGGAATCGAAATCCAGGCATCACTATGTCTTGTTCGTGCTCATCCTTGCCGCCACTGCCGCTGCTGCTGTTGTCGTCCTCGTCGAAGTCAACGTTATCGTTGCTCATGCTTGCTATTGCCATAAACTAATTAACCAACGACATACACATGATAAACTCTCTCTTTGGTGTGGAATTAGCGCTCTTAATTTATACCCTGAGAGCTTTGTACGAACGAATGATCCACAGGATACTGCAAGTGGTAGGCAAAGATAAGATGTAGGGAAAGGGTTAATGATTTGTCCTACTAAGCGACTTGTAATTTGGAAAGCAAAAAAAAAAGTAATTTTTTAGAGAAAATAAGGAAAGATCTACAATGGATTGAGGCCCTACAATGGAAGCGGTATTCTTAAGGGTGTTTAAGATGAGAAAATGACATGTCTCTATAGAGGACAGGGTGGCCACAGCCATTAGCGGTGCCCTTGGACATTTCTTCCTTTCCACCGTGTAATTAATTTCCCTTTTTTATCTTTAGTTCCCTTGCTTATAAGGGTAAACTACACATTTAGTGTCTAAACTACTACTTTTGTTTTATTTTAGTATCCAAACTTTATTTTGTTTCAAAACCTTACTTATTGTTTAGTTTAGGTTTTATTTTGGTATCTCGCCATTAAAAACTTAAGGATGACATTGATGTATTACCATAAGATAATATCACGTCATCATTGTAAAAAATAAAAATGTCACATCAACAGTTTTGTTAATTTTTTAAGGGTGTGATATCAAATTAAAACTCAAACTAAACATTATGTATGATTTCAAAAATAATAAAATTTGGATACAAAAACAGGACAAAAGTAATAGTTAAGTATTAAACATGTATTTACTCAAATAAAAATAACATCAAATTCAATCCATATATCTTTTATATGTTTAGGCTTAGTCCATATACCAAAAAAGAAAGAACTACAGAGTTTATACTTTCTTCTTTACTTGTAGGTTTAAGAAATTTCTTTAGAATATCTTCTCCTCGGACATATCTGCTTAATTTCTTTCTAAGCATTTTCCATACATTTTGAAGATCATATTTTAATACTCAATGTTTTCTTTAGAACAAGTATTATTTTTTCTTCGTTAATGTTATTTTAACTTTTAAGAAATATTTACAAGTAGAGATATTAAATTTTTATTTTATTTTATCAGTAAATATTGGATTAATTGATATGATATTATTTTAGTTTAACGAAAGTATTAAATCCGAGACTTTAAGAATGTGACAACACTAAATAATTGATGCAATATTTCTAAATTATATTTTGATTTTTTGAGAAATAAGTAAGTTAATATTATTATAAAGTAGTATATGTTCTAAATACTTTCAAACATTTGAAAATGAATGCTCAATCACGCTGTTACAGCCGCTAATATTTGAACCCGTAACCTCTAAGAACAATAACGATTCCTTTAACTAGTGATGTAAGTTGGTTCGTGTTTATTAGTATTCGCTAATTTCTTCAAAATTGTAAAACAATAAAACCAAACGAATCGTAAATAGACAACATATCATGTGATATATTAACAAAAACTGTGAACGATTTTTTTGTTTTTGTTTTTACTTTGTTTAATTTGAGAGAAACTAAATTGTTTATAAACCTAGAATTCATGGTGGTTTTAAGTAATTACAAAAAGATGCACAATGAATGAATTAATTAGTAGCTGCCGGTAATTGTGGGCTGCGCACCATGTTAGGCTGAATTTGTGAAGTACGTTGACGACGACCGCACTTTCCCTTTTATAATTACATTTCTTCATTTATATTGGGGAAAATTATGGTGATAGTACCTTTTGTTAATGTTATCTTACGTTATCGATCTGTCCAGTTTAAGTCTTTATGCTATTAATTTTGTTTAACCAGATTTTATTTTAAGTCCCTTTTGTTGAAGTCATATACATGACTGAGGGACTAAAATCGAACGAGTTGATAACGTTAGGGGCTGAAATCGGACGGACTGATAATGTTAATGGACTTAAATCGGACGGACCGATGGCGTTAGTGATCATTTCCCCTTAATTTTTTTCTGTGACCAAAGTCGGTCAGATCGAAAATATAGAAGATTATCGACATTGTTTACCCTTTATATTATTACTATTACGATAAATTACATTAGTGGTCATTGAACTTTTAAGATGCTTTTACTTTGGTTATGGCAATAAAAAACTTTCATTTAGATCATTGAACTGTTAAACGACTAACGATAATTGACGTGACATGCTCATGTGTCATTAAAAACTAAATCAATATAATCACATGTCATATTTCTTTGATAAATTAATACATTCAATAAGAAGATGACACACAAGAGCGAAGCCAGAATTAGATATAGATAATGATCGAAATATTAAATTTTTAAGAAAAATACAATGATTTATTATGTATATAAACTTACAATTCAGAAAATAATGTCTAATTTATCTAATAATTAAATTTATAATGACCTAAATTGTTATTAGACCAAAAATATTGAGAACATGGGATTATCATTCCTTTTTTGTATAACCACCGATTTCTAATCTATTGGTCGACTAATTCGGATCAGGTACTGCGGAGGCGAGGGCGACCCTCCTAACTCAGTCTGCTCCATTCACAATTGTCAAGATTCGAACCCCTGACATTGCTTAAGGGATTTAGTGTCTCGTAACATTATGTTTTATTTTTCAAAATATTTTTCTGTTAGCATTATGATATTAGAGATTATTTGTAAATGATCTTTTTAATTTAAGACAGTAAATAAATTTGATGCTGTGTGTACGTATATTGAAATATACATATATATTTCACATTTATAATGTGAGATAAAATATTTTATATTAAAAAAATATTTGTAAAATTTTATTTAATGAAGTGATTATAAGTGGAGTTGTAAAGGATTTATATACAAATATGTTAATCTTATGTTTAATCTTTAAATAATTATATTTAATTATTTTATTTCATTTTTATATGAAAACGATAAAACAAATTATAATAATATGTGTTATCTCGTAAATTAAAGTATTTTTTTTGACTGAATTGACACTAATTAATCTGTGAAGGAATTCAATCAAGAATTTTAATATCACATTTTTAAAAAATTTAATACTAATAGAGATTTTTAAACCCATTTATAATATTTTTTATTAAATTTATTATCGTATTTTTTTAATTAATTACTAGTATTTGATTTATTGATTGACTAATCCAGATCGGAACTGGAGAGGCGAGGATGATCCTCTCAACCTAATTTGCTCCATTCGCAAACGCTAAGGTTCGAACTCTTGACCTTATTTAAGGGACTTAGTGTCTCATTCCCACTAGACCAACTGATTACTGATTTATTATGTCCTTTTTAATGTGAAATTTATTATAGTTTCTAAAGTTAAAGACCTTCAAAACTATAAATAAAAGTGTAAACTATATAATTAATTGCTTTTACAACGCTAGAATTTTAAAATAGTCCAATAAAGAGCTAAGCGGTACAAAATTTCCAAAAAAGCGTATTCATTTAATTCACCACTTAAATAATTTTCAAGTTTCTGATATAACCATCATTTTTAAATGAGTAAATTACCATGTCATCGCTTGAAAATTCTGAATTTTTTTCTATATTTAATGTTTTTAATTGTATAAAATAATTATACGATAGTATTGATTAAAAAAATATAGATAACGTATACATATTCTACATATATAATTATTTAAACTTTAGATCTCTCACGAGAACAACACTTCCTTTTACCTCTAAGACCATTCAATGAGTTTCTGCTATTTAATTATTTTTTATAGTTTAAGGTAATTAAAATGTAATACATATTAAAAAATTTATCGACTAATTAACAATACAAACCCTACATACGCACTTACCCAAACCTAAAATCACTAAAAAAAAACATGATTGCTTGATAAATTATTATTTAATGGTAGCATCCGTGAGAACAAAGTACGTTTTGGAAGTAGTATATTGGATGGGTTAGTGACGTTTGGTAGCATCATCTTTGGTACCTAATAAGTAAACACTGCAAATAAAAAATGTCTAATCGAACTTGTAAAATTTTCCATTCTGAAGAAGTTGATGAATCCAACCCTCCCTCACCAAACCTCCAAATCCATATTAAATAATGCTTTGATATCAATAAAATATTGTGACCATACAGTGCTAAGAAATCTCAGGATTCTTCCGTTCTTCAACATTCTTCTGTTGACACCTGAACCAAAACACCGCCACTTTAATATCTCCCATTAAGGGTTTATTTTGTACCTGACTCAATTTTATTTATTCTTTTTATAAAAAAAATTAAATCCGGGGTGATTCATCTAGTACAGAGTTAAAGTATATTTAAGACCCAATTAAAGGATTAAAATAGGAATTTATAGATTGTTCATCAAGAGTGACAGTGGTAGGATTCGAACTTGACCTTACAGACTTAAATTATAGAATTTCAACAATTTGTACTAACAGTGTTTGACATACCTAACTCGATTTTATGATTCAAATTCGAATTGTATGAAAATAGTATATTATATTTATACTCAACATTTATTTATACTTTTACACTATTATTGTATGCACATGTAACTCTCTTGTAAAATCAATTATTTAAAATTCAAATTAAACACTTCTATATCCGCTCAACAAAACTTGAACTATGAAAATTTTCTAGCGTGCACTTAATTATATAACTAAGGGTAACTACAGAAATAATCACCTTTGTTTGACTTTTACAAAATTTTACTTACTGAATTCAAAAAATATAAGATTTTGTCACTTTCGTTTCGTTTTAATTAAGATGTGGTAACTAAAGGTTAACAATTTGCTGACGTGATACAGTAAGTATAAAATTAAAACTACATCATTTTCACGTAGATAATACATTGATTAAGTTTTGGTCCATTGCTCCATTTGTCTTCTTTAGACATCTCTGCTCCATTTGTCTTCTTTTAAGGACTCATGTTGTATTTCTAGAATAATGAAAGATTGCTAACTTCCAACAACAAATAAGAACACCACATGTTCATAGAAAAATGAGAGGATAGGCATCTAAAGATAAAATGAAGCTGGTTAATCTTAGTTATACTAATTAAAATTCAATTTCTAAAGTCAAATCCAACAAGAAACAAGAAGACAAATCAATGGATCCAAATAACTCGATAATCAGATATCACTCTTCGTGGTGATTCTCCCTTGAGAAAAGGACCTCCGGTAAAACATAATCAATAGATCCAAACAACCCTATAACTAGATTCGTGAATTCATCAACTGGACTCAATCCAAAATCCAGTGCATCAATGTCGAATCTTTGTTTTTGCTCAAAAAAAAATCCCATTCTAGATTCATGTGAATCATCGTTAAACCATGTGGCCTGTGCGACCTATATGTAGGTTAAAAGAAATTGATGATATTGTTGACATGGTATATGCGTACGTAGGTTAAAAGAAATTGTACGTAGAATATTGTAGGGTTAAAAAAAGAGAATTGGTAGGGAGGTGGCGATGAATGGAAAGATATGGAGAAAGAAAAAGGGATTAATAAAATTTGGGTTGTAGGTTTAGGGGGGATTTGCAAATTGAGGTTTTTGTGGGGGAGACTAGACGATGCTTTGGTCAAGAGAAACCCGTGACCACAGCTGCTGCTTGCTCATTACCACCGCCCATTTTTTTTTGAATTAATTATTAGTATTAATTATATTGATCGACTAATCTAGATCTAGTATTGCAGAGGCAGGATGACTCCCAACTTAGTTTGCTTCATTCACAAACGACAACGTTCGAACTCCTGGCCATACTTAATGGATATAGTGTCTCATCTCACTAGACTAATTGTTGATACCACCACCCGTTTTACCTATCCTTTCTCTCTCTCTTCATTCATTTGATGTTCCATTTAATATAATTTTTTCTTAAATTCATATTTAGTATCCTACTTATTACTATCATATATTGATTCAAACTTTTATGTGACCATATAAACTTAAATACCAACACTTAATTACAAAATACATCTCATTTAGATCCTTAACAACTTGTTAGAAACATTAAAAATAAATACAAATAATCAATAAAACTTTAACATATATAAAATTTATTTTTATCTAATTCCTCTATTTTAATATTATATATGATTTATTATTTTTAATTTAAGGATTCGTACGTAGAATTTAAGATATTATAATTTATGATTTTAAAATTTAAATTAAATATTAAACTAGATATACTTACTTACACCATTTGTATATTAAATATAATATAAATTGACTACTTTATTGTATTAAAATCTTTGATCGAGTTATCGACTATTAATTAATCTAGAGAGATAGAGATACAATGTTGAGAGTTTGATTAGCTATGCCCGTAACTGAGCCTGAATAGGAAGGATACATGTGCAAGGCCCATAATCAAGAATCTAATTATAATTTTAAAAAATTGGTCTCATAAGTTAATAACTTCTCTTTCCCATCACTCCAACTTCTTCTCATCTCATTCAATTCAATTCATCTAAATTCTATCCCGTTATTATTGAACATCTTTTGTTCTCATAACTTCTTTTCTGAATCTGGATTCAATCTCGTGAATTCTCCCCTAAACGGTACTCTCCACCTTCAGTTTTCAACGCGAAGGGCAAAAAAAGAAGACTTGTTTATTCTCTTTGGATGTTTGACAAATTATTAACATCTGTAGATTTGGAAGCATTAGAAAAAACAAAAGTCTATTATAATTTGTTGTGTATGGAGGCGAGACTTTAATCTCGAGGTTTTGTCCTTTTTCTTTCCAAGTCAGTGGTGGGGAGTCGAGAAGGATCTCTTTCACTATTGCATTTACTCGTGCAAAATACGTAAAATTAAGTAATCAATACACCCAGAAAGAGAGAATTTTGAGTGAAAGAGACTGCTTTGATCACCTAATCATTTAGGGGGGGGGGGGAAAGGCAACAGAATACAGTAAAAGAAATATTTATAGCACGAAGTAACGTGGAATTATTGTTATTCCTTAAGGATCAGAGTCCGAGCATCGTAGATATTAGTGGTGTGAACGATCAATGTCGAAAGGCTGAGAGTTTTCTTTGAACATATATTACCATATACTTACTCCATATTATTTTTTTAAAAAAAGAAAAGAAATATTTATAAAATGTTTTGTAATTAAAGCTATTTGATAATTTCAATTTGCTTTTTATATATAAAAAGAGATATATTCTATAACTTTAACTTTGATATATTTAACATATTAAGTTATAGATTACTTGTTGATTTAATAAAATCATAATATTAACGCTTATCAAAATGATTATTTTGATCTCTATTATTTCTTGTAGCATTTTGACCTCTCAGTATTTTATTTTAGAGCCAAAAAGACTTCTATGTGAATAGAAACTGTTAGTTAACAAACGATTAACGTTTATAAACAAGAAAAATTTTATCCTAAAATGAAACGTTGTGAGCTAAAATGATATAAAAAAAGGAATAAAAGTAAAAGTGACTATTTGATTAAATATTATGAGTATTTTCACCCTAAAATAAAATTTTAAGGGCCAAAACACTCTCAAAAAAGACTAAGGGTCAAAATAATCATTTATATTAGAGGTTAATTTTAAAATTTTACCTTTAATAAAATAAAATATTATATCTCTTAAATAACGTTACAGTCTGAATTTGACATTATAAATTTAGAATAAATTAGTTAAGAGAAGTATTTTTATAACAAATTTTTGTAATATTTTAATTGAATTAATTTATCAATAAATTAAATATTAATTATTAAAAAATGATATTTTGGGCTTAACAAGGATAAGCATGCGGAGAATAGTGTGTAATAGTAGAGTGGCCGAGTTCTCTAGGTCGTTCCAACTAGAATCTATTGCTAACAAGATTTGGTTACCAATTTATGTATGTAATTGGTAATCAAATTACAATTAGGTGGTGTACTTAACAAGAATGATGAAACTTTTGGCTTATTATTTTCACCCACTTCATTATAATAATGTCATCTCTTTGACTTGATGCTATTTTTTTTTATCAATTCAAATGAATGCAACTGAATCGTATATATTTTAAAATGGCTGAATTTCTCAAATAATGCAGTTGAAAAAAAATTGTTCGAATAGGGCACTCTCGAAATTATTTCGTCAAATAGAGTGAATGCTACAGTAAATTCGAAGACTCATTGAAATCCAAGCGACTTATACATAAATTTGGGGGAGACACATGGAGTGCAATGCGTCTCCCATATTTTTTCACCAATTTCATTCTTATGTAATTGTACAAAGGGTAAATTACACAATTAATCATTCTTATGTAAATTAGTACACAAATTCAATGTTAGAGCTGATGGATCAAATTGGCTTCTATATAACAACTTGAACAATGGTCGATGAGTGATCAAAATAGGAGTAAAACAAAAGTTGAGTGATTAAATTGAAAAAATTAAAAGTATAGTGAGTGAATTTGGAGAGGTAGTAAAGTTGAATGATTAATTTTATAATTTAGCCTAAAAAATATGGGAGACGCAGTCCATGCGTATCCCATATTTTCAAAGGGTAAATTACATAATTAATCATTCAACTTTACTCTCTCTCCAAATTCACTCATTGTACTTTTAATTTTTTCAATTTAATCACTCAATTTGTGTACTAAAGGGTATTTTTTTCATTTTTTCATAAATTTACGAAGAGTAATTTTTTTTGGAGTCCAAGCATTGAATTTGTGTACTAAAGAAACAAACATCGTGCTTACATAATTTCTAATTGAAATTGTTGTCCAAAATAGTATCATTATGATAATATCTCATGTATTTTAAATAAAAATAGTTTTATAATTAAATTAATGTAACATCCGCAATACCGGGTTAGTGACTAAATTGAAAAGTTTCAGAATTTGGTGACTAAAGTAGAAGAATGAAATAATTCAATGATTATTGAAAATATATGATGAAGGTTATTTAGTAATTATTAAAGGAAATTAAGGGTATTATGGTCTTTTTCCTTTAAAAGATATTTTTTTCCTTTTATAAGAGTGAAAAAAAACGTGGGAAGAGAGTTATCTGGAAGCTTTCTTCTTCTTGCTTTCTATTCTTCACGTGGGGCTTAGCTACAATGGGTAAGTTGGGTTTTTATAGTTAATTACTGTAAATATTAAGTGGATTTTGATTCTTTGGGTATTAAATAAGCTTAAGGAAAGCTTATATGGGATTTAAACAATAAGATAAAGGAATTTGTAATATGAGTTTTAAGATGGAATTTTGATATGGTATGGTTGTTGAAGTTTTATGGATGAATTTGACTTGTCATCAATCTAATTAAGAAGTATGAAGTGTTAGAATTGGAATTAGAACACATTGAAAATTTAGTGTGATTCTTGAATGCCATGTAAATGATGGAATTTTGGGTTTAAAGAAGTGATTATGGAATAGAAATGAGTTTAAATATGTGTATGGAAGTTAGGAATATTAAAGGAAGTAAAATATGAAGGTTTAAGCTGAAATGAAGTGAATTTCGAGCTCAAAATAGGATTTCTGGGCTAGGGGAATCGATACCCATTCAAGGGGAATCGATACCCCCTCAAACGAACATGGAATTCCAGAATGCCAGAGGGGAACCGATACCCCCACAGGAGGGAACCGATTCCCCCTAAAGGAAAATTGGAAATATTGGTTTAATAAGTTCGTTTAAGTTGCTAGTATCAAATTACAAGGTGTAGGTATCTAATAATTGTCTTAAAATGTATAATTATGTAGATTCAGAGCCTAAACGAGTTCCGGAATCATTGGCAAGTAAAATCGATAAAAAGGGAAGATAAGAGATTGGAATGGACTAGTGAGGCCAGGTGAGTGCATATTAGTATTATATGATGTTAAATGGAAATAAGACTTGCGACAAGTCTATTTTCCATAGTAAAATGCATGAATTCATAAATAGAATATATGTGTATGATTTATACGTGTTGACATGTATGTATATATGTATTATATGGTTGATGTGAATGTGATGATGTTATGATGATTAAACCATATGATATGATAATAATTATATGAATATAAAAGATAAGTTATGTGATAAGATCTTTGATATATAAATGAAATATACTACGTGAATACATGTTATGAGATAATTTAAGTAATAATATGAGAATATGGTAAAAGTGAGTTTATGAGAAAGGATATGAATAAGTAAGCAAAGGTTACATAAATAATATATTAACTAGGAGACTTGAACTTCAGTGATACTATGAGCATATAAGATAAGATAGGAGAAAGATTCATATGCTTAAATAAAATTATGATACATTAGTGTATAATAGAAGCTATGGAGTGATATGAAATGATTATAGGAGTTGTACGGAATTGAATTAAGTAAATAGATTAATGTATATAAAAGAAATAATAGAATATATTCAGGTTTATAAGTATAATGTAGGTTAGGTAATGTAAGTGCATACAAGAAATACAGATAAGGTAGATGATATGATGCAAATTATATTATGAATTAGTGATGTAGGAATGAAATATAATATGCAATAAAACTTATGTGTTATATGATAAATATGAACATATGAGAATAAGAGATTAGATAATGAATTGGTGATAGAAGCTATATGACCATGGATTAGGTAAATATGAATAATTTAAGTGATAGGTAACTATGAGTATTTGAGTAGTTCCATGTGAGTTGATTCATATTATATATGAAATATTATACTATATGACTATGTGAGTATATGAAAGAATATAGGTACATGCAAGTTATATCGAAAGGAGTTGTGTAACCATGCCTGATATGTATTACATGTATGTGAATATAAGAATAAAATAAACTATATGAAAAGATATGATTCATGTGATGTGAACCATGTGAACATATGAGGAAGTGTAAGTTATATGGATTACATGATATATGTATTTTACAAGAAGTTGGCATGCCAAGAGTCGAGGGTCTATGTGGTCATTCGGGACATATATGTATTTTTTGGAACATGTGTGAAGTCTGGTGAGACACATACTTGATCCTTGGCATATGTATATGATCTTAAGGAATGATATGTGGTCCTTCGGGACATATATGTATTCTTTGGAACATGTGTGAAGTCTGTGAGACACATACTTGATCCTTGGCATATGTATATGCTTAAGGAATGATATGTGGTCCTTCGGGACATATATGTATTCTTGGAACATGTGTGAAGTCTGGTGAGACACATACTTGATCCCTAGTATATGTATATGATTCTTAAGGAACGATATGTGGTCCTTATGGACATTATTATATGGCACTACGGGCAATCTACGTTCCTACGGTCAATTCTATGTGGCACTTCGTGCATTTATATGGCTGTGGTGACACATTAGTGCACACCTCCATAAACTCACATATCTAGTTCTCACGTATGTACATGGGCTAATCAAGAGATATAAACAATATAGTTAGTGATATGATAAATGTTATAGAAATGATAGATGTTGTGTGTGTAGAGTGTTTGATTGAAAAGGTTAAGCATAAAAGTATGTGATTACATGATAAACTGTTAATGATGAGTTATGTGTATGTATTTATTTATTGTAATTAATCTGATATGATTTTTCATGATATGAGAGAATCATGTAATTTGGTATAGCATGATAGAACAGAACATGCATGTATTGATATATGTTATAAAGTGCATTATAAGTTTTTATGCCTCACTAAGTCATAGACTTAGCGTATGATTGTTTCACACGTAGGTTACAGAAGCTAGAAGAGAAACGAAGAAGAGTAAGACAGGTCAACACCTCCCTTACAAAAATTTCAGATCAGAAAATAGAGAATTTAAATGTTTTGGTTATTTTGAGTATAGTTGACATATACTAATTGGTTGAATTAGTTATGCTCTGATTGATTTTGGGTATTGTGGTCAATTTATGTAACTAAACCGCTTTTACTTTAATGAAATGTTTAAATTTTCTTTGAATTTTGTCAAGAGTCAAAGTTTGAAAAGTCAATGTGACACTTCATACTCGTATCCGGGTCGGGTACGGGTTGAGGGTGTTACAATTAATGTCAAATATATTCGTAATACCAATTTAAATTGAATATTTAGTAGATATAAAGTTTATATATATATATATACACGACTAACATAAAAATATGAATGATTAATTGTGTAATTTACCCTTTGTATATTTACATAGTGAAAACATATGGGAGACGCATTGAATGCGTCTCCCCCAGCGTCTTCGGATATACTGTAGCATTCACTCTATTTCACGAAATAATTTCGAGATTACATTATTTGAGAAATTCAACCATTAAAATTTTGGCCATCCTTTTCCATGGATTGGGTCCATTCAATTTTAACCCCTCATTGGATACCTTTTGAAGATGATTATATAATTTTAATTTTTTTTTATAATATCCTAATTTTGTCTGCACAATTCAAGCCATGTCGAAGATGATTGAAAACTAATTTGAAAGTGTATGCACATAGACGTCAACTTCATTCAAGCGGCACGAGTGATTATGAGGTATTTCAGTAATAAAATTTTAAATCTGTATGGCTGTCGGCACCTCTTACAATGTGAACCACCTCAAAATTCTAACTGTTCTCAACACTGCCTACAGCACGAATAGCCATAGTAATCACTCAACACCTTGTATAATAGTCATGTTTTTTAATAGTATGTAGCGATTTTGAGATATTATCTGTTTAAAAAAAATTAATCATTAATAATATATGCATAAATACAAATATAATTATTTAATCTCTTGATCTTTAAAGAGAACAATAATTTTTTAATAACTTACATTATTAACGAGTTCTTATATAACATATATGTTAAAACAACACTTTACTATGGTCGAAGAATGTGGAGGTGGTTGAAAAGCGAAGATGGGTGGAGTTGGTAGCATCATAATTACATGTTAATGTGAGACCAAGGGGTCCAACCTTTTTAAATTGCAGTCCAAGTGAAGCTTGTCAGTGGTCAAACCTTCTTATCAAACCCTAACAATCAATAAGACCTGTCCCCGTTACGTAAGGCAAGGAAAGCAAATTTTATGTTAGTTAAAGATGTGAATTTTATAAATGTAATTATTCGAAATTAAATTTTTTGAAAAGAACATCAATTTTTATTATTTAAGTTGTTCAGTAAGATAACATAATAAATATTGATGTTATATTAAATGTATTGGATGTTAGTTTCTTTTAAAAAAATCCAAGAATATTATGTTGTATAATAAATTATAGTATCAAAGTTTCAATATTATAAATAATATAAATTAGATCAAAAAATCATGTTATAGTATTAAATCTAGATTAAGTAACCAATAGATATATTACTCAAAATGTTGTTATATTACTTAACCTATGGTTAAAATGAAATGTTAATTTATCTTGCAGTCCTAAGTTTAAGTCGATGCATATGTAAATGCATATACATTATTAATAGTTAAAATAATTATAAATTACTGAAATTTTATCTTATAATCACTCGTACTATTATATATAAACGGCAGCGAAATGAAATAGGAGAGGTGAAGAGATAACGAAGAAATTGCAGATGGCATAAATGAGACAAGGCAAAACACAGAAGGGAGGGTGCAGATGAGAATGAAGAGACAAGGATGAGGAGCAGCAGCAGCGATGGGATTGAATGGAAGAGGTGAAAAGTGAGGTGACCCCATAGTTTGACACTCTGACAGTATTGATTTCTTGGAGACCTGCAGATGAGAAGAGCTTTGTTGGGACTATGAAGTCATGGAGTTAATGACCAAACAAGGTATCTCGTGATTCCCGTTGACTTATCCACAAAATGACAATTCCAACGCACTCACTACCATTCCTCATCAATTTATTCTGTCGTTTTCATTCTAAGAACCTGGATGCTCTTTTGCTTCCTCATCGTATTCATCCTAAATTGTCGTCCTGTCAATAGTATCATCAACAAATGAATAACTGCAAACAAAACAACCCTCAGCATGATGGATGCGGTTTCTAACGTAACGGGAATAGGCCGAATCAGATTAAGTTATTCTCTCGCCTTTTGGGCCTAACGTAGTGTTTCAACCCATGAAATTCTTGCAATAAAATGGAGCTCGAATCCTAACGTTTTGCGAATGAAATAAGTTTGATTGAAAATATCGCTTTTATTATAATGAGTTTGTACAATACTCAATCAGAAATAGTTTATCAATAAATCATATATAGACGATTAAACCAAAAAAAATATTACACTTTATTTATTTAGGGGGTGTTTGGTAAAAAACTTTTTGAAGAGCCGTTAGCTTATTTGAGCACATATAGATGATTGGTAGTCAAACCCTCTATTTTTAGTGTTCGATAAACATCTTTTTGAAAGAGTTAATTGTACAAAATAAGCTGAAAGTGAAAACGCTGGAAAATCCAACAGTTAAGGAGAGCTAGTTACAAAAAAAAGATGTTAAATGATATATTTGACCTTATTATTCCCATAATTACATCATTGTCATAAAACATAATCTAATGAAAGAGCCTCCATCCTAATCCACTTGATTCTCTCATGATGAATTAGTGAAATTTTATTTTATTATTCTATTTTAGTTGTAAATTCTCAAGTATATTTTAGTTAGGAAAATATAACAAAACATGAAAGTAAAAAAAATGTATTGTTGATGTTTTACACAAGGTTAAAAGTATGTATCAATCTCACAAGGTTACTATTTATAAATATTAAATTCAAAAAATATATTCAAAATTTTTAAAAATATTCACTAATTTTCTTAAAATTTTTTTAATTCATTTTCAAAAGCATTTTATCCGAATAATTTCACCCAAATAAAGACAAAAGTATTATAAAACATATATGCACTTAACAACTAAATGTATCATACCCTTATTTGTCATTTTACCCAATCAACTATCAGTTATCAACTAAATTTTACTAAGCACTTCAATATAAACAGTTAATCAAATCAATTTCTCAAATCAACTAATCAAATTAGTTGGTTAAACCAACTACTAGACTAACTATCAACTATCAGCTAACAGTTGTTTGCCAAACACTTCCTTAAATTTTTTGGTTCTTAATAAAAACTATATTGTGCAGAATAACAAGTTTTATGCATGGTCATAGTTTAAGTTTTAGTTTGTTTCTCATGTATAATAATATATTTTTTATAATTTGTAGTGTTGGTAAGATAATATATATTCATAATCTTTTTTAATCATTAAAAACGTACACACACCTTGTAGACGCAATTACTCGAACCTATAATCTATAAAAAGAACATTTTCTTTAATTACTGAGACCACTTGACGTGTTCTCACGTATAATTACATTCATTTGTAACATTTCGCATCTATATAGTGACACTAAAAGCTTTTAAACATCTACTTTAAAAATTATTGATAATTTTTTTTTACTAATCTAAGGTGATTACAAGTGGTAGTATATGTTCCAGTGACTCTTAATCATTTGCGCTTAACTCGAAACTTTTAAGTACAACAACCATTCTTTAATTGCTGAGGTAGCTTATTTCGTTCCGATAGTTTTTTTTTATTGAAAGCTATTTTTGTCTTTTGGTATTTATCTACAGACACTGAATTTAGCCCATCTAACTTTGTTACGTTCAACTTTTCTGAACAATGGAGGATTTTATGTAAATTTTAATTCGAATCTTGTTTGGGCCTTAACTGAATTGAATTTGATTTTAACATGTGAGATTTGAACTTCAGGTTTACTTAATATCTTTTGGGCCAATATTGGTCTAAACACTTTAGTAGGCCGATTCATTTTAATTAAGCACCAAATTGAAAATGTGGGCTAAAGTAATTTGTATATGTTGTAGGCTTTTATAAATATAATACAATTGAATATTATTACTATTCTGTTTTAACTATATCACACATTTAAATTTAAAGAGATCCCTATTTTTTTACAAATTATGATTTACCCCCCTTAAGTTTTACAAACCTTTTGATTTGATTCAAATTTGGTTTTGCTGATGAGAGTGATGGGTGCCTCAAACTAGGGATGAACACAAGATCCAAACTCGACGAGTTCTGACACGACTTAGTTTTATTAGGTTAGATTAAAAAAAATGGGTTCGGGTCGGGTCAGATTGAGTCTTTTTGATAATGAGTTCAAGTTAGGTCAGGTTCGAGTTTGAGGTGAAAAACACTTGACTCGATTCGAGCCGAAAAGTAATGTAATTATACTTTATAATTAGGGAAAATGTAATAATACTCATCTATATATTATTATTTTCAATTATATCCCTATTTTATCAAATAAAATTAAGAAATATATATTTATCTCAGGCAGGGTACCGATTTTACCTCAAAAGATAAGTCAAGTTTCGAGTAAAGGTCTTTTTTTTATCAAATTGAATTGACCGAAAACTCGACCCAACCCGAGCAATGCCAACTACTACGTCCAACCGAAGTCCTCGACTCGTGCAACTCATTTCCTCCTGATGTTCCTCGAATTGTTCATTAATAAAAGAACTTGCAATTCATAAACCAAAAAAATAATAAGAAGAAAGAAGAAAAGTAGTAAAAATCAATAAACTCGTAAATTCCTGAGCTAACTCAAGAAATCTTCATCGACTCATCCTTATACCTCAGTTAAAGCCATTTTTGAGGCATGGTATACAATACTGTGAAGAGCTCAGGGTTAAGGTACAAGGATTGATGTTTTTTTTAAACAAAAATAAATAGGGACAAGACATATCGAGGAAATTGAAGTACGTGTTGAAAAAAACAACTCCGTGGCCGGATGCTGTCGAGCGGCAGCAATTTAAGGTGAAACAAGAGACGATTATTTAGGATTATCAAAGCAGAATAGTTTTGAGAAAGTAAACTGTTTCTTTTATTAAAGGTAAACTGTGTCTTTTATAACCCAATATTAAATCTAACAAATTCTTAACTAATTGTCAACTAGCATCGAACTACTTAACTGTCTAATAAATCTAACAGTATGATTGAATGAGATCACTTTGAACTGAGGTCTTAAACGAGGAACAACTAATAGAATAAAGGCTCTAAGATAAAACTAAAAGCTTTACCGTGGGTGAAAGTGAATTCTAACCTCTCTTTTTAATTGACAAAGTGAAATTCGATAAAAAAAAAAATGAGAATGCTAAGTTGTTATGAGAAATGATATTATTTTCATATAAATTATTTTCGAGTTTAAGTGTTTTTAAAATTATAGGTTTGTTGGTGTATCAAATAATATATTTTTTTAATTTCAGAAACAGAAAATAAAATTCATTTTTCAAAAAACTAAACATGTTTATTTTCTTTTGAAATTATCATTAAAAATTATAAAAGTATGAAATTGACACTTTAATTATAATTTAGTATTAAATTAAATATTAGTCTTAGAATTAACATGCCATCGTTAAAGTGTTAGCGATATTTAACTAATAAACGATTAAAAAATTTAGTACTAATAACTATTTTATATTTTTTATGGTCGATTAAAACAAAAGAATTACGAACAGTTAAATTAGTAATAGTCGAATGGATTTGAACCCTAGTGTGGCGTTTGATTGGATGGAATCCTTTGGAAGTGGGGAATTGGAATCCAATTCTATCATTTTCCCATGTTTGGTTCAAGTTTTTCAAGGGAATTGAAATCCCTCATGGCTTCAACTTTCCATTAAATGAGGGAAAGTGAATTCCATCCAAGAATCGATGGAATTTAATTCCCTTGTTGGAGGAAATTGAAATTTGACCATACTACCCTCATCAATCTTTTGGTAACTTATTCATATATTGAATAAAAATATTTTTTTATTATTTCGGGTCGGGTCGGGTCGGGTGAAACTTTATTTTGGTCAGGTCGGGTCGGTTTTTTTAAGTGTGATATTCGGGTTGGGTCGAGTTCGGGTTTAGGGTGAAAAATACCTTACCCGAAAATATATATAATTTTACCTTATATATTTAGGAATAATTACAATAATACCCATATATATATATTTTTTCAATTAAGTCACTATTTTTATTGAATAAAAATATTTTTTATTATTTCGGGTCGGGTCAGGTTTCTAATTAATATATTCGGGTCGGGTCAGGTGAAATTTTATTTTGTTCGGGTTGGGTTTTTTAAGTGTGGTATTCGGGTCGAGTCGGGTCAGGTTTTTTTAAGTGTGATATTTGGGTCGGGTTCGGGTTTAGGGTGAAAAAAACCAGACCGACCCGAAAAAATATATAATTTTACCTTATATATTTAGGAATAATTACAATAATACCCCTCTCTATATATATTTTTTCAATTAAGTTAATATTTTTATTAAATAAAAATAATTTTTTTTATTATTTAGTGTCGTGTCGGGTCAGGTTTCTAATTCATATATTGAATAAAAATAGTTTTTGGTATATTTTTTGGTAACTAATTAACATACTCCGATTGAAATGTATCGAAATATTGCTCTATCTTTTGGTAACTTATTAACATATTTTGATTGCGATGATTTTAAATTATGATGTTTATTAGTATGATTTTTATAATTTATTGAAATGAATAATCAATCAATAAAATAAAAAATTAATATTTTTTAATTTTTATGATATATTATTACATGTAAGTTATAAAACAAACTAAATAAAGCAAAAAAATAAGAAGGGCAATTCTGTCATTTTACATTATTGAAATCAAATTCATCTGACATGTCTGCGAACCAAACATAATATGGAATTGGATTCCAATTCCATTTCCTGCCAACCAAACAAAATATGAAATTGGATTCCAATTCCTGACAGATTACAATTCATTCACAGATTTAAATTCCCTCATAAACATTCTAACGAACCAAACGCTACGTAGAAGAATTTAGCGTAATTGTCAAGAGCGTAAATCATAAGATTTATTTGTTTATAATATATGAAAATGTGCTAAGTGATGTGTCTTGTAGGGTAGGGGACAAATGCCAAATTCCAAAATGAAAGCGAAAGACGAGAGAGAGAGATACAATTCAATCCATGTGATAAATAAGCTGCAATGTATGTGTCGGTAGAATAACAAAATTAGTCCTATTGGATTTAGACTTCAAAACAAAACCATTTATATTACCTAAAAAAATTATTTAATTTGCATGATTAACTTTATTTTTGTGAAACCCAAAGCCAGGTAAATACATTTTGAGACCTGGATTAAATCTAAATAAATAAAATGTAAAGTATATAAATGATCACTTAACTTTTCAGATGATTACATTTAGGTCCTCCAACTTTTAAAACTTGCAATACAATCACCAAACATTTAATTCGTTTGCAACATGACCTCGACGTAACATCCGTTTCACTACCGTTAGGATAAATTATATAAATGGTCACTAAAATTTTTAGGCGCTTGCATTTAGGTCCTCCAACTTTTAAAACTTGCAACACAATCATCAATTATATTCTAAACCCCAAAATCCAAAATACTTCAATTACATTCTAAACCTAAAATTACAAAATACTTCAATTACATACCCAACCCCAAATTCATAATCCATTCTCAAAATATGCTATAACGAACTGAACTTGAAGCAACAACCTTAAACCCTCAAAACATAACCGTTCCAAAAAAATTTAACCAACTATAAGTGAACAATAAGTGATTATGTTGGGTTTAGGGTTTAGCATCATGTTGGACCTAAATACTCAATTCAATTTATAAAAATAGTTGACTCGAAATTTTTTCGATTTAAGTTTATAAAATTAAGTCAAGTCGAATTGAATTGAATTTTCGAGTTTCTGTTTAAATTTAATTATAAATATTTATCATATTATTATATTATCTGATTCTAATTCAGTTCAGTTTATAAAATAGTTGACTCGAAATTTTTTCGGGTTGAGTTTATAAAATTTAAATCAAGTCGAATTGAATTGAATTTTTGAGTTTCTGTTTAAATTTAATAATAAATATTTATAATACTATAGTATTATTTGATTCTAATTTAAATAGTTTTTTAACCATATACAATAAATATATTTCTTCATATTTTTTCCATATGTGATATACATATATCATACAGAGTCAAGAGACTTGACTCAAACTTAAAAGTTAATCCACTAATTACTAAAAATTTTGAGATATTCAAGTTGTATTTAACAACTCGATTTTAACTTGAAAATTTTTAAGTTGAGTTTATGAAATTACAACTCAAAGTCAATTTGTATCAAATTTGTTGAATCAATTCAGATCAAAAAATAATTTTTTCGAATCAAATTGAGTATTGTTCAATTATAGTTGGTTAAATCTAACTTTTAAATCTTAAACCCAACATAATCACTTATTGTTATAGACCTAAAATGAACTAAAATGTTGTTGATTATGTTGGGTTAATTGGTGAGAAATTTAGCATTTAGGGTAATGTTTTTAGGGTTTAAGGTTGAAGTTTAGTTTGATATGCCATATTTTGAGAATGTATTATGAATTTTGGGTTGGGCATGTAATTGAAGTAATTTGGAATTTGATGTTTAGAATGTAATTGAAACAATTTAGAATTTGGGGTTTAAAATGTAATTGATGAATGTGTTGCAAGTTTTAAAAGTTGGGAGACCTAAATGCAAAAATCTGAAAAGTTCAGTGACCATTTATATACTTTACCCATAAATAAATTCAACTTATTGAATGATGTTATCTTTCGATATATATACCTAAACTATTCCGGTAGTTAAAATTTTATTCACTTAAACCTACTTTCCCAAGACTTTAAAAAATTCTAATAACGAAGCAATTCTAAATACCTACCGGTAGATGAAATCTGAAAAATAAAATTGAAAAAAGAAAAAGAAATAATTATTTTATGAATTGGATATCAATCAAACCTTACAGAAAACAGGTTGGCTGTCGTTTTCCCTTGGACTTGGTACCGTTTCTAGGTTCATCAACCGCGCCTATTATTATTAAATAAAAAAAGTAATTCATTATTTTTTTATTAAGTTATAATGGATTATAAATTAATATTTGTTTTAAACACTCTTGATCATTTTATAATGAATATTAATCAATCACTCTGTTGCAGTAGTTGGTGTTCGAACACATGATATGTAGGAACAACAACGATTCCACTAACCACTGAGGTAAATCAATTATGATAATTTATTAGTTTTATTATTAGCTAAAGTTGTTAATAATAAAATACAAAATAATGTATATGTGCTAGGTAGAAGTAATTTTAGGGTTTTGCATGATTAATGTTGTGCCGTTGGCGCCTGATGCGTCGGGTTGTTTTCGGTGACTCTTGAATGGTCGGGGTCTCCGGTTACACAGGAGAATCAACGTAGTGCTAAGAAAACTAGGAATGATATGGGAGATGGAGTCGCGGGGGATGATTTGATTGTGAATTTACAATAAGATGTGGGGGGTATTCAGATGAGCGCGAAGGAGGTGTCGATGATGGACGTGGGTGATACTGGTTCTGGTTCGGTTAATGCTGGACAACCTTGCTCAAACGGCACAGAAGGAGGTGCTTCAAAAACCTATGCTGCAACACTTATGGGGGCAGCGGGGGATGGAGGATCGGTTGATGCTATTTTTCTAGATTGTGATGTGGAACTACAGGAGGGCGTCGTCCACGTAGATAGAAAAAGGCCATACCCTATGGTTCACTTCTCCGATAGGGTGCATGATACGATTGATGCAAATATGAAAAAGTCAATAATTGTTCGACTTTTGGGAAAAGAAAACTGGTTATAGGGTCCTTTGGAACAAAATCATGATGTTATGGTAACCTCATGGTAAGTTTCAATTGGTGGACCTAGAGAATGACTACTATCTCATTCGGTTTGAACACGAAAGCTCTGATGGAAGGACTGTGGATGATATTCGAGAGCTACCTGACTGTGCAGCCATGGAGTCGTAATTTTAACACATCACATAACTATCCCTCCCAGATTATGGCGTGGGTTCGCCTCCTTAGTATCCCTTACAGGTATTATTGTAAATCTTTGTTTCGTATGATAGCTTCAGAAATTGGGAGGGTCATAAATATTGATTACAATACGATCGTTGGTGAGAGGGGGAATGTAACACCCCCAACTCGTACTCGACCCGAATACGAGTCTTAGGTATCACATTGACTTTTCAAACATTGACTCTTGACAAAATTCAAAGAAAATTTAAAACTTTCATTAAAATAAAAGCGGTTTATTTACATAAATTGACCAAAATAATCAAAATCGATCAGAGCATATTCAACTCAATCAATTAGTACATGCCAACTATATTCAAATTAACCAAACACATTTAAATCATCTATTTTCTGATCTGAAATTTTGTAAGTGAGATGCTGACCTGTCTTGTTCTTCTTCGCTTCTCTTCTCGCTTCTTTAACCTACGTGTGAAACAATCACACGCTAAGTCTATGACTTAGTGAGGCATTAAATTTATAAAGGAACCTCTAATTGCTTAAACATGTATGAACATATTACTTCATGATGTCACACAATCATTATATATAATATAATGTACACATATACACATCACACATTATTTCCATCATTAATCTTATTCTATTATCCACATTATTATCATTTATATCCTTTAATCATACTTTTCATCAACATATGACTCATTCAAACCATACACACATCATCATATCAATCATATAATACAATTCATATCACAAAAACATATACTTCACAAGTACCATCTTCATTGTTATCTCTTTATTTAGCCCATGTACACTTTTGAGAACTATAGATATGCGAGTCTATTGAGGTTGTGCACTAATGTTGTCACCACAGCTCGTATAAATGCACCGAAGTGCCACGTAGAATTACATCAAAGTGTCGCGTAGAATTGCACCGAAGTGCCACGTAGAATTGCACTGAAGTGCCATATAAAATGTCCCTAAGGACCACGTAGAAAATTTCTTAAGAATCATATACATATGCCAAGGACCAAATATGTGTCTCAAAAGACCTCATACATGTTCCAAAGAATACATATATGTCCCGAAGGACCGCGAAGACCCTCGACTCTTGGCATGCCTACTATACCCCTAGCTCTCATGACACATATCATGGGCATTATCTTTTATATTTTTTTCCATATTCATGTAAACAGATCACATATTCATATAAACTCGTAGCTTCATTTACATATACATGCAATCACGTAGTTCATGTAAATTCTCATATCATTTCGTATTCAAATATCTCATAGCATTTAACATTTCTCATGTGTTCCTATAAACATGTCATACATATCAGGCATGTTTACACAACTCATTTCTATATAACTTACATGAATCTATATTCTTTTTCATATACTCATATAATCATATAATATAATATTTCATATAACCTCATGTATCACATCACATAGATACATACTCAAGTACTCATAGTTACATATCACTTAAATTATTCATATTTACATAATTCATGGTCATATAACTTCTATCACCAAGTCACTTATCTTATCTCTTATTCTCATATGTTCATATTTATTATATAACACATAAGATTTATTGCATATTTATATCGCATTCCTATATCACTAATTCATAATATAATTTATATCGTATCATCTATCTTATTCTTTATTTCTTAGTATGCACTTACATTACATAACCTATATTATATATATATATATATATATATATATATATATATATATATATATATATATATATATATATATATATATTACTTCTATTATTTATTTTATATACAAATTAATCTATTTACTTAATTCAATTTCATATAACTCCTATAATCTTCTCATATCACTCCATAGCTTTTATCATACAACTAATGTATCATAATTTTATTTAAGCATATGAATCTTTCCCATCTATCTTATCCTATATGTTCATATTATCACTTAATTGATCATACTACTATGTACTTGCCCAACTCACCTTCTTATTATTTATGTAACCTTTTCCTTTGCTTAGTTCATATCATTTCTCGTAAACTCAGTTTTACCATATTCTCATATTTTACTTAAGTTATCTCATATCATGTATTCACGTAGTTATATTTCATTTCTATATATATCTCAAAGATCTTATCTTTTATATTCATATAATTTATTATCATCTAATATGGTTTATATCATCATAACATAACATATATTCACATCAACCATATAATCCATATATACAATAACATGTCAACACATATAATTCATACACACATATACTTCTATTTATGAATTCATGCATTTTACTATTGGAAGTAGACTTGTCGCAAGTCTTATTTCCATTTAACATCCTATACTACTAATATGCACTCACCTTGATCTCACTAAGTTCCAATCCACTTTTGTGCTTTCCTTTCTTCCGATCGAATCTTAACTTGATAATCGTTCCAGAACTTGTTCGTGCTCGATATCTACACAATCATGTATTTATACTATCAATATCCAATTGATATACTATAATCTATCATTTCTTAGACTGAAAGAAAGATTTATTACATTTCTCATTGAAGTGCATCGGTACATTCTACAGTGCATTGATGCATTCTTTAACATGTGCATCGATGCACTACTCATGCATCGGTACACAAATTACCTTCGATATTTTAATCTTAAGGGGGTGCATCGATGCACTCCTTATGCATCGATGCACTAATTGCATTCGATGTTCATTTATTTGAGAGTGCATCGATACACATTGAAGATGCATCGATGCACACTACCCAGAATTACATTTTAAGCGCGAAAATATCTTGTTTTAACCCTAAATTCTACTTATTAATCCCTCCTTATACCTTAAAGCTTATATATACATATTTAAACCTTCTTATGATACTATAACACTTCACCATATCTCATAATTCACCATAATTCTTGAATCAAAGAATTTCATCAAATTTTTCATGTGTTCTAAATTCAATTCTATCACCTCTAACTTTTTAATTAACCCTTTGACAAGTCAAATCCATCTTTAGAACTTCAAAAATCTTTCTATAACAAAAGTTCATTTCTACACCCTTCTTATAATTTCCTTTTTAATTCTTTATTCTTGATGTTTAAAGCTTATATAAGCTTTCCTTAAGCTTATATAATAATCAAAGAATCAAAATCAACTTATAAATCCAAGAATTAAACAGCTGAAATTAAACTCACCTTTAACTGATGCTTACGGGGAGAAGAAGAAGCTGAAGAAGAAGACTATGGATAGATTTCCTCATTTCTCACATTTTATATTCCTTAAAAAGACATAATAAAAATCTTCTCTTAGAAAAGACCATAATACCCTTGTTACTTTCCAGCTTTACTATTAAATCTATGAACTTTTAGCTTATTTTTAAAACAAGCATATAGTTTTCAAAATTTGTAAATTAGTCACAGACCCTGAATTTCGGGATGTTATAGGGAAGTTCGCAAGACTAGCAATTGTAGTCGATCTCAATAAACCACTACTTCCGTTCATTGGCATTGATGGATTTGCTCAGCTATTGGAATACGAGGGATTACAGCATATCTGCTTTCATTCTGGTGTATATGGTCTTTCGAAGGAGGAATATGATAAGAGGCCTGAAAGTGCATCGAAGACTGCGGATAATTCAAATGGAAATCCGGTTTTGCAACAAGAAAATGAAAGTCATTCCCAGGACCTCTATGGTCCCTGGATTGCAGCGCAGGTACAGTTTTACTTTTATACTTTGTGTTCATTATATTTCTACCATATTTGCAATTGACCATATTACTAATGCTATTCCTTTGTTAATTTCATATGCCGACTTATGGATTCACTGGTCGGGGTAGGAGATACATCTGGAGGCAGTACCCCGAATGATCATTATTTCTGGATGCGACCTGAGGACATTGATTACCCGCGTCCTGTATATAGTTGATCCGATCTTGCTGCTGAAATGGCTGCTGCTTTGGCTTCTGCTTCCATCGTTTTCAAAGACAACAAGGCATACTCTCAAAAGCTTGTCCATGGTGCCAGGACACTCTTTCAGTTTGCTAGGGATCAAAGAGGCAGATATAGTGCTGGTGGTTCTGACCCTGCTCTCTTTTATAATTCCTCAAGTTACTGGGATGAGTTTGTTTGTGGGGAGCCTGGGTCAGTTAGCTACTCATCCTAAACTTGCCAAGCATTCTGGTGCTTTCTGGGGTGGCCCAGATTATGGTGTTCTTAGCTGGGATAATAAGCTTGCTGGTGCTCAGGTAACCCTTCTACTTGTTTTTATAGTTTTGTTCCTTGTATGGCTGTCCGCCCTGTTTTTGATGATTTGATATAAAGAATCTTTCCAGTAAAAGTTTGCTTGGAATTTGTATTTTAGCTGTGGGATAATAAGTAGCTACTTTGATATGCAATCTATTTAGAATGGAGCGTTTATCAATTTTTACAGTAACTGTGTACTACTTGCCACAATATGCTTCTAGGGTTATGGGCTTCTGTTGATTTCTATCTGTAGACTTCCTTTAAAAAGCTTCCATGTTCATTGCTAATATAACCAACGTTTTTGTGTTTTAGGTGCTTCTGAGCCGGTTGAGATTGTTTGAGTCCTGGGTATCCATATGAGGAAATATTGTGTACATTTCATAATCAAACTAGCATAATTATGTGCTCATTCCTTCCGGTTTTTACTAGCTTTAATAGGACGAAAGGTAAGCATATCCTGCTCTTTTTGACCATGCGATACCCTAATGTGTTGGTTATGTTTCTTTTCCGTGACCACATCAACTTTGGACATTTACGCAGGAGGTTTGATTCAGTTAAACCATGGAAGGCCTCAACCTCTGTAATACGTTGTCAATGCAGCCTTCTTAGCCGCCCTATACAGTGATTATCTTGATGCTGCTGATACACTCGGATGGTACTGTGGTCCAAATTTCTATTCAACTGATGTCCTGCGTGAATTTACCAAAACCCAGGTATGTTTTAGTATGTTCTTCTGGCCAAGGCATTTTAGGGCAGGGTGACCCATAGTTTGTTCATCTGGCTGTTATTTTGGCAGATCGATTATATTCTTGGAAAAAATCCTCGGAAATGAGCTACGTTGTGGGCTTTGGTAATCATTACCCAAAGCATGTTCACCATAGGGGTGCATCTATCCTCAAGAATAATGTCAAATATAGCTGTAAAGGGGGATGGAAATGGAGGGATACGAAGAAGCCCTACCAGAACACTCACTTGTGGGAGCCATGGTTGCTGGACCTGACAAGCATGATGGATTCCGTGACGTTCGCACCAACTACATCTACACAGAGCCGGCTCCTGCTGGCAATGCAGGTTTGGTTGCTGCACTTGTGGCACGGTGACAAGTCAATCGGGATCAACAAGAATACCATTTTTTGTGCGGTTCCACCAATGTTTCCCACACCGCCACTGCCTCCGGCACCTTGGAAACCATGAAGAAGCTTTTGATCTTTCTTCTGTCCAAGTTGTGTGAGATTTTGGAATTAGTTTTCGGTACGATAAAGACCTTAGAAGTGAAAGAAAAACGCAAGAAGGCAAGTGAGGAGATGAACAATTAAACAACCAGCACAAAATTTGTCGTGGTTCGGTTGTCGGCATTGGGAATCAGACAAGCATTCATTCAAAACTTGGATAATTTGTATATGAAAGCCTATTTGGATAATGTGGTATAGAGACAAGCGTGCGTGTATGATATTGATATTGTATTATTTGAAACACTGAAATTGAGTCGAATAAATCTGTATTTGATGTCCGATTGTTACAGAAATCTCGCCTTGGCTATTTCTTTCAAGGTTTTTGCCTTAAATAGCAATAAAAGTAGAACTGATGTTGTAAGTGTTTGTTATCCGCTTGAACAGCAAGTGTAAATGACAAGACATGTATGGTTTAATGTAACGTGAAAACCTTTTGCTGTAATTGTGTAGTGAAGAAACTACAACTCGACCATGCAATTCTTCCTATCGAAAGTCGCAGTGTCTCCGTTCTTCTTCCATCATTTTTCGACGCCCATACCCTCCATATTTGCTCTGTTTCTCCACATTCATCCTAAGACATTGGTGTTGGGGGATTCATCCTCATCTCCCAAGCTTCAAAATGAGATTTGGATCTTCGTATAAAGGTCCGAAGAAGTTAAGAATTTTAGAAGGGTATAAGCTTTTGGGGGATTCATGGAGGATTTGAGAAGATTAGAAAGTTGCCAACTTATATTTTACCTTCCCTTTACTCTTTAGTTGTATCATGATTCCTTTTATTGCTTATTTGTTTAGTGAAGAAGGAAGGAACAAGAGAAATGAGAAGTCTTGAAGAGGTTATTATGGAACCTTATTTTTATTTTTTTTGGTCAATGTAATACATTTTTGTTGTTAGTGTATAGCATATGAACCATAAATGTTGCGTCTTATGAGTCAAATATGTTTGATATGTATTCTATGAATTTGACGTTGAAAATGGTTATAAATGATGCCAAATGATGTATTGATAATGCTTGTGGTCTTAGGAATTGATTTGGGTGTTAGATGGGATGCTTAGAGCCATGTTAGGATGAATCCTCAAATCTTAATAGGTCATTTTTACGTTCTGATTTCGATATTGTTCTTAAAGTATCGATACCCTTTAAATCTCAAAAGAAATCAAGATAAATTTGATTGAAATATCGATATTGTTCATATGGTGGAGTATCGGCCCACTTTGAAGCATTTTCTGGTATCTATACTTCCCATTATAGATGTTTGGCACAAACTACCTTTTAGAGTTTGGAGCTCCATTTCGCAAGAAATAAATAAAACTAAAGTTACAAATTTTGGACACCAGACTTACTTTCTCCCACATTACTAGTGATGCCAACAAGTTGGCTGACGCTTTTTCCCGTCTTGGACGCTAGACTAACCTGGGAAACTTTTTCAAAATGACATTGTGAGACGACGAAAGCAACGAGGTCAACACAAAGCATATGAATTGGATTAGGAAGTGTTTGCAGGGACCGACTTATGATTTTATATCAATGAATGAACTTCTAAAATTTTACGAGGGGTATACTTATAAAATTCTAATTGACGAAAATAAATTTTTAATAAAATATATGATAATTTTAAGTTTTTAAGGGAACAACTACTCTCACACGCCTCTCGACTAGGGATGGCAATGGGTCGGGTCGGGTCGGGTTTTTGGGCCACCTGACCCGACCCGAGAAGAAAGGGTTCTCCACCCGTGACCCGACCCGACCCGACAAAATTAATGTTTCACCCGACCCGACCCGACCCGAATACATGACTTAGAAACCCGACCCGACCCGACTCGACCCGAAATAATAATAAAAAAAAAATTAATTCAATGAAAACAGTGACTTAATTGAAAAAAATTATATATGGAGGGATATTATTGTAATTATCCCTAAATATATAAGATAAAATTATATATATTTTTCGGGTCGGGTCGGGTCGGATTTTTTTTACCCTAAACCCGACCCGACCCGAACATTGCACTTAAAAAAAACCCGACCCGACCCGAACCCGAAATTTTTTTAAAAAAATCCGACCCGATCGGGTCAGGTCGGGTCGAAACCCGTCGAATTCGGGTTGAATTGCCATCCCTACTCTCGACTCATCCTTGATAGTATAGTTACGTGAGTGCTTATATTCCCACATCTCTCATGGCAGAATATGTAAATTACATGGACCCTTGATTTGGGAATGAATAAGGATGGGTAGAAGGGGACTTGTAGGAGAAATCATCCCCTTAAAATTTTAAATTATCTTTGATTTTAAATTTTTATATATTTTCTTGTAATAATATATTTTTCTTCAATAAAATTTTAAAAATTTATTTCCTCCCATATAAAATCTCGTGTATATATCCTCACAATGGACTGCAACAAGAACAATAGCTTCGTCGAGGCTAGTCTATGTTAAAGGGCAATTTCCAAAGATTGGCACAAGAACACTTATTATAATATTAATATCCGATATCAATGAATTAAATAATAATTCATCGTCATGAAATCTTAACCATTATCTAATTCATGAATGATGTATAAAATTAATCCATCAAATGCTAATATAGCCGAACTTCCCTTTGTATTTTCAAAAATTGTTGTTATTCGTAGAGGTTACGATTCGAACACCAACAGTTACTGTAGGATGATTATGCGTTCATTGTCAAATGGTTGAAATTATTTAGAATAGATATTACTTTATAATCATCTTAACTTAATAAAAAAACATATCTTATTAAAAATTAAATAGATAGAAAAATAAAAATAAAAATAAAAAACAATGAAAGGTACCATTTTAATGTTAAGTTGGCAAACGACCAACACCAAACAATAAAATCATACAAGGAACCTTATTCATAACTGTGAAAAAGGCGTATCATTAAGGTTAACAGCTTGGTTGTTGAAATCATTCGAGTTTAATAATGTTAAAATCCCAGAGATTAAACCAAAGATATTCTTGTTTTCTGCTTTTCTATTTTTAAATGTCTTATCAACAATGGATCTAAACGGCACCCGTTTATGGCTCTAACATGACAATCGATTAGATGATGACAAGGTAAAAAGGTCAAATTAATTTTTTTGATCGACAAATTCAAAATGATATTTTAGAAAGTTTGATGACGTGTAAAAGTATTTTATTTTTATTTTTATTTAAAAAATATAATTTATTTTAATTTATAGTAGTATGACTAAATTGATAGAATATGTAAATAACAAGGACTAAATGTGTGATTATATCAAAATATTTAACTTTGTTAATGGAGTTAATTCGGGATGACTGCATCTTAATTAAATAAAAACGAAAGTGACCATATCTTATATTTTTTGAAATCAGTGATCAAAAGTGGATAAAATACAAACATAAGTAATCATTTGTGTGGTTAACCCTTAATTTTATAGATAAAAAATAAATAATATTTTTAACTTTAGAAGTTACATTAAATGTAAAATAATTAAAATTTATATTAATTTTTTAAAAATTGAATATTTTATATATCATTAAATTGTAAATTTAAGGGTAAATTGAGTGTTTAGTACCTAAATTATCAAATCTTGGTCTATTTTAGTATATAGGCTTTTATTTTTTTTAAACCATACCTAAATTTTAGTTTTTGTTTCATTTTAATATCTCTGCTCAAAATTTAACGTTAAATTTTGAATTTTTTTTAAAAGTTTAGGTACTAAAACATACCAAAATTGGTAGTTAGATATTAAATACATTAAGTTTTGGACAGTGAAGTACTAAAACAAAACAAAAACTAAATATTAGGTATGATTTTGAAAAATTAAAAACTTATATACTAAAATAATCCAAAATTAATAGTTAAATAATAAACGTGCAATTTACACTAATTTTAATAACTTGACGATACATATTCGTAGGCCAAGAGGGAACGCACGTGGCCTCCGTGACCCAAACGAGAGGACCGTGTAGTGTACACAACCATGTCATTAAAGTCAACGACACGTGTCATCTCTTCTTGCCTTGAATTATTCATACTTTGAAATTTCCGCCTAAAAGTCGGAATTAGTATCTCTTCTGTCATTGAAGTATTTTTCTAATGATTTTTGTACCTCTCAATTCGGCATGTAAATGAAAGGATAAAATATAAAAAGAAAAATATTAATAAGATATAATGGTAAATTTAATTTTTGTAAATTGTTTTGAATGGCATTTTTCTATTTTCTGTTCGTTTTAATATTTTGTTCTCTAATTAATAGTATATTCATTGTTATAAATAAAATCTAAAAACGATCCCACAAAAATTGAAATAAACAGAAGAAAATTTAGTTGACCCTTATTTGTAATGAGATAAGGGGAGTAGGATTATAGACAGCCCCCAACACCAGATTGAGAGTAATTTCCGTGAGAGACCTTCAGATTATGAAATGTCCTCAGTAAAACTCGATCTTACGACCTCAAAGTTAATAATCTTGCGCTCTACCAACTAAGCTGGATGATCATTTCCCAAATAAATAGAATCGTTAAAACCCGAAATCAATTATAGAAGACAACATATTGCAAATCTGAATATGAAATTAGTATTCAATTCACTGCCATTATCGATTTGAGATTTATCCAAAATTATCATGTTTGGATATACTTTCCGAGAAAATAAGGAAATCTTTTCCTAGAAAAATAAATAACAACCCACGACCATTCCAATATATAGCCGTCCACCTTTCTCGCTTCTCTTTGTTACTAATCTCTGCATCTAAGTTAGCCAAAAAATGCCGGGAGAAATTTACATCGCCTCCATCGACCAAGGCACCACCAGCACTCGGTTCTTAATCTACGACAAATCTGCTCGAGTAATCGGTTCCCACCAGATCGAGTTCACTCAGTTCTACCCTGAAGCCGGGTACTCCTTTCAAAACTCGATTTCCTGATCAATTTGTTTATTGGAATTTGTTGATGTGTTTATTGACGTTACTTTTGCTTTGGCGGGGGATGTTAGATGGGTGGAGCATGATCCAATGGAGATATTGGAGAGCGTGAGATCGTGCATCTCAAAGGCAGTAGACAAGGCTACTGCTGATGGACACAATGTTGACAGTGGACTCAAAGCAATTGGATTGACCAATCAAAGAGAAACCACTGTTGTTTGGAGCAAATCTACTGGTTGTCCTCTCTATAACGCGATCGTTTGGATGGATGCTCGTACCAGCTCCGTTTGCAGGTATTCCTTTTCTTTTATCAGTCTCATTCTCTAGTTTTTTCTGTTTGTTGGCTGATTTCTTGTTCGGGGATAAGAAAGCATACTGAATTTTAGGGTGGACGCAGGCGAACTTATAGAATTTTAGGTTGCCGAAACAGATTATCAATAGAAAAAACCTTAAATGTAGAAGAATTTGAAAATTTCAAATTCCATCCGCCCCCTCAGTCCATCCCTTCTGGATCTATTTTCATCTCGTTCTTCTTCCCTATCTTTGATGTTGCTTACTTTTTTGTTTTTTTTCTTTGAATTAGTTGTTAAAGTTTTGGATTATTGATAGGTTTCAATCATGAGCGAGAGAAGTTTTTCATACTTCGAATTGTTTTGATTTATATTCTCTTGGTTTCTGTAAGCACGAATTCCTTTAGTTTTGCTGCCAACGGCCTAGTTTGAGTTCTATGTAATTTATGTTTGAGTTGATCTTCATATTAGGAAATTGGAGAAAGAACTATCAGGAGGGAGAACACATTTTGTGGAATCATGTGGTTTGCCTTTAAGCACTTATTTTAGTGCAGTGAAGCTGCTATGGCTGATGGAGAACAAGGTTGAGGTTAAAGCTGCTATTGAAAACGGGGATGCCTTGTTTGGTACTATAGACACATGGTTAATCTGGAACTTAACCGGTGGTGTAAATGGCGGATTACACGTAACCGATGTCTCTAACGCATCGCGTACTATGCTTATGAATCTCAAAACCCTTGATTGGGATAAAACCACATTGAAAACTCTTGGAATACCAGCTGAAATTCTTCCAAAAATTGTGAGTAATGCCGAGGTCATCGGTAAAATCAGCAAAGGGTGGCCTGTTTTTGATGTTCCTATTGCCGGATGTCTTGGTGATCAGCATGCTGCAATGGTTGGTCAAGCTTGCCTAAAGGGTGAGGCCAAAAGCACTTATGGAACTGGTGCCTTTATCATGCTCAATACAGGCACTGAGCCTGTTAAGTCGAATCATGGGCTACTAACCACGCTTGCATTCAAGCTTGGTCCAAATTCACCGACCAACTATGCTTTGGAGGGATCTATTGCTATTGCTGGAGCTGCAGTTCAGTGGCTAAGAGACAGTCTTGGAATAATATCATCTGCAAGTGAGATCGAATCTTTGGCATCAAAGGTCGATTCCACAGGTGGGGTTTACTTTGTTCCTGCTTTTAATGGATTGTTTGCTCCGTGGTGGCGAGATGATGCTCGTGGGGTTTGCATCGGAATCACGAGGTTTACAAGCAAGTCTCACATTGCTCGTGCGGTGCTCGAAAGCATGTGTTTTCAAGTGAAAGATGTATTGGATTCAATGCACAAAGATGCAGGAGAGAAGGGTGAGGTTAAGACTGAAAAGGGGGAGTTCTTGCTTAGGGTCGATGGTGGTGCCACTGTCAACAACCTCTTGATGCAAATTCAGGTTAGGGCCCTATTATTTTCCTGTTGTTTTTTGTTTTCCTTTTCACTAGCTATTATATTGCTTGTTGCTGCCAATGAATTTTAAGCGTTCCAGTTAGGCCTGCGAATTTCATATCAACATTGTAACCATTCAACCTGGACCATGACACATTCTCGATGCATCGTTTACACATTTTGGCTTAGTACTTTTTCTTAGAATCTCAGCTGCCTGGCAATGGATACCTCTGTGTGTATAAAATCGAAGAGACCATCTAAACCATTCATGCACTCTTCATCCGATCATCTGATTTTGTGTTTTAATCGTGGTTGATCACAGGCGGACTTGTTGGGAAGCCCCGTGGTGAGGCCAGCTGACATAGAAACAACTGCTCTCGGTGCTGCATATGCTGCTGGAATAGCTGTAGGAGTGTGGAAAGAAGACGAACTCTTTGCTTCGGGGCATAAGCTCAGCACCTCAACCACATTCTCCCCCACATTAAGCGAAGAAAAGAGGAAGAAGAAGGTGGATTCTTGGTGCAAAGCTGTTGAAAGAACATTCGGTTTGGCCGATCTCGAAAGTTGATGCATCAACACTTGGTTCTGTTTCAACTTCCTGGTAACATTGTCATATTTTCTCTAGATTTTATTTTTCATTTACATACAAGAATACTATGGTTTTGCATTTCAATGAATACATTATAATAAAATGATTAATGTAATCCTGTTGTAGTCATTGCTTTACTTCAATGATTTTCCTTTTAACATAACTCCTTATTATGACTGCCGAAATATTAAGTGTGTTGTTTATCATATTTAAGTGTTCTGTATTATGCTTTTTTTCCCCTAATGCTTTGCTCTACTATTTTATACAAAATTTATCTGATCTTCGAGTTAATTTAAATTAATCATGTTAAATAACTCAACCAATTTTTTCTTTAAAATTAAAACCACTGGTATTCATGTTATTGGGCCTTTTTGTGGAGGATGCATGCAGTCTCAACAATTCTTTTTCAATTATGTTTCAACACTGTACGAGATGATTTATTCTAAACATTAATTCTATGTTTTGGTTTTTAAAGTATATCTATATATTTATTTTATACTTCTTTTCTATGAAAATAATGTTTATTTATTTATTTATTTATTTTGGAAATTGAAAAACTTGTTTCTTAAATTGAAATAAAGTTTTATTTTCAATCATAAAAAAAACATGTTTGGTAAAAGACTATCAAAAAGGTGTTGAGAAAGGGGACATTTTTAGTTTATTTTGAGGACCACTAAAAAAAATAGACTAGATTCTGGAAATTATGTCTTTTTTGAGGATGAATTTGAGTACCATTAAATTTGAATACCTAAATATAGTTTGTGTGAGATCTAAAAATATTTTTTAAGGTGCATATGCATATGTTAATAATAAAAATAAAGTGGACACAAACAAAATTTTAGAATGGATATTATCAGTAAAATAAGTAATTAGTCAACAAAAATTTAATGGAGGGTATCAAATTGAAATATAAATTAAATTTAGGTATGATTTTGAAAAAAAATAAAGTTTAGGTATTAAAACAAAATAAAAGTGATAGTTTAAATATTAAATATGTAGTTTACCCAAAAAAATAAAGAAAAATAAACTCAAATTATTATGAAGCATAAAAGAATGGACAAAATATATTTTATTTAGGATAATCATTCGTTTTTATAATAGTATACAACGTTGCGTGAAGTAAATTGAGAGATACTAGGGTTACTTTTTTTTATAACAAGATACTAGGATTTTATTAAATAAAAAATAAGATATAATTAATATTAACACAATCTTAACAAAAACATTTAAAGGTCTTGAAGAAAAATAAAACCAAAATATTCTTTTAAATATATGTTTCAGTCTTTTAAAAAAATCTAATAATTATCAATAATTTCATCTCCTATATTTAAAATTAGATGTAATATTAATGTAGGCATAAAAATCGAGAGAATCAATCTAACAGATTACTCCATGAATGGTTCTAAATGCATCCATGAAGTTCTATAAAAGGGGTCAAACTATACAAGACTGTCAATCTTTCATAATTAGAAGGTGTGATGTGATGAATGCAACATCAAACTATAACATGGAAGAGATTCTATGAATAATAATGGGAAACACTATGACATGTCAGAGATTCTCTTAAAATGGGAAAAGAGTTTTCATTGAAATACGCATTTCTTTTTCTTCAGATTTTATCTTATCCAACGTCAGACACTATATATACGAGAGATGAAGAAAGTGGTCCTCAATACTTTGCCTTTCGTGCATCTTTCTGATTATATTATATATCATTTTCATAGGCTTTTCCATCGTTTTCAATGGCAGCAAAATATTCATTATATTATCTCCAAAATGATATATTAGTTGAGATTTTACGTTGCGCTGCTTCTAATTCTATTGATGACTTTCTCCACCTTCGTTTAACTTGTTGGGACTTTTTCATGGCATCAAATTATAGATTCATATTTGCAAATATTCGACTTAGTCGGTATACCTTGAAACCTTTGGATCGTTCTGAATGGTTGCTCGTACGAAATACTTATGTTTCTTGAAATCCAGATGCATTGTTTAGGGAAGGTATAGTTAAGTGTTTTTCCAAATATTATGTCAATGTTGAAATTGATTGTTATATCTTGAAGCAAGCCTCTACCATGGGTGTCATCGAAGCAACTTATGCTTTAGGTATACAATTGTTTTACATAAAAGAGAGGCTGCAAGAAGGATATCAAGTCTTGTCCAACCTAAACCTAATGCATATAAAGATTAAGCAAAAAAAGAGTTTTGCCACTATATAAACATAACTATCTCAATTATTGCCAAAATTTTCTCGGTTTCGTACATCGAAAAGATTTCACAAATATATTGCTCATGTGATTACACGTTTAGAGGTTGCTTTTATTGTTTCTAGAATCGTGAAAGAAATATTGTAATGGATTTTGTTCTTAGTAGGACTAATTAGATTCAATATGAGATTTGCTATAGATATGAACTATAAAAATAACAAACCATAAACATTATATTAAACAACAAACTATTAAACATGACATGAAGCATACAAAACCAACAAACCAGAAATACCACACATATTTCACAGACTTTAAACAATAAATAAAAGCATACACATACACCTAAAATAGTAAATAAAATCATACACATACACCTAAAATAAACTTTTATTAATGATATTACGATGCTCAATTGCGTTTGAACCATGATTCTGGGTGTTCATCATCTATCTCTATGTTTCGGAACTCATTCTACTTAATTTGTTGGGTAGTTAAACTCGAAGCATCATCATCAACATCCTCAAACTCTACAAACAAATCCACATGAGATACAAAATAAGAGTAGTATGTCTCAATCGTACCACAAAGGTTTACATCATCGCTTAGAAGAAATGTAACATCCCAAAAGTCGAGTCAGTGACCAAAATAGAAATTTTGAAAACTTAGTGACCAAACTCAGAAAATATTGAAAGTTTAGGTTCTTAATTGAAATTTTTTGATTTTGGATTTAATAATAAAGTTTGAAAGTAATAAGGGTATTATGATCATTTTTTAGGGAAGATTTTTATTTCCCTTTATAAAGGGTAATAAGCACGTGGGAAAGGGAGAATTTCTCCAGAGCCTTCTTTAGAATCTTCTTCCTCTCCACCGTGGGTTCTTGCATAAGGTAAGTTGGTACCTAGTTAAGATTTTCTTTCGTTTTAAAGTTGGATTTTGTTCTTGGGATAGCAAGAAAGCTTAATTAAAGCTTAAGTTAGCTTTAAAACAAAAAATGAAAGACTTAGGAGAGATTAAAATTAAGGAGTTTTTAAATGAAATTTTGACGAAGAGTTGAAAAGTTAAATTGAAAGTTAGATTTGACTTGTCATCAATATAATTAAGACATATGAAGGGTTAGAATTAGATTTAGAACATGTTGAAAATTGAGTTTAATTCTTGAATTCCATATGGAAGATAGGATTTTGGGGTTAGAGATGTGATTAATGAGTAGAAATGGGTTTAAATATGTGTATATGAGTTATGAATGTGTAAAGGGTTGAAACATGAAGTATTTGTGATGAATTGAGGGAATTTTCGGGCTCAAAATATGATTTTTGGGTAAGGTGTATCGATATATATTCAATATGTACCGATACATCAAGAGAAAAATACATAAAATATTCAAAGTATACCGATACATTAAGGAGTGTATCGATACCCCCTTGAATAGGAAAAACATCAAATGTAATTTGTGTATCGATATATAGGTAGTGTATCGATATACCAGTTAAGGAATATATTGATACCCTATAGAGTGTATCGATACCTACGTTATACAAGAATGAAATTAGCATTTCTTTTAGTCTAAGAAATGAAAGATTAGAGTATATCAATTAGAATTCTAATATGGATCCATGTATGATTATGTAGATACTGAATATAAACCTGTTCCGGAACAATTGAAGAATTAGAAATGATCGAGAGAAAGAAAGTGCTAGAATCAAGCAAGGCTAAGGTGAGTGCATCTTATTTCATAGGATTATATGAAAGTTTGACATGCGATAAGTCTATTTCCGATAGTATAGTACATGAAGTTGTGATTACAAGTATGTGATTAATATGAAATGTATGTATGCTTGATTGTATGAGTGTATATGTGTTATGTGATCTATGTGAATATATGGTTATAGAATAAAGTATATAATAATAGGAGAATACGATTAATTATGAGAATTAGTATAATAGAGTTATAAAATTTCTAGAGAATTAAAGAAACTAAATAAGATTGAATTATATAATGAAATGGGAATAGTATATCAATGAGGAAACTTGAATATAAAGTAATGATATGAACATATAAGATAAGTTATATGCTAAAGATCTGTAGAGCTATATAAGAGTACATGATATATGTGAACACATGATAATATGATATACATTAATTTATGTGAAACTAACTATGAATTATATGATATAACATGGTGAACATATAAGAAATGATATAATAATGTTATTTGAACTACTTGATAATAAATCATAAGATTACATGCATATGTAATATATGTTATAAGATAAAAAAATATGTGCTTACATGTATATGAGAATATATATATATATATAAGAATAAGAAATAAGCCAGATGATATGTGAATATGAAAATGTGATATGAGTTGTACTATAATAAGCTATGTGATTAAATGAAAAACGATATGAGTTCTATGAGTACCAGTATAAGTGATGTGATTACATGATCACAAAAGATAAGCAATATGATGTGAATGATATGATCAAAGCTATAAGCATATGAGATATGACTATGTGAATATGTGAAACGATATACAAGAGAATGCCCATGTTAAGTGTCAGGAGAGCTAGAGGTATAGTTGGCATGCCAAGAGTCGAGGGTTACCTATGTCTTTCGAGACATATGGATAGTTTACCTATGTCCTTCGGGATATATGGACATGATAACCTATGTCCTTTGGGACATATGGACAATTACCTATGTTCTTCGGAACATATGGATAGGTCATTCGGGAAACAGATTTCATATGCCACTTAGTGGATTTTATACGAGCTGTGGTGACAACATTTGTGTGAACAACCTCATAGTACTCGCATATCTTTAGTTCTCACATGTGTACATGAGCTAACAAAAAGATAACAATAAACATACTACATGTGACATATAGATATTTGTGATATGAATTGTATTATATGATTTATAGGTTAATGGATGTATGATATGACATTGTGTGTATGAATATGATGGACAAGACCACGTGATTAAAGGAATGAATGAAAATTAATATTGATCACAATAAAGATAGGAATAATGATAAGGATATTATGTATTTATATGTGTGCAAGTGTTATATGAATTATTATGTGAATATATATATATGATAGTAGTAATTTTTCAAACATTGTGTTGTGTCACAATATATGTATATGCATGTGTGAATTAGTTGTAGTTTATATTGGGTTTTTATATGCCTCACTAAATTCACGACTTAGTGTGTGAGTGTTTCACACTCAAGTTTTGAAGAGTTTATGGATCGATGGGGAAGCAAGACAGTTCAGTTCTCCCTACCAAAGGTCAGATCAGAAGATAAATGAATAATATGTATTTTAGTATATAAAAATCTAGTTGACATGTATTTAAAAGAATAAATTGTATAAGCTCTGAACAATTTTGTAAACGTTTTGAATAGTTATATGTAAACAATTTAGTATGTTTTAAATTAAGTTTGAATATTTCTCTATTTGAAATAAGAAAATGGTTTAAAAAGTCGATGTAATACTTCTGACTCGTATTCGGGTTGGATACGGGTTGGGGATGTTACAAGAAACCTCTTAAATGATACTACAATCTATAATATAAAAATATATTATTTTCCTCTCGATTTTAACCTTTCTTTTTTTAAGCTTCAACTCCCCAAGTGATTTTTTTTGTTAAAAGACATACTCAAATACTTGCAATAAAAAATATTTGTCTGAATAGTAATCATCTTAGCTAAACAACTAAAGCTTTTGCCTGAATAGATTAAAATTAGGTTTCACCTCGTACACACACACATATATATATGCCTTAGAAAGCTATCCTATAAAACAAGCCTACCTAAATTATTGTGTCTTGTTTATCCTCGTTCGCAAAAAGACATTAAACACCATTCAAAAACTTACTTTATATAAATATAGAATAACGAAACAAAATAAGAGGCAAAAACCAATTAAGAGGAAAAATCTTACTTAAAATAAATGCATAATAAAAAAACAAAATAAGAGGTAAATAATCATAGTAAACACACAATAAATAAAAAGATTGCTCTAAAAGAGTCAGATTCATCAATGTCTCATGAAATATGTTCTATAGTGTTGTGGTTGTCTACTTCATGAGGGTTTCTTCTTATATAATGCTCTTCGTTGTACCGATCCTCCTCCTCATCCTCGTCATCGACCTCCTCCTCCTCCTCCTCATCGTCATCATTACTCTCAACAATATTGTCTCGATAAGGGTTGAATATTGATATATGACCTCTATAGAATAATGACCCTAGAGGTGTATTACTGAAGATCCCACCACTCGATAAGAACTAAAAAAGTTATGAAAAACCAGACATCGATGTTTGTGGCGCATACTACGGTTGAGGTATTTGTGGTGGAAGACCAGTAACAATATAATTTGTGTATGAACTAAATGCTAGATTTGTAAGCATAGTCGAAAAATATCCGGTAGTGGGTGTCATAAAACCCTGCGGGCTCTGTGCGTAACCAAATGGTAGTGACATCTAAACAAATTGATATGGAATTTAGACTTACAGATATGACATCTGAACCGGTTGTGATGGCGTCTGAAATGGCGGTATCCTAATGTGAATTGAAGAGCTAGGGATATAAACCGACGTCGATGGTTACTGGTGCGATGGTTCTAGTGGCATAGCTAAGGATGACTTGGAAACACCTGTTATTCGTCTAGTAGTGGGGGACAATGATGTTGTGACGTCGAACATTTTTCGACGACGATGAATTTCCCCTCGTGCTTCCGCTGAAAGTAAGAATGACTTCCTGTTTGCGTTGAATCATTTAATATAGCCATCTAAAACCATCAAACTAGTTTTTGTTATATATTATCGATGAGGCAAGCGTTGATGTCGGTTCTCCCTGTAACACCCCCAACCCGTATTCCAACCCGGATACGAGTCAGAGATATTACATTGACTTTTAAAACAGAACACATTACAAATAATAGTAAAATACTTGAACTTATATACGAAAAATAGAATAATATACATATGGTAATATAAGTTTACCAAAATATTTAGAGCATACACAACTTAACTCTTTAATTACATGCCAACATCCATTTTCATAACAAAATGACCTACTGATTAAGTTACTTCTGATCTGATAGTTGCAGGAGTAATGTTGTCCAGCCGCTTAACCTTGATCGTCTACTTTATCAGATCCTACGTGTGAAACACTCACACGCTAAGTCATCGACTTTGTGAGACAATATAATAATAATGATAACAAAGAAATGCACTGGAGATGCTATAATTAAATGGAATGATATGAAAATCAAATACTTAACCATGCAATTTATATCATCATGTTCTTTACCTGTCATCATAATATCTTGACATTCATGAATTTATATTAATAAGATTGTTTGCCCATGATACCATACTGAGAACCTAAGGTATGTGAGTACTGTGAGGTTGTGCACTATGCTGTCACCACAGCTCGTATAAATGCACCGAAGTGCCACGTAGAATTTCACCGTAGTGCCGCATAGAAATACACCAAAGTGCCATATAAAGTTGTCCCTAAGGACCACATATCATTCCTTAAGAATCATATACATATGCCAAAGATCAAGTATGTGTCTCAACAGACCTCACACTTGTTCCAAAGAATACATATATGTCCCGAAGGACCACATATCATTCCTTAAGAATCATATACATATGCCAAAGATCAAGTATGTGTCTCAACAAACCTCACACCTGTTCCAAAGAATACATATATATCCCAAAGGACCACATATCATTCCTTAAGAATCATATACATATGCCAAAGATCAAGTATGTGTCTCAACAGACCTCACACCTGTTCCAAAGAATACATATATGTCCCGAAGGACCACATAGACCCTCTACCCTTGGCATGCCAACTATACCTATAGTTCTCATCTACATAACATGGGCTTTCACTATTCACATAATTTATATCGCATAGGCATATTATTTTCAAATATTTATCACATAACTCATATAACTTTTCTTGCATATTCAGGTCACATAATGCATATGGTATGAGTTCATGTCAAGTATCATAATATTGAATCTAGACTTATCACAAGTCTAGAACTGAATAGAATACATATTTATGCTATGCATATGCACTCACCTAGATTTCTTTGTCTTTCCCTCGATTGATCCTACTGGTCGATGGTTCTAGAACTCGTTTAGGCTCGGTATCTACATAGAAATTCATTGATACTTATCAATATACTAGTTAGTATATTCTAAGCTATCATTCTTAGGCTAAAAGAAAAGTCATTTTCATCTTTTAATGGAGGTATGCATCGATGCATAAATCTTATTCGATATTTGTATTTAATGGGGTGCATCGATGCACTCCTTATGCATCGATGCATCGATGGCATTCGATGTTTTTTTTTAAATTAATGCATCGATGCACTTCATGTGCATCGATGCACCTTAAACAATTTCTGGGATTTATCATTGATGCATCGGTGCACAATGAATGTGCATCGATGCACATTGCCCAGAATTGTCATTTTAGCACGGAAATCTCTTCTTAGTCTACTTAATACTTTATATTACCCCTCTTTTTATATCCTTAACTTACATACTCTTACTTAAACTACTTATTATTCATTCCATACTTTCAAAACTTAGAAATCCGATTCTCCATGTAGAGTTTAAGAATCTAACCCAAATTCCAACATGTTCTAATTTGAATTCTAACACTTCATACCTCTTAGTTAGCTTAATGACAAGTCAAATTTCACTTCTAATTCTTATTAAGAACCCTATTCCAAAATTTCACTTTTCTACTTCCTTTCTTTAATTCTTCATACACTCCTCATCTTATGGTTTTAAGATAATCTAAGCTTTCCTTAAGCTTAGTTATCAACTAAGGATCAATAAGAAACCTTAAATTCATCAAGAATTTGATCACAAGAAAACTCACCTTTAGCTTGGCTTCACGGCAGAGAAGGAGAAGAAAGAAGAAAGAAATATCCAGAACCTTGTTTCTCTCATAATCTTACCACGTGGATTTAAATATCCTTAAAAAAACATTTAATTTATTTCCTTGCCAAAAGACCCATTTGCCCCTTTAGTTCCCCATGCTTTGCTAATTGATCCTACACCAAATATTTCAATCAATTCCTTCAACTTTCAATTTATCTACTTTGATCAATAACTTTTAAAATTTCACAATTTAATCACTGACCCGGTATAGAGGATGTTACAAATCTCCCTCCCTTAAGAAAATTCGTCCTCGAATTTTTATTGTACGAATAGATGGGGATATTGAAGTCGTATATCTTCTTCACGTTCCCACGTGGCTTCTTCTACCTTGTGATTTCTCCAAAGAACCTTGACCAACGGAACTGTCTTACTTCTTAACTGTTTGACTTCATAAGTCAATATTCTCATTGGTTCTTCTCCATATGTCAGATCTGATTGGACTTCTACTTGTTCTGGTGCAATGATATGCGAGGGATTGGACCTATATCTTCGTAACATGGACACATGGAAGATGTTATGGATCTTCTCCATTTCCGGTGGCAAGGATAATTGATATGCCACGGGTCCTATCCTCTTAACAACTTCATATGGCCCAATGAATCTAGGACTTAACTTTCCTTTCCAACCAAAACGTAATACTTTCTTCCAGGGAGACACTTTAAGGAAAACTTTATCTCCAACCTCGAACTCAATCTCTTTTCTTTTAAGATCAGAATAGGACTTTTGCCGATCATAGGCCACTTTGAGGTTATGCTGAATTTCTCAAACTTTCTTTTCTACATCTTGAATTAAATCCGGACCAAGAACACTTCTATCTTTGAGTTCATGCCAATTTAATGGAGTACGACATTTTCTCCCATATAACGCCTCATAAGGTGCCATTTTAATACTGGATTGATAACTATTGTTGTAAGCGAACTCCGCCAGTGGTAAATATTTCTCCCACGACCCTTTAAACTCAATAACACATGCTCGCAACATATCTTCCAATATTTGAATAGTTCTCTCTGATTTCCCATCCGTCTGAGGGTGAAAGGCCGTACTAAAGTTAAGGCGAGTTCCCAACGCTTCATGCAAAGCTTTCCAGAATCTAGAAGTGAATCGAGGGTCTCGATCAGAGACTATGGAAATAGGCACTCCGTGCAATCTAATAATTTCTCTAATATACAGCTCAGCGTACTTTTCTATAGAGAAATATGTTCTAACCGGAAATAAATGTGCTGACTTAGTCAATCGATCAACAACTACCCAGATTGATTCTCTTTTGTTCGGAGTCAAAGGTAATCCCGAAACAAAATCCATCGTAACATTTTCCCATTTCCATTGAGGAACGTAAAGCGGTTGCAATAATCCTGACGGAACTTGATGCTCTGCTTTGACTTGCTGACATGTTAAGCACTTGGACACAAAATCAGTAATGATTCGTTTCATCCCTGGCCACCAAAATTGATCCTTCAAATCCATATACATCTTGGTTCCACCTGGGTGCATCGTCAATGTACTGCAATGAGCCTCTGCCAATAAATCTTTCTTCAACTCTTCATCGTCTGGTATCACAATTCTTTCTTTATAATACAATTTCCCATCAAACTTCACCTCAAAATCCTTAATCTCTTTATTCTTTACTTGCTCTATTCTTTTCAAACATATTTCATATTGGCTTTGCAATTCTCCTATTCGATCCAACCATGCTGGTTTAAGTTTTAACTCTGCACATAGACCACCGTCTCCAGTTAAAGATAATCTTGCATCCATAGCTCGCAAGGCTGCAAACATTTTTCTACTCAAAGCATCTGCTACCACGTTAGCCATTCCGGGATGATAGTCAATTATCACATCATAATCCTTTAAGAACTCTACCCATCTACGTTACCTCAAATTCAGTTCTTTTTGAGTTATCAGATACTTCAGGCTCTTATGATCCGTATATAAGTAACAATGCTCCCCATATAGATAATGATGCCAAATCTTGAGAGTGAATACTACAGCAGCCATTTCTAAATCATGGATGGGGTAATTCTTTTCATGTGGTTTCAACTGTCTCGATGCATACGCTACCACTTTCCCTTCTTGCATTAACACACACCCTAATCCATTATAGGACGCGTCACTGAACACTATGAACTTCTTTCCAGTTTCAGGTTGAACTAATACAAGAGCTTCTGTTAGAATTTCCTTTAAAACTTCAAAACTTCCTTGACATTCAGGAGTCCAACTAAATGGTACGTTCTTTCTCATTAGCTTTGTTAGAGGCAGCACAATCATCGAAAAATTCTTAACGAATCTTCGATAGTAACCGGCAAGTCCAAGAAAACTCCGAACTTCAGACACATTCTTAGGAACTTTCCAATCCATTATAGCTTTAATCTTTTGAGGGTCCACCCTAATCCCGTCTGTGGAGATCACATGCCCCAAGAAAATTACTTCATTTAACCAAAATTCACATTTGGACAATTTGGCATACAACTTCTTATCTCTTAAAATTTGCAGGACGATCTTCAGATGTGTGCTATGCTCTTCATGAGATTTCGAGTACACCAGTATGTCATCAATAAAGACAACAATAAACTGGTCCAAGAAGGGATGAAAAATTCTGTTCATGAGATCCATGAAAGCAGCAGGTGCATTCGTTACTCCAAATGGCATTACAATGAATTCATAATGACCATATCTCGTTCTAAAAGCTGTCTTCGGAATGTCTTTCTCTTGAATCTTCAATTGGTGATAGCCGGAACGTAAGTCAATCTTCGAGAATACCGAAGCTCCTTTTAACTGATCAAACAAATCATCGATGCGTGGAAGAGGATACTTATTCTTGATTGTCACTTTATTGAGTTATCGATAGTCAATGCAGAGATGCATTGATCCATCCTTTTTTTAACAAATAACACCGGAGCTCCCTAAGGTGACACACTGGGTCGAATAAATCCTCTTTTTAACAACTCGTGCAATTGATTCTTTAACTCTTGCAATTCTTTCGGAGCCATCCGATAAGGTGTCATTGCAATTGGAGCGGTTCCTGGCATTACTTCAATTTAAAATTTGACCTCTCTATCTGGAGGTAATCCTGGCAACTCAGCCGGGAAAACATCAGGGAATTCTCGAACTATTAAAATCTCATTCAATCCTTTCTCTGTAGCTCGTAAATCTATCACATTTGCAAGAAATCCTTGACATCCTTGTAGCAACAGCTTCTTAGCTGACATTACTGATATTACATTTACTAAAGGGTTAAACCTTTCACTACTCACACTTATATCTGCTCCTCTTGGACTTTTCAGGGTTACCTTTTTCGATCTGCAATCAACATCTCCATAATAACGAAACAACCAATCCATTCCCAGAATCACTTCAAACTCGTCAAAGGGTAATTCCATCAGATTAGCAGTGAATTCAATTCCCTGAATCTTTATGGGACACCCCTTACAGACTTTGTTCACCCGAGCACTATGGCCTAAAGGATTTGTTACTATAATCTCATTACTCATAGCTTCTAAGGGAATCCTTAAATCCTTTACTAACTTACTTGTTATATAAGAATAATTAGAACCCGGATCAATCAGTACCAATACTAATTTATCGTACAGCTGAAAAGTAACTACTATAATATCCGGATCATCACGGTCTTCACTTGTCTTTAGATTGTACACCCGTGCAGTTGACCGAACTTCAGGTTGAGTAGAGGATTCATACTGGTTCCTTTCTCTGCCTCTTCCTTGTCCTCTTTGTGAGGTAGAACCAATTCTTTCAGGTGGTGTAGGCTCACCAACCCTTAATGGAAAATCCCAGATAAAATGTCCAACATTTCCGCATCGAAAACAAGTTCCAGCAGCCATCCGATAAGCCCCAGAATGATTTTTCCCACAGTTCTGACACTGTCTCACTTGACTCGGAGTAGATCTCCCAACACCAGATCCCACTGACTGCATCTGTCTAGGTCTTGTCTGACTTGCTCCCCTAGCAGACGATGCAACTGATTCTGATCTAGCTTGAGATCGAAATCCGGAGTCTCTTACTCTTTTTGAGGGTGCGGAGCTAGAAGTGCCCGTTCTTTTTTATGTATGAAATCTAAAATCCCCGAATCTCTCATTCTGAGCTCTTTTAAGAGCCTTGGCACGATTGATCACCTCTTGGAATGAGGACAAATTCAATACTATCAGCATCGCTTTCAATCTAGGGCGTAAACCCTCCACAAACCATTCACAAGCCTCTTTTTCAGTAGGCACAAGCTCGGATGCAAACCTACTCAATTTGTTGAACTCACATTCATACTCATATACAGAGCGGTTCATCTGTTTCAAATTCAAAAACTCCTACTTCATCTGCCGAATGAACTGTTATCCTATGTACTTGTTCTTAAATTCATCTAAGAACAAAGACCAAGTCAACTGGTCACTGGGCATCCTTATGGTGACGTTCGTCCACCATATCCTCGCCTGACCCCTCAACAACGAGACAGCTCCAACTAACTTATCCACTTCAGAACAGTGGAGACCATCCAACATGATTTTTAAATCATTTAACCAAAGATCTGCCGCAACCGGACCTTCTTCGGTTTCTCCCTTAAATTCGGGAACTCCTAAACCTCTCAACTCTTTTGCTACATTCATCCTTTGAGTTGGTGGAGCAGGAGGTTAAAGACGCGTTAGAATAGCGTCTAGCATTCTGAAGAACATATCTTGATCTTGCACAGGCACTCCTTGAGATGCCTGTTCTTCACCTTGCCTGGTCAGGGCAGGTGAATTACTACTTTCAACATGCCTATCTTCTCCCGCTTCACTTCGGGAGCTATTATTTTCGGACATCTAATAAGAATAAACACATTGTTCTATTAGCAAAACAACATACTCATACTATACCAGATCAGAAGTTCTCCCTATTTGTTGGCATGTATTCCATTTAAAGACTCTATAGACTCTGGTTTATGCCTAGAATCGACTAAACCATAGCTCTGATACCATTAAATGTAACACCCCCAACCCGTATCCCAACCCGGATACGAGTCAGAGATATTACATTGTCTTTTAAAACACAACTAATTACAAATAATAGTAAAATACTTGAACTTATAATACGAAAAATAGAATAATATACATATGGTAATATAAGTTTACCAAAATATTCAGAGCATACACAACTTAACTCTTTAATTACATGCCAACATCCATTTTCATAACAAAATAACCTATTGATTAAGTTGCTTCTGATCTGATAGTTGCAGGAGTAATGTTGTCCAACCGCTTAACCTCGATCGTCTACTTTATCTGATCCTACGTGTGAAACACTCACAAGCTAAGTCATCGACTTAGTGAGACAATATAATAATAATGATAACAAAGAAATGCACTGGAGATGCTATAATTAAATGGAATGATATGAAAACCAAATACTTAACCATGCAATTTATATCATCATGTTCTTTACCTTTCATCATAATAACTTGACATTCATGAATTTATATTAATAAGATTGTTTGCCCATGATACCATACTGAGAACCTAAGGTATGTGAGTACTGTGAGGTTATGCACTATACTGTCACCACAACTCGTATAAATGCACCGAAGTGCCACGTAGAATTACACCGTAGTGCCGCATAGAAATGCACCGAAGTGCCATATAAAGTTGTCCCTAAGGACCACATATCATTCCTTAAGAATTATATACATATGCCAAAGATCAAGTATGTGTCTCAACAGACCTCACACCTGTTCCAAAGAATACATATATATCCCGAAGGACCACATATCATTCCTTAAGAATCATATACATATGCCAAAGATCAAGTATATGTCTCAACATACCTCACACCTGTTCCAAAGAATACATATATATCCCGAAGGACTATATATCATTCCTTAAGAATCATATACATATGCCAAAGATCAAGTATGTGTCTCAACAGACCTCACACATATTCCAAAGAATACATATATGTCCCGAAGGACCACATAGACCCTCTACCCTTGGCATGCCAACTATACCTATAGTTCTCATCTACATAACATGGGATTTCACCATTCACATAATTTATATCGCATAGGTATATTATTTTCATATATTTATCACATAACTCATATAACTTTTCTTGTATATTCAGGTCACATAATGCATATGGTATGAGTTCAGGTCACATAATGCACTCACCTAGATTTCTTTGTCTTTTCCTCGATTGATCCTACTGGTTGATGGTTCCAGAACTCGTTTAGGCTCGGTATCTACATAGTAATTCATTGATATTTATCAGTATACTAGTTAGTATATTCTAAGCTATCATTCTTAGGCTAAAAGAAAAGTCATTTTCATCTTTTAATGGAGGTATGCATCGATGCATTACACCATGCATCGATGCATAAATCTTATTCGATGTTTGTATTTAATGGGGTACATCGATGCACTCCTTATGCATCGATGCATCGATGGCATTCGATGTTTTTTTTTTTTTTAAATTAATGCATCGATGCACTTCATGTGCATCGATGCACCTTAAACAATTTCTGGGATTTATCATTGATGCATCGGTGCATAATGAATGTGCATCGATGCACATTACTCAGAATTGTCATTTTAGCACGAAAATCTCTTCTTAGTCTACTTAACACTTTATATTACCCCTCTTTTTATATCCTTAACTTACATACTCTTACTTAAACTACTTATTATTCATTTCATACTTTCAAAACTTAGAAATCCGATTCTCCATGTAGAGTTTAAGAATCTAACCCAAATTCCAATATGTTCTAATTTGAATTCTAACACTTCATACCTCTTAGTTAGCTTAATAACAAGTCAAATTTCACTTCTAATTCTTATTAAGAACCCTATTCCAAAATTTCACTTTTCTACTTCCTTTCTTTAATTCTTCACACTCCTCATCTTATGGTTTTAAGATAATCTAAGCTTTCCTTAAGCTTAGTTATCAACTAAGGATCAATAAGAAACCTTAAATTCATCAAGAATTTGATCACAAGAAAACTCACCTTTAGCTTGGCTTCACGGCAGAGAAGGAGAAGGAAGAAGAAAGAAATATCCAGAACCTTGTTTCTCTCATAAGCTTAGCACGTGGATTTAAATATCCTTAAAAAAACATTTAATTTATTTCCTTGCCAAAAGACCCATTTGCCCCTTTAGTTCCCCATGCTTTGCTAATGATCCTACACCAAATATTTCAATCAATTCCTTCAACTTTCAATTTATCTACTTTGATCAATAACTTTTAAAATTTCACAATTTAATCACTGACCCGGTATAGAGGATGTTACACTTCCACATCGTCAACCAGTCTCTATGCTTCACTAACCAATTTACCTCTTTATAGTCTCGTCTATCGATGTTATGCATATTGTCGAGGTTCCTTGGTGCTTCTAGAATAAATTGTGTAAACACAAACTGATGAAGCACACGATCAGTTGAATGTCACTCAACAATAGCATAACAAATAAGGGGCACAACTGCCACCCATACATCCAATATCTCACTAAGGTTAGGTGAGATGCAAACCCTTAATTCGTCGTCCAAATATGGAAACCATTTGAACTAAAACAAAATTATTTATTTCTTATCAAAATTAAAATGAGTTTCAAATTATATAAATACAATTAAATAAAAAATTAAAATTAAAAAACATACCTCTGCACCAGCTTTTTGGTCAATAAGTAATCTAATATCTTGTTATTATTGTGGGATATCACGATGATTTTTTCTATTACTTGACCACCTATTTAATATATATATATATATATATATATATATATATATATATATATATATATATATGTCATTCTATAATAATAAAAAATATTATTTAAAAATAAATTTACTATTGATACCTTGAAAGTAACAGGAAGACATATGACTCATTCGTGATTTGACACAAAAAATTCAGGTGGTACCGTGCCCACGATTGAAGAATCATTAGATAACCGTCAATAGTAGTCTTCTTATAATTCGTAACTCGACACATTTCTCTAAACAAAAATGCTCAATGTCTCAGCTACTTCAAAATCGATCAGGTGCCTCAACCACATACAATGGACTTGGTTTCGAGATTTGTCAGGCATCAATATACCTCAAATGAGTTGTAGTATATATGCCCGGGCAAATGCTTTTTCCTCGTCCTCCGAACAATTTTCGCACAACTCTTTAAATTCATTTTTCAACCACTCTAAAGTTATTCGGCCACCGTTTAAACTAAGCGGACAACTTCCAATATACACCCTGCATAAACCCCCTAATCATCATCTGTCACACCACAAATGGTAGTTCTATCGATCAAGAGCCCCAGTAGCATTGAAATATCCTCTAGCGTAATGATACACTCCCCACATGGTAGATGGAACATGTGTGTCTCCGGCCTCAATCTCTCAATTAGTACAAAAATCTAGGCGGGTTCAAGTTTACAACATCCTTCAATGTTTGCTAAGTAACTGAATTCAACCATAGACAAATATGACCAGATATGCCTCGGTGTTTCCATCTTTTTGTTGTGAATAAAAACTTTTAATATATGATCATTTTCCTAACAAATAAATTTTAACCATTAAAATTTGAACTTCAATTTCAAAATTATTTAAATAAATTTTAATAATTTTAATAATATATAATTGATTTCATAATATTCATAAATTTAAAAAGAAAATAGTTTTGTATTCTTACTATATCGGTAAAATGATTCAAAATATGATCATCATATAATCACAACAATGTGTCTTATATTTTTTTAACTGCAATTAATAAATATTAACTAAATAAGTTTACAATTAAATAATCAAATAAAAAATAAATACTAAAATAAAATAATAATAAAATAATTAATTACTTAAATAATAAAAATATTAATGAATAAAATAATAAATTATAAAAATAGTTATACCTTACTAGATTGAAAATAGATAGGAATGAGAAATATTTAGGAGTGATTTATGTGAGTTGGGGGAGGGAGTTTATATATCTAGTCAGTCGGGGAAATAAGCAGAAAATTAGGGCGAGAGGGGGAAGGCACGTCCCATGGGATGCGCTTTCTAGGGTTGTCAGAAAACCCCAGTAAGACACGCCTCTAGGGATGTACCTTTCAGGGGTATCAGTGATTTTATTAGGTGTCAACGATTTTCAGTTAAGACGTTTCCTACCATTCGAGTCTTTCAATTAAGACGTTTCCTACCAATCGGGTCTTACTCCTAAAGCGTGTTTCACTGAATGAGCCTCCTTCTCTCAGGTGTTAGATCATATAATATTTACGAAATGGTGATTGATAAATAATATTTTATTTATACGATGATTTTTTATTAAATTGACACAAAAGTGATCCTTTTTTAAGTCTTAAAAAATGACTTGGATAAAGAAGAAAAGATTGTCATTAATTGTGTTAGTGGGTTGAAAATTGAAAAGGTATGGTGAGAGGTCAAAGCCGTGTTAGATAGGGCATATTTAAATTCTTTCGGTTTAATTGTCAACCCTGTATTTAATTTAATTGCGTGCAGCGTCCCAGCCCCTTCGCTTCTCTTTTCACCAAGTCGTCTAACCTTTTCCAATCTCTCTGCTTTCTTTCTTTTCCAAATTTACTAAAATTATAGTACTTGTTTCCCGAGCTGTAAACGATTTATCCCAAAAACTTTGAAATAGTGCATGATTCGATTAAAAAATATATGAGTTTAAAATTTTTAAACTCTACTCGAATTCAAAATCATAAGCTGAAACTCGTAAAAGTTCGAAAAGGAAAAAAATTTAACTCCACTCGATTAAAACCTCAAACCTAAACTCGAACATGAATCTTAAATAAATAAAAACCTTATATTACATTTTTTATAAAATAAACACATAAGTGTTAATATTATTAATAATTTATTTTTAAAAAATCTTAATATATTATATTTTCGAGTCGCTCACGAACTTTTCGAGTCGATTATCAAGTAGTTCTTTTCGACTCATTAAGAGCTCGAGTCGAGTCGATTACATTCAGTATTTATCGAACTTTGACCGAATTAATCTCGAATAATTCAAAATATATCTCTTCTTATTTACAATATTACTTGCTTCACTCAAGGCTAGGACACCATTATTCATCTATGCTCATAAATACTAATCAATTTTGTATTTTAATATTAAATAAAGTTCAATTTTATCCTCAATTCTTGTATTAAAACATAAAAAATCAAATTAATAATTTAGTGATTAAATAAATAATGTATTATAATATTAATAATCATTCAAAATTAGAATTTCTAAAAGATTTAGAATTCAAAGGAATGAGTTGAAAAACTAGAAAAGGGAGAAAGTAGTAGAAAAACGATTACTAATGACTTTTTTTTATTGTCCTCTGTTATAAAATTTTGATTAATCTAAATTGACCCTGATTAATCTAGATTAACTCAAATAATATACTTAATTTTAATAGATAAATCCATTTACGAATATTTTTTACAATCATAAAAACTCGAATATAAAATTTTACTTAAATAATATCAAATTTCCTAGTTAACCAAGACATTAATAACAATTACTAATAAATTTGACATTTTGGACGCGTCTATTCAGTATTATTACAGCAGCAAGAGTGTATTCCCTCTCCTAAGGACACATTGCCCCATAAAAGCAGTGTCCCGTGAAGCTTTTCAAACCCTTTAAAAGAAAGAAGCAAGCCCCCCGTAACACCACCACCGCCTCTTCAATGGCTTCCTCTTCAAAAACCACCACCTTCGTCCAGGCCGACCCTTCAACCTTCCGCACCATCGTCCAGCTCCTAACCGGCGCCGAGAAGCCCATTTCTAGCCTCCACGAACGTCGACGAGCCCTCGACAAGCTCCAAATCAACCGCAACACCAACGGAAAGAACGATTCCCCGTGTGCCGGACAAAGAGGGTCGTCGGTTTCATCACCCATTTCGACGCTGGATTTCGTTCCACTCCTCAGCCCACCACCGTCGAACGCCAAGCGAACGAGGTCCACAGTTGTAGAAGAAGAGGAGGGGGAAAAGAGAGGGCTTTATTTGCATAATCAAAGCGGTCCATTGAATACGCGGCGGCGAGGAGCAGAACCTGAGTTGTTGCATTTGTTTCCTCTACATTCTCCCAGTGAAAACATCCACTGATAATGATTTGTTTTCTTTTGTGTTTTTATCAGAGATTTGTTCGTCTCCATTGATTAGTTTTTCTTTGATGGGATTAGAGTTTGTGATCTTGATTTTGTCATGCACCATAGCAGTATAAGTTCATTCTAATTTGCGTTGAGAATTTTAGAAATCCATGCCTTTTTGGCGATGATACGTGTCGTAATCGGTTTTCGTTCGGATACGAATTTTTAATCGGTTTTCGTCCGGATACGAATTTTTTACTTGACGGGAAAATAATGTAAATAAATTAATGATTTTGATTTTTTTTCTAAAAGAAATATTTTGGTCGTCATTAGCCTTTTGAGTTAGATATGTCGAATACTTAAAAAATCATCTTTTAAAAAAGTTTTTAAAAAACATCGATTAAAAGATAAACTGATCTGCATTTTAACTAAAAATTCATTCTTTTTAATAATAAAAAGAGATTCGTGGTCGGTTATGTTTAGGGAAATATTAACACCCCTACAACGCCCAAAATTGGTACTTTTTAATTATAAATTGTCTCTTATTATTAGAAATTAAAATTTAAAATATATTTAATTTAAATTTATTAATTTATATAAATAAGATATTTATTTATTTAAAAATATCAGAAAAGAGCTTCTAGGTGTTTTAAGACAGCTCTTTCCTTTGATATTAAAAAATAAATAAATATTAAAACATTTATCTAAAAAAATAGATTAATATATACAATTTATAAAAGTAAAATATTTATTTATTTAAAAATATCAGAAAACAGACATCTAGTTGCTTTAAGACTGCCATTTTCTTTGATATTAAAAACTAAATAAACATTATTATAAAATTTTTATAAAATTAATCAAATAATATATTAATATGATTAAAATAATAATTATTATTAATTTAAATATATAACAATAAAATAAAATTGCAATGTAATAAATAAAATTAAAATTATATGATCAAAATATAAAGTATTGAAAATAAAAGATCAAATTCGAAATATTAAGAAATCTATATCCTAATATTTTAATTTAACCTTAATTATTTATTCAGAGCTAAAATAAAATTTATAAAACTATGAGGGACTAAATGCGATATTTATCCTAAATATATTATTTAATATAAAGGACTAAAATAAATAAAATTAAAATTAAAGAACCAAATTATAAAGATCTAAAATTGGGTTCAGTGACTAAAATATAAGGTTATAAAATTATAATGGCTGCGGAAAGGGTTTTACCCTTATCAAATTACACACATGTCCTGACGCCGTTTAAGAGAGGGTATAAATACCCTATGCTGGCTGGCCCGAAGGGCCAGCATCTCATTTCTCATTTCTCTCTTCTCTCTCTTAAACTGAGAGAGAGATTTCTCTCTCGCCTCTCTCTAGATTCCTCCAATCGGAGGAAGGCTGGCCACCAGTCGGCAGTCGTTTACCGCCGGCCACCGCATCCGATGGCCGGAAAATTTTATTTTTTACCAAAACGTATATCGGACCGTCCTAATGACGGTTCCGGTGACCGTTTTTCTTAAAAAGCTCCTGATCGGAGCAAATCTATAAAAATACCTTCGGGTATTTCGAATGTTTCGTCGGCACGTAGCGTCTCCGGTCACCGCGTGGTTTTTTCGGTAAGTTCTTTCTCCTTTCTTTCTTTCTGTTTTGATTGCTGCTGAGGGTTGTTATTATTTTTTTTTCTGTTTTCTGTTGTCTGTTCGGTATCTCTTCGTTGCTCTCTGTGGTCTATTGGTTACTGCCTTCGTTGCTCTCTGTCTCTTTTTTTTTCTTTTTGCAGGTGTGGTCATATAGTCTCGAAGAGGCTCTCGTCGGACGAGTCAATAGAGGAAGCTTTGGTGAGTCACCAAACTTCCAGTGGTGACTCACCTCTAGAGCAGCGACGTGTATGACCTCGGGATGCTTCTGGAGCATTCTTATGAGGTGGTGTCAAGGTAGCAAGGCGTCGGCAGCTGCTGGTTGGGTCACCTAGCATTGAAGGTGTCGGCTGGCTGACGAACGGCGGCCATGTGGCCCTAGGGTATCATAACCCTAGGGTTTCTGCTGAAACCATCTGAACCGTTGGATCAATGCTAGATCCAACGGTGGAGAAGCAAAGCGGCGGCAGCACTAGGATAGAAAACCCTAGTTGGGTTTTAGGGTTTCTGATGGGTTTACTCAATTGGGCCAGAATTGGGCTCATGTTTGGGTTGTAATTTGTGTCTGTAATATATAATAAATAATAATATTAATAATAATAAAAATAATAATAATAATAATAATAAATATAAATATAAAAAACCAAATGTAAAAAACTAGAGCCTTCAATATGAACACGATTTCTCTTTGTAAATTAATGAATGAATAAATATTTTATGGGTAAAGTACATAAATATGTCTCCAGTTTATAAATAGTCGTTTTATCGAGTATTCTATTATTAAAATTTACAAAAATAATATTTTAATTTTAGATTATTATTTTATTAAATCTTATAATTATTAAAATTTATAAAATGATCATCTAATTTTTCGTATACTCAATGATTTTTGTATTAATAAAATATTGGACCAAATTACGAATGTATGACCTAAATTGCGTTGCTATTGGTTTAATTTCCCTCCTGCATTTCTAGCACTCCGTAAAGTTTGGCGCGATCTTCCATTTCGCAAAAGGTAAGCTCTCCCTCCCCCATATCTTTCCGTTTGTTTCCTGGGAAAATGAAGGAAACCAATTCTTATTCTTTCTGCTACCATATTCTCATGGGTTCTGCATCAATAGGAAAAGATAACAAGTATTCAAACATGAGGTTAAAGGGCTAGATGGGAAGAGTTTGAAGAATTGGAATTATACTTAAAAGTAGCAAAATAACTCTTATCAGATCATTTTATTCATCGACCACTAGAGGAAGGATGAACAAAAGGAGAAGATCACAGAACCAAAAAAAGGAGAAAAGGGAAATCACACACGGAAACAAAAGAAAACAAAAAACAAAAGTCATTAGTAATCTTTATTCATCGACCACTAGAGGAAGGATGAACAAAAAAACAAGGGAGAGGACCATTTGAAAATCAATAATCCAGAGAGCATAGCAACAAGAAAGGGGAGCTGGGGCAGTGGTGGTGAGAACAGAGAGAAAATAAAAGAGAGAAGAGGGGCGCTCTTTCCTTCGGCCGACACACCGCTCCGGGGATTGAGACATCTATCTGACAATCCGAGCAGTTGAAGACTCCGTTATAGTGAGGGGAACCACATAGTTAAAAATGACGCCAATTAAACGGTGGTCGATAGCGAATCCGAGAGGAAAAGATGAGACGTTTATCGACCATTCCGTGGATTTGAAAACCGTTTCTCGCAAAACCAAGGCCATATTCAAGCTCCCGATATTGAGGCGGAGCTTCCCTCGAAGTTCGGCGTTAACGATCGCCCGAGTGTGGCGGTGGACGACAGCTTTCGTTCTGGCGAGAAGGTGACAAAACGCACCCTTAATCTGTTAACAGGTCTGGAACTGTTTTGTGATTCAAAAGTTTTGAAATTATATGTTGCACGTGCATTTTAATGTGTTGATAATATTGTACTTGTAGTTATTATAATTTTGAATGAACCATTCTTTGACTCCTTTTTTTTGAATAATTTTGTTTCTGTCCCTATTGAATGTTTTTGTAGAAAAATGATGTTTATGCTTAGGGTCTTAATTCTTGCTTTTGCTTATTCTGGTCATTAGTTTCCAATCTTTTTATTTAGGTCCTAATGTTGGGATTGTAAACTTTCACTTGTTTGTATTCTGGACATGATATTTCTGAAATTTATATTCTAGTCCTACATGCGTCTATGGTTGTATTTTAATCATAATGTTTGAAATCTAATTATTTGTGGTTCATGACCTTATTTTTGTTCAGTGCATAATTTTAACCTTAGACTTGCTTACCTTTTGTTTCAATCATTATATTGTTGTCTTCCTCATACACATTTATATATTCGTAGTGGTATATTTATTACCATATTAGGAATTGAACATAATCTTTACCATGTGTGTACAATCTTTATATATGAAAGTGTATTGCATGATTTATATTCGTTGTCTTAAATATGAACACGTAAATATTATGTTTGTACTCGCATGTTCATCTAGATCTAGGTTGTTGCATTGTTTATTTATTTAATGCATGGTAACCTCATTTGCATAACTCGACATAATACATAATCGAACTAAGGGTAATATCCTTTTAAATTAAAATTGTCTTGAGTGGTCTGTCTTAACTGATTAGAGGGTCGTTATGACCATTTTAAGTTAAAAGTGTATCCCGAAAGTGAAACTAAAAATTGATTCGTCACCTAAAATTTGGGAACGAAAGAAAAGGAAATGTTCGTTTATTTAAATTTATCGAGAAAAGATTGTTACAACTCATATAAGATCTAGTCTCGATATTTTTAAATTATCGAACATTCTCTATCTTTCTAAAATGACTAGGTAATTTTAATTTAATTTATTTGAGTGTTTTTTGAATATTGTAAAATTCACTTTTTTGTTGTTTTACAGGATCAAAAATTAAATTAAATTCGAATTTGTAAAGTTCATTGCAAAGACGTTAATTAATCGATTAGGTACTGATTTAGGGCTTTGTGGGGGTGCTAATCCTTCCCCACACGTAATCGACTCCCGAACTCATTTTTTGGTAACGTATACCTCAATTTGTTTTTTTAATTAAAATTAATTCTTATTTAAAATAACAAATTTTTTTGGTGCCCAATCACACCCTAATCAAATATTGGTGGCGACTCGTCGAACCGTATTTTTCGATGGTAAGTAAAATCCAAAAATTTTCGAAACGAGAGGTCTTTTAAATCACATTTGTTTTTAAATTAAAAATAGGATAATTAAGAATTAATGTGGTTTTCAAAGTCTCACTTTTAAGGGAAAATCGTTTTGACAGCTTGGCGACTCCGCTGGGGACATTTTTTAGAAAGTCAGGCCGATAGTCAATTAATTAATTGTCTTTGCAATTGAAAGTTATAAATTTGTTTTAATTTGGTTTTTGATCCCTTGTTTGGTTTTTAATAAGTTTTGTTTGTATTTTGTTTTTTTTAATTTAATTCGATTAACAATTAAATAGTTGTACTGATCTGTTTGCTAATGGTTTCAGATTATTTGTAAATTGAGAACTGATTTTTGAGTGCTTTTATTATGTGTTTTTTCGCTTTTTCTCACACATTGCACAGTTGCATTTTCATGACATGAGTTAAAACCCCGCTCCATCCTAATTAAGTAGGAGTGAGAGACTATGCCCTCGTGTGGTTTTCACCTCCGCATGGGATAGTGGATCGCTCCTGGAGCTCACGCCTTATGGTCCTCGTGATGGTATTTACCTCCGCACGGACATAAGGAGGTGTGTTCCCTCGAAATTGAACTCGATCCCCTAAAGCCTGTGATGAGCTAGGATTGAGGGTTCGACAGCCCAAGGGGGCACCGGCAAGGACAATTCGAGAACATATTACTTTAGAACCGAACCCAGCATATAGTGAACATAGAGCTCGAACTTAGGTCGATATGAGAATTTGTGATATTAACTTCAATTTGTGCCAACTTGCTCCTCAATTCCTCTTGTATTTCTTTCTGCTTTATCTCAAATTTGGATAGCCTATCTTCAGTTTCTTTAGACATTTTTCTTGTGTAGTGCTGAACGTTCTTGCTTCAAGGAAAAACCAAGATCACTTCGTTTGAAATCCTTATTTTAATGAATGAATGTTTTAATGTATTATGACATAAAAATGCAAAAATGCCAAAGGCAAATGTAAATATGTGAATGTAATAATAAGAATACAAATTGTGCAATACAAAAGCAATCATAAAATTACAAATGCAAAGATGCCAAATGTAAATATGCAAATGTAAAAATGTAAATGTAAATTATTTAAAATACCAGAATAGGACATCCAATTATATTAAGACTGCCCTTTTCTTTGATATTGAAAATAAATAAACATTATTATTTAATTAAATATGTTTTAATGCATGATGTAAATTTAAAAATGTAAATGTAAATACAAACGTAAAAATATACAAATGCAAAATACAAATGCATGTATGAAAAGGTGTTACTCAAGAGTGATCATCTTAGAACAGATTTCATTGAACGTAAAAGTTTCGGTACATCAAACAAAACTTTACATATAGGGATATATTTCATTCCTAATTTCTCCAAAGCCAAATTAGTCTACTAGCTTAAGGGACATATTGCTTGTCTGGACTGCAACTTCTTCCATGACATTCTCTTTCATCTTCTGTGTCACTTCTCGGAGTTGCTCATTTTCCCTTGTAAGAGAACCTTTCTGTCCAAGAAGTTTTTGAACAAGATCTTCATATATGTTGCAGTTCTTTTTCAGCTTGGTGACCCCTGTTATCCACTCTTTTGGGGTACTTCCTAGGCCAGCATTTTGAAAGGTTTGACTGATCTTCTGAAAATCTTCATGCATGGTTTTCATTTATGTGCTTAATTTCTTGTTTTGGTCGTTCAAGTCCTTCAAATAACATGCTTGAGCTTCATAAAAACCTCCACTACTCTGAATGCCCTGATTGATGTTCTTACCATAGACTGCTTTTGGTATCAATCTGGTAGGATCCTTGTGTAATACTTTTGGTATTAATATAACCGATTCTCTATGTACAAAACTTCCCTCGATCCTCGTAGTTTCTTCAGGATATTTTTCCTTAGCCACATCATATTTTGTTTGATCATAAAACTTTTTGTCCATTTACGATTTCTTTCCAATTTGATGAACAGTCTTTCAAGTCAACACCTTTTGATTATGTCATGATTATGTAATGCAGACAAAAGAATATAAACAAATTAGAACAATGTAACATGCATGGAAAAATAAGAAAACAAAAATTGAATAATTAGTACCAATTAATGGAAAGAAAAATTCTATTTATCAAGGTATAAATCATAATCTCATGCTTTCTAGTTCCATGCTTTGTTTGGAAAATTTAACCTAACCGCATGATTTCTAGTTCGCATGCATTTATTCAGGAAAAAGAAAAGGAAATAAAATAAATTAAAAGCTAGAGCTTATTTTTCCTTTGTGTATACCTACTGGCATGATTTCAGATCGGGAGAGTTTCTAGGGTTTATTATATGCAGGTTTTCAGTTCTAAGAGTAAAGGTACTCGAATTGTCCTTGTTGATGCCCTCTTGGGCTGTCAACCCTCAATCCTAGTCCATCACAGACTTAAGCGGATCGAGTTCAATTCGAGGGAATATATTTCTTTATGCCTGATACGGAGAATAAATTCTCACGAAGACATAGAGCATATGAACCCCAAAAGCTACTTGCTAGGTCTGACACGGAGAATAAACTCTCACGAAGACGTCGCTTTCACTCCCACTTAAAAAAGGACAAGCTTGATTAGAAAGCTTTATGTTATGCAAAGCAAGTGTTGTGTGTGAGGAGAAATATTCAAACCTCTAACAAATAAATAATAAAATTTAATATTTGAAAATAAAGCATTAATTAAAATAACATATAAATATTATGAAAATAATAAGTATATATATAAAAATTTTGAAAAGAAAGAATTAAAAATTAAATATATGAATTTTTAATTTTCTAATTGATAGAGACAATTAATAATTGGTTTTAAAGATAGACCGTCCCCAGCGGAGTCGCCAAGCTGTCGTAACCGGTTTTCGTCCGGGTACGAATTTTTTACTTGGCGGGAAAATAATGTGAATAAATTAATGATTTTGATTTTTTTTAAAAAAAATATTTTGGGAGTCGCCATCGGCCTTTTGGGTTAGGTAGGTCGAATACCTAAAAAATCATCTTTTAAAAGAGTTTTTAAGAAAACATCGATTAAAAGATAAACTGATCTGCGTTTTAACCAAAAATTCATTCTTTTTAATAATAAAAAGGGATTCGTGGTCGGTTACGTTTAGGGAAGGATTAGCACCCCTACAACGCCCAAAATTGGTACTTTTTAATTATAAATTGTCTCTTATTATTAGAAATTAAAATTCAAAATATATTTAATTTAAATTTATTACTATAATTTTAAGTAAATTTATTAATTTATATAAATAAGATATTTATTTATTTAGAAATATCATAAAAGAGCTTCTAGGTGTTTTAAGACAGCTCTTTCCTTTGATATTAAAAAATAAATAAATATTAAAACATTTATCTAAAAAAATAGATTAATATATACAATTTATAAAAGTAAAATATTTATTTATTTAAAAATATCAGAAAACAGACATCTAGTTGCTTTAAGACTGCCCTTTTCTTTGATATTAAAAAATAAATAAACATTGTTATAAAATTTTTTATAAAATTAATCAAATAATATATTAATATGATTAAAATAATAATAATAATTAATTTAAATATATAACAATAAAATAAAATTGCAATGTAATAAATAAAATTAAAATTATATGATCAAAATATAAAGTATTGAAAATAAAAGATCAAATTCAAAATATTAAGAAATCTATATCCTAATATTTTAATTTAACCTTAATTATTTATTCAGGGCTAAAATAAAATTTATAAAACTATGAGGGACTAAATGTGATATTTATCCTAAATATATTATTTAATATAAAGGACTAAAATAAATAAAATTAAAATTAAAGAACCGAATTATAAAGATCTAAAATTGGGTTCAGTGACTAAAATATAAGGTTATAAAATTATAATGGCTGCGGAAAGGGTTTTACCCATACCAAATTACACACATGTCCTCCCTTAAACAACGCCGTTTAAGAGAGGGTATAAATACCCTATGCTGGCTGGCCCGAAGGGCCAGCATCTCATTTCTCATTTCTCATTTCTCTCTTCTCTCTCTTAAACTGAGAGAGAGATTTCTCTCTCGCCTCTCTCTAGATTCCTCCAATCGGAGGAAGGCTGGCCATCAGTCGGCAGTCGTTTGCCGCCGGCCACCGCATCCGATGGCCGGAAAATTTTATTTTTTACCAAAACGTAGATCGGACCGTCCTAATGACGGTTCCGGTGACCGTTTTTCTTAAAAAGCTCCTGATCGGAGCAAATCTATGAAAATACCTTCGGGTATTTCGAATGTTTCGTCGGCACGTAGCATCTCCGGTCACCGCGTGGTTTTTTCGGTAAGTTCTTTCTCCTTTCTTTCTTTCTGTTTTGATTGCTGCTGAGGGTTAATATTATTTTTTTTTTCTGTTTTCTGTTGTCTGTTCGGTATCTCTTCGTTGCTCTCTGTGGTCTGTTGGTTACTGCCTTCGTTGCTCTCTGTCTCTTTTTTTTTTCTTTTTGCAGGTGTGGTCATATAGTCTCGAAGAGGCTCTCGTCGGACCAGTCAATAGAGGAAGCTTTGGTGAGTCACCAAACTTCCAGTGGTGACTCACCTCTAGAGCAGCGACGTGTATGACCTCGGGATGCTTCTGGAGCATTCTGATGAGGTGGTGTCAAGGTAGCAAGGCGTCGGCAGCTGCTGGTTGGGTCACCTGGCATTGAAGGTGTCGGCTGGCTGACGAACGGCGGCCATGTGGCCCTATGGTATCATAACCCTAGGGTTTCTGCTGGAACCATCTGAACCGTTGGATCAATGCTAGATCCAACGGTGGAGAAGCAAAGCGGCGACAGCACTAGGATAGAAAACCCTAGTTGGGTTTTAAGGTTTCTGATGGGTTTACTCAGTTGGGCCAGAATTGGGCTCATGTTTGGGTTGTAATTTGAGCCTGGAATATATAATAATAAATAATAATAATAATAATAATAATAAATATAAATATAAAAAAAAACCAAATGTAAAAAACTAGAGCCTTCAATATGAACACGACTTCTCTTTGTAAATTAATGAATGAATAAATATTTTATGGGTAAAGTACATAAATATGTCTCCAGTTTATAAATAGTCGTTTTATCGAGTATTCTATTATTAAAATTTACAAAAATAATATTTTAATTTTAGATTATTATTTTATTAAATCTTATAATTATTAAAATTTATAAAATGATCATCTAATTTTTCGTATACTCAATGATTTTTGTATTAATAAAATATTGGACCAAATTACGAATGTATGACCTAAATTGCGTTGCTATTGGTTTAATTTCCCTCCTGCATTTCTAGCACTCCGTAAAGATTGGCGCGATCTTCCATTTCGCAAAAGGTAAGCTCTCCCTCCCCCATATCTTTCCGTTTGTTTCCTGAGAAAATGAAGGAAACCAATTCTTATTCTTTCTGCTACCATATTCTCATGGGTTCTGCATCAATAGGAAAAGATAACAAGTATTCAAACATGAGGTTAAAGGGCTAGATGGGAAGAGTTTGAAGAATTGGAATTATACTTAAAAGTAGCAAAATAACTCTTATCAGATCATTTTATTATTCTTCTAGATTTTTTAAGCTCTCTGTCGAATGATTCTGGAAATTTTATGTATTTCATTTACCGTCGAAAGCTGCTAGTATTAATTTTCCATATAAAATGGGTTTGGGATAAAACTTCCCTAGTTTTAAAAATGCAGATTTATGCCTTTACTCAAGTCCTTCCATCGTCAACTATGATCGAAATTTTTCTGCAATAAGGTTTTAACTATTATCATATAAATTGATAACCATTTATGGACGCACCTGTTTATCAATGTATTTATAGAATTTGAAAGGCATTTCTGTGATTGTGTCTTCTGAACTACATGGAACTATAACCTATTGAATGATATTAGTGATTAAAGGGAGTGTTGTTTGTAGACATACGTTTTGTCCGGGGTTATGTCGGAGCGTACCGGAAGCAATGACATGCCTAAAGAAGAACCTAATCCGTTGAAGACAAGCCCAATGACCCAGTAACATTATCATCTAAGCCAGTCCACGTGAAGTCCGGGAAAACCGAAAAAATGGTTATCGGGAGTTAACCAAAACAAAGTGGGGTGAGGGTCAGTTTTTATTGATAAAAAATTACTGGAAACGGAAGAGAGGGAGGAATCAGTTTTTTTTTAATCCAAAAAATAGAGACCAAAAGGAGAAGATCACAGAACCAAAAAAAGGAGAAAAGGAAAATCACACACGAAAACAAAAGAAAACAAAAAACAAAAGTCATTAGTAATCTTTATTCATCGACCACTAGAGGAAGGATGAACAAAAAAACAAGGGAGATGACCATTTGAAAATCAATAATCCAGAGAGCATAGCAACAAGAAAGGGGAGCTGGGGCAGTGGTGGTGAGAACAGAGAGAAAATAAAAGAGAGAAGAGGGGCGCTCTTTCCTTCGGCCGACACACCGCTCCGGGGATTGAGACATCTATCCGACAATCCGAGCAGTTGAAGACTCCGTTATAGTGAGGGGAACCACATAGTTAAAAATGACGCCAATTAAACGGTGGTCGATAGCGAATCCGAGAGGAAAAGATGAGATGTTTATCGACCATTCCGTGGATTTGAAAACCGTTTCTCGCAAAACCAATGCCATATTCAAGCTCCCGATATTGAGGCGGAGCTTCCCTCGAAGTTCGGCGTTAACGATCGCCCGAGTGTGGCGGTGGACGACAGCTTTCGTTCTGGCGAGAAGGTGACAAAACGCACCCTTAATCTGTTAACAGGTCTGGAACTGTTTTGTGATTCAAAAGTTTTGAAATTATATGTTGCACGTGCATTTTAATGTGTTGATAATATTGTACTCTTAGTTATTATAATTTTGAATGAACCATTCTTTGACTCCTTTTTTTTGAATAATTTTGTTTCTGTCCCTATTGAATGTTTTTGTAGAAAAATGATGTTTATGCTTAGGGTCTTAATTCTTGCTTTTGCTTATTCTGGTCATTAGTTTCCAATCTTTTTATTTAGGTCCTAATGTTGGGATTGTAAACTTTCACTTGTTTGTATTCTGGACATGATATTTCTGAAATTTATATTCTAGTCCTACATGCGTCTATGGTTGTATTTTAATCATAATGTTTGAAATCTAATTATTTGTGGTTCATGACCTTATTTTTGTTCAGTGCATAATTTTAACCTTAGACTTGCTTACCTTTTGTTTCAATCATTATATTGTTGTCTTCCTCATACACATTTATATATTCGTAGTGGTATATTTATTACCATATTAGGAATTGAACATAATCTTTACCATGTGTGTACAATCTTTATATATGAAAGTGTATTGCATGATTTATATTCGTTGTCTTAAATATTAACACGTAAATATTATGTTTGTACTCGCATGTTCATCTAGATCTAGGTTGTTGCATTGTTTATTTATTTAATGCATGGTAACCTCATTTGCATAACTCGACATAATACATAATCGAATTAAGGGTAATATCCTTTTAAATTAAAATTGTCTTGAGTGGTCTGTCTTAACTGATTAGAGGGTCGTTATGACCATTTTAAGTTAAAAGTGTATCCCGAAAGTGAAACTAAAAATTGATTCGTCACCTAAAATTTGGGAACGAAAGAAAAGGAAATGTTCGTTTATTTAAATTTATCGATAAAAGATTGTTACAACTCATATAAGATCTAGTCTCGATATTTTTAAATAATCGAACATTCTCTATCTTTCTAAAATGACTAGGTAATTTTAATTTAATTTATTTGAGTGTTTTTGAATATTGTAAAATTCACTTTTTTGTTGTTTTACGGGATCAAAAATTAAATTAAATTCGAATTTGTAAAGTTCATTGCAAAGACGTTAATTAATCGATTAGGTACCGATTTAGGGCGTTGTGGGGGTGCTAATCCTTCCCCACACGCAATCGACTCCCGAACTCATTTTTTGGTAACGTAGACCTCAATTTGTTGTTTTAATTAAAATTAATTCTTATTTAAAATAACAATTTTTTTTGTGCCCAATCACACCCTAATCAAAGATTGGTGGCGACTCGTCGAACCGTATTTTTCGATGGTAAGTAAAATCCAAAATTTTTCGAAACGAGAGGTTTTTAAATCACATTTGTTTTTAAATTAAAAAGAGGATAATTAAGAATTAATGTGGTTTTCAAAGTCTCACTTTTAAGGGAAAATCGTTTCGACAGCTTGGCGACTCCGCTGGGGACATTTTTTAGAAAGTCAGGCCGATAGTCAATTAATTAATTGTCTTTGCAATTGAAAGTTATAAATTTGTTTTAATTTGGTTTTTGATCCCTTGTTTGGTTTTTAATAAGTTTTGTTTGTATTTTGGTTTTTTTTTAATTTAATTCGATTAACAATTAAATAGTTGTACTGATCTGTTTGCTAATGGTTTCAGATTATTTGTGAATTGAGAACTGATTTTTGAGTGTTTTTATTATGTGTTTTTTTGCTTTTCCTCACACATTGCACAGTTGCATTTTCATGACATGAGTTAAAACCCCGCTCCATCCTAATTAAGTAGGAGTGAGAGACTATGCCCTCGTGTGGTTTTCACCTCCGCATGGGATAGTGGATCGCTCCTGGAGCTCACGCCTCATGGTCCTCGTGATGGTATTCACCTCCGCACGGACATAAGGAGGTGTGTTCCCTCGAAATTGAACTCGATCCCCTAAAGCCTGTGATGAGCTAGGATTGAGGGTTCGACAGCCCAAGGGGGCACCGGCAAGGACAATTCGAGAACATATTACTTTAGAACCGAACCCAGCATATAGTGAACATAGAGCTCGAACTTAGGTCGAGCCTAACACGAACCTTAAGAGTCCCGTGAGGAGGGTACACAAGGAAAAGCTTTTTGAGTCATTTATTTTCGTTTTTCGAATAAATGCATGCGAACTAAATATCATGCGGTTAGGTTTATTTTTTTCGAACAAGCATGCGAATTAGATATCATGCGGTTAGGATTTTTTTTGCAAATAACAAAAGCATGGGGGTAGATATCATGTTGGATAGGATCTACTAAGCATGATTGGGTAGTCAGCATGTGAGGGTAGGTTTTATTTGAAGTTTGCGGTGCTTATTATCTTGTTGCTTATCTTATGACTACTAACCCATTTTTTTGTTTTATGTCTATTTTATTTTTGAGATTTATCGCATTTGCATCTTCATGTCATCCAAAGGTGTTAATTCGCAAGTGATTGACTAATAAGAAGGTTGGTCATAATGAGGCAAGAAATTCTTAAATATGTAATCAAAATCGGGAGATCCAGAGGCGTTCAGATGATTCATGAAGAAGGACATCCGATGAATGAAGAAATTTGAACCTGACTGAAGAACGATTCATGAAGAAGGATATCCTAAAGATGTTCTCTTAGGAGATAAATGTAGTAATGCGAAGGACGAGAAGACCCTTCACAAAGACGTGAAGAGCACTTTCCATTGAAAGTGGAGATGGAGATCCCAAGATTCAATTCAAGGACAATTGATTTCATCAAATGTGATAAAATACACCGACCATTTTGGAGATGCAATGCCAGATTCCATGAAGAGTATGGTCCAAGAAAATGAAGAATCACAATTGTATTTTTATTACATGGTGTAATGAAATCTTGTTGTCTAAATGAAGGTTGTTCTATAGTGGTCACTTTTGGGATTAACACCTTTTGCATTTGCATTTTTGCATCCACATTTGCATTCACATCGCTTTAATTTAAGCATTTTTACATGCATAAATCATGAAAATATGAGAGTAACTCGTGAAGGATGATGTGGCAGAAGCTCTGAAATTAAATTGAAGTTACCCTGAGACGTGTTTCTGGAAAGATAGACAATAATGAATGAGATCTTAGCACGAGTTAGTAAGATCGAGAGAATTCAAGAATAGCTCGTAAGGACCCAACAAGAAATGATTGATGAAGCAAGGAAGTTCCAAGTTGAATCCAGGGGACAGATGTCCAAGTTGATGAGCATGATGATTACAGTGATATATGGGGAGAAATCATCAGATGACCCTATTACACAAGAAAAGATGAAGACTTCGGGTGAGAATCTGAATGTTAGTGGTGCAACCAATGTGATGATAGCAAATGATCAAGAACAGATGAAGACTTCGGGTGAGAATCTGAATGTTAGTGGTGCAACCAATATGATGATAGCAACTGATCAAGAACCTGTTAGGGGATGTGGTAATTCAAGTTAACTCCAAAAATCAAGTATGATTCCAGAAAATGCTACGGAGATCATATTGGGAAAAGCAGAAGTTAAGGGTGAAACTTCTAATACGAAAGTGGAGCTAGACTCAAAGAAAAGAGGCATAGATGAGGCTCAAATGTCAGTAAAGAAGGCCAAAAAGAATAGAAAAAAGAAGAAGATGACACATCTGATTCCGATTCCGATCTCATATTCAGACTTGTTACCCTTTCTCTTTGAAAGTGGGCTCTTAAAGCCTTTTCCTCCGAGGCGCAACACTTATTTGCGTCCAGACTGGCAAGTTGTCAAAAGATCATGCGGTTATCATTCTCAAGAGTTTAGCAACTCTACATAAGAATGTACGATCCTGAGATTTAAAGTTCAAAACTTCATCACGGAAGGGTTGTTATGCTTTGAAAATGGAAAACTTAAGCTCCCCGAAAGCTCAAAACTTGTCGATAAAGAGAGATCTACAAATCAATGTCTCTCCCAAGATGTTGGTCAAACGTTAAGCCTTCAAAGCGAACGTTCCAGTGGTCAGTCACAAGGTCTTCAATATGATCATAATAATGGCAAGGAGAAAGTGGGATCAAAAGAGCTTTCATATAGCCAGATATATCCAAAGTTTCTCCAAGCCCAACTGATTGTCCCACGTCTGGCCAAGCCTTTGTTGCCCCCTTATCCGAGATGGTATAATGAGGATATCACTTGTGAATATCATACTGGAGCCCGAGGACACTCCATCGAGAATTGTAGCAACTTCAAGCGACAGGTTCGAGATCTTTTGGCTCATGGAGTTATAGAGGTGGATGCTCAGCAGTTGAAAATTAATCGCCAGAATGAAGTTGATGGGGTTAAAACAAGTGAAGTACATGCCAAATAGAGTGTTGAAAAGGAGAAAAATAAAATCAAGGAAAGCGAGATATGTGAAGCAGAGATAAAAGACTCAACTCTTGAGACCTCGCTAACGCTAAAAAAGAAGATAGAAGTGGGAAATGACAAGAAGAAAGTTAAAGGAGAGGTAGTCCGAGACTGGCCGCAGAAGATGTCTTGAGAAAATACGACCCTCAAGGTTTTTCAAGTGCCCATTTTTGACTTGTTATCCCCTTTAATCAAGAATCAGTACCTCACTCCAAGGCCATTAAGAATGAAAACTAGCTCATCCGCTTTTGGCTACGACCCAAATAGTGCTTGTAATTTTCATATGGGGGCATTAGGTCATCCCACTGACAAGTGCATACCGTTGATGGAAGAGATAGAAAATCTCGTTGATAAAGGAGTCCTGACACGAGAAATGATTGAGATATGGGGAGATAATGAGGATGAAAACTCTAATCCAACGGGGCACCCTCCATTCTAGGGAAAGTAGGGCCTTTTGGTTGAACAAGTGAAGGTTGTGCTCCACCATAATCGCATTTCCCATTTGCAACGTCATGTTTGAACTTGTTTTTCATCATTTCTCAGTTTGTTTTATAATGATATTTAAATGAACTCATGTTACTTTAAGAATGGTAATCATTGAATCAAATTCATGATTTGAAATTCTTTGAATATCAATTGAATTAAAAGCTCTTTAATGGTTAGAGTTATAAATTTTTGACAAAATGGCAAGGTTGAAACCTGATAAAACAAAGACCTTGACCTTATCCCCAGAAGATACAATCAAACACCATACATTTTTATTGCAGGGACCGATATAGACTTCTTCTATCATAATGGAATGAACCATAGGCTTGGTATTCAGGTATGCATAGGAGCGGACAACATGGGGCATCTTTTGTGTATGACATTACAAAACTGTCTAGATCATACTTTTGTTGACGATGTTCAATGATGATTATAACCTTTACGGATGGAATAGTTGAATAGGTGAATCTAGTTCATGTCAGTTGCTTGGAAATTGAACTCTAACGATGAGATTTTCTGACTTTCAACAACACCTAGACTATGACAGGTTCTTCTTGACAAGCTTAAGAAATTGGATCCGTATACCTAGATTATAATATTATATGTATATAATAAAGCTTGAGTTGTCCCTCTAGAGCAATTGGTTAAACGCCCCGGCTTTATGGATAGAATTCAACTAGCCTGATAAAAATGATTATGTGTATACAATAAAGCTGAGCTATTCTGCTAAAGCAATTGGTTATAGAGGAAACTCAAAAGCTCTGGCTTTATGAATATATTATATTCAAACCATGACCTTGATTGGGTACTTGGCAATTCGGTGTATGCTCCACTGTGATTGCCAAGTCAAAGACTTTGTGATGAGATGAACCCTTCAGCTAGCCCGATAAAGGCAAATTACAATAAAGGTGATTTTAGTTAGCCAGGCAATGGCATATTAAATCAATTTTATAAATAAGGAGTTTCGGTAAAGATGGACTAAAGGAGTCCAGTAACACCTGTTATAGTCAATTTCACACGAGCACTCAGAAATTTCATTTTTAGATCGATATTTCTGTACTGCTTTTGTTAGAGGAGTCTACGAAGCTTGAACAAATGGAAGATTTCAGAGAACTGAAATAGAAGTGTTCTAGAAAGTCTAGTAATTGATTATGCTAGTTGCACCATTTTGTCCGTATCCGATTAAAATACCAAGCCAGAAGGAGGGGCATGTTGTGATGTTCACAAGGACCGAGAAAGAAATGTAAGTTTGTTGGCCGAAACGTTAAAAAATAGGAAGCCAACCCCTCAATTTTGACACTTGTCAAAGAGCTATAACCCTGAAAATATTAAAGAGCTATTGATTCTTTTGATATTCCGTGAACTCTTGTTTATGGTCTGATTCAATTGTGAGCCTGAATTAAGGGGCAGTGTTTTACAAAATTATTTCATTCTTTGATCCCTAAAATAAGAGAAAAGGGAAAAATATTTTCAAACATGATAGTCTCAAATGTGAAAGGTCCTTGAGGCTGACGATTCTCTTTTTGCCTCCATTGAATAAAGAATAAGCGATACCAGAACATGAAGCATTCCACAGTGTTGAAAGAAAATAGTCCGAGAGATCAGAAGGACTGAGGAATGGAGCTGTAACACTTATTTGTGACGTTGTCAGTAACCAGTCAAGCAAATAATCACCATATGGGAAAGGGGCATATATCCCAGTGCATAGTAAAAATGCAAGAGTGTGACCAGTCAAGAATAAGATAATCACTTTATTTGAAGAGAGAGGCACACATATATCAGCTCATAACAAAAAGCAAGACATTGCGTTAGAAGGGTTGATCATTTCTTAAGTGTCAATGACAGCGTGAAGAAAAGCCCTCAAGCTATTTGACAACACTGTTGTGTAGCGGCATGATAATTTGAGCATTCAAAGTCAAGAGATTTTGGTACGAAATGAGCCATGAATACCCGCATTGGGGCATGACTAAACCCACATCATGTTGAGATGACAAGATTTGGACCAAGGAGTCATGAAGAATGAGCCTTACAAATTGAGGTGATGGGGCATTTTGAAGGCCCGTACCAGTATGAGATAATGTCGGGGTACGACTGAACCCATATCATGTTGAGATGATAAGATTCAGACCAAGAAGGCATTGAAAATGAGCCTTATAATTTGAGGTGTTGGGGCATTTTGAAGGCTCTTACCTGAATAAGATAATGTTGCGGCATTAGTGAAGGCTTGTTCCAGTTAGAGGTATTATTATGGGGCATCTTTGGAAGCCAATGAAGACCTGTGGAACGATCATTGAAATGAAAAATGGTTCCAAGGGGATAAAAATGTATGAAGAATGAAAATGGTGAAACAATGACAGTAGAGTTTACCATATATGATCATTTTGTCCATCATCAGTTGCATTATTCTGGTGATTTCACATGCATAAATGTTGGCGAGCCGAAACATCCCACTTTAATCTTCATTGAGTTTTGGTATTCTTGTAATCCCGTACAAAAACACTGGACGTTATGCAAAGAGCTTCTCTAGTTAAAAGATATGGGCAGAAGCCACAAGAAAAGATGAATGTGTTGACAAATGATTTACGAACCAGTAAATATGATGCTGAATCAATGTTGCGATCATGTATTGTTTCTATTATCCGAGATGAAGGTTGTCATACGCAACTCCAAGGTTAAAATGAGAAATGACGTGGTGACATGAAAAATTGGGATAAATCCTCCTTGTGATATGAGTTAAAGCAGAATAGATGTTACTATCCCATTGATCTTTGTGGAGTTTGGCGCAGTCATGTACATAGTCTCCAACAACGGGGCAACACAATCATGCTTCTGACCATAGCAAGAAGTTGAGAGAAAAAACACTTTCTCCGAAATAAAGATAGATAACAAAGACGACAAGGAGATAGAAGAAGATCAGAGGGCTCGTCAAAAATGAAAGTTGGAAACTATGAGTTGCTACACGGGTATATAGGAATGATCAAGTATAAGAAGACTAAGTTCATCACTTTGAAGTCAAATGAAGATGGAATCGACATTTATGCATTCATGGGAACATCGTTTGCATAAAACAAAATGCATTACACTAATACATTTAATTGCATTCGTGTTCGTGTTTCATGCATAAACACATGGTTTTAACAGATCTTCCAGTGAAAAGAGAAGATGCAGGATGTCAAAAGGCCAACAAGTCGAAAGGAAGATTTCAAACCTCAAATACAAGGAATCGCATTTAGAGAGACATACCCTGAAGAATTGAGAGGTCTAATCCACAGAAGAAGCATTACTCTAAAGTGATGACCATAAGATATAGAAGAAAAACAGAGATGTTCGTGTATGAAGAGAGGAATCACTCGATTAAAGTGACTTGTACACAGGAGATTGGGGCAAAGTCAAGTCTTCACCAAAGAGTAGTGAAGCAAATCCATTTTGAGCTTTCACCAAAGAGTAGTGAAGCAAACCATCTTAAGCCTTCACCGAAGAGTAGTGAAGCATATCCTTTTTAAGCCTTCTCGAAAGAGTGTTGGAGCAAACCATCAGACTATCAGATGTAGGAGAAAAAGTAAAATTTCTCGAGTACAAAGAAAAGGAAATGCGCGCGAGGTGTTATTAACCGATTCAATGTCCCAGGAAGTGAGAGGTTCAAATGACAGTCAAGTCAAGGAAGACTCTCGCATTTAGTTGCGGCAAGACAAGCTCTCACAAGAGAAATGAATTCGAAAAGATTCTCTTAAATTCTAAATTTTTGAGTATAATGATTTTCAAATTTTCAAGCACACATTAATGATTGATAATGTTTAATTTTCAGGTTCGACCTTAGAAGCAAATCAAACTTAAGTCTTCACGAGAGAGTAGTGAAGCAAATCATCTAAAAGTCTTCACAAGAAAGTAGTAAAGCAGAAGAAGATGTTCGAGTTCCATACTCCCTAGAGAAAGAGGGAGCGAACCCGTAAGAAGAAGATGTTCGAGTTCCATACTCCCTAGAGAAAGAGGGAGCGAACCCGTAAGAAGAAGATGTTCGAGTTTCATACTCCCTAGAGAAAGAGGGAGCGAACCCGTAAGAAGAAGATGTTCGAGTTCCATACTCTCTAGAGAAAGAGGGAGAGAACCTGTAAGAAGAAGATGTTCGAGTTCCATACTCCCTAGAGAAAGAGGGAGCGAACCCGTAAGAAGAAGATGTTCGAGTTCAATACTCCCTAGAGAAAGAGGGAGCGAACTTGTAAGATGAAGATGTTCGAGTTCCATACTCCCTAGAGAAAGAGGGAGCGAACCCGTAAGAAGAAGATGTTCGAGTTCCATACTCTCTGAAGAAATAGGGAGCAGACCCGATTACAGAAGATTATTCGAGTTCTATACTTCCTGAAAGAAAGATGGAGCGAACCCGTTTATTGAAGATTGTTCGAGTCTTATACTCTCTAAAGAAATAGGGAGCATACATGATTATTGAAGATTGTTCGAGTCTCATACTCTCTGAAGTAATAGAGAGCAGACCCGATTACAAAAGATTATTCGAGTTCTATACTTCCTGAAAGAAAGAGGGAGCAAATCCCTCATCAAGTTCCAAAGCCCAAAGATGGAACTGGATAAAAACACATTATCTTTTTTATCTTTGTCCTATTCTTGTTAGCAAAAGAATGGGCAAAGAGGGGCAGCTGTAGACATACGTTTTGTCCGGGGTTATGTCGGAGCGTACCCGAAGCAATGGCATGCCTAAAGAAGAACCTAATCCGTTGAAGGCAAGCCCAATGACCCAATAACATTATCATCTAAGCCAGTCCACGTGAAGTCCGGGAAAACCGAAAAAATGGTTATCGGGAGTTAACCAAAACAAAGTGGGTCAGTTTTTATTGATAAAAAATTACTGGAAACGAAAGAGAGGGAGGAATCAGTTTTTTTTATCCAAAAAACAGAGACCAAAAGGAGAAGATCACAGAACCAAAAAAATGAGAAAAGGGAGATCACACACGGAAACAAAAGAAAACAAAAAACAAAAGTCATTAGTAATCTTTATTCATCGACCACTAGAGGAAGGATGAACAAAAAAACAAGGGAGAGGACCATTTGAAAATCAATAATCCAGAGAGCATAGCAACAAGAAAGGGGAGCTGGGGCAGTGGTGGTGAGAACAGAGAGAAAATAAAAGAGAGAAGAGGGGCGCTCTTTCCTTCGGCCGACACACCGTTCAGGGGATTGAGACATCTATCCGACAATCCGAGCAGTTGAAGACTCCGTTATAGTGAGGGGAACCACATAGTTAAAAATGACGCCAATTTAACGGTGGTCGATAGCGAATCCGAGAGGAAAAGATGAGACGTTTATCGACCATTCTGTGGATTTGAAAACCGTTTCTCGCAAAACCAAGGCCATATTCAAGCTCCCGATATTGAGGCGGAGCTTCCCTCGAAGTTCGGCGTTAACGATCGCCCGAGTGTGGCGGTGGACGACAGCTTTCGTTCTGGCGAGAAGGTGACAAAACGCACCCTTAATCTGTTAACAGGTCTGGAACTGTTTTGTGATTCAAAAGTTTTGAAATTATATGGTGCACGTGCATTTTTAATGTGTTGATAATATTGTGCTTGTAGTTTTTATAATTTTGAATGAACCATTCTTTGACTCTTTTTTTTTTGAATAATTTTGTTTCTGTCCCTATTGAATGTTTTTGTAGAAAAATGATGTTTATGCTTAGGGTCTTAATTCTTGCTTTTGCTTATTCTGGTCATTAGTTTCCAGTCTTTTTATTTAGGTCCTAATGTTGGGATTGTAAACTTTCACTTGTTTGTATTCTGGACATGATATTTCTGAAATTTATATTCTAGTCCTACATGCGTCTATGGTTGTATTTTAATCATAATGTTTGAAATCTAATTATTTGTGATTCATGACCTTATTTTTGTTCAGTGCATAATTTTAACCTTAGACTTGCTTACCTTTTGTTTCAATCATTATATTGTTGTCTTCCTCATACACATTTATATATTCGTAGTGGTATATTTATTACCATATTAGGAATTGAACATAATCTTTACCATGTGTGTACAATCTTTATATATGAAAGTGTATTGCATGATTTATATTCGTTGTCTTAAATATGAACACGTAAATATTATGTTTGTACTCGCATGTTCATCTAGATCTAGGTTGTTGCATTGTTTATTTATTTAATGCATGGTAACCTCATTTGCATAACTCGACATAATACATAATCGAACTAAGGGTAATATCCTTTTAAATTAAAATTGTCTTGAGTGGTCTGTCTTAACTTATTAGAGGGCCGTTATGACAATTTTAAGTTAAAAGTGTATCCCGAAAGTGAAACTAAAAATTGATTCGTCACCTAAAATTTGGGAACGAAAGAAAAGGAAATGTTCGTTTATTTAAATTTATCGAGAAAAGATTGTTACAACTCATATAAGATCTTGTCTCGATATTTTTAAATAATCGAACATTCTTTATCTTTCTAAAATGACTAGGTAATTTTAATTTAATTTATTTGAGTGTTTTTGAATATTGTAAAATTCACTTTTTTGTTGTTTTACGGGATCAAAAATTAAATTAAATTCGAATTTGTAAAGTTCATTGCAAAGACGTTAATTAATCGATTAGGTACCGATTTAGGGCGTTGTGGGGGTGCTAATCCTTCCCCACACGTAATCGACTCCCGAACTCATTTTTTGGTAACGCATACCTCAATTTGTTGTTTTAATTAAAATTAATTCTTATTTAAAGTAACAATTATTTTTTGGTGCCCAATCACTCCCTAATCAAAGATTGGTGGCGACTCGTCGAACCGTATTTTTCGATGGTAAGTAAAATCCAAAATTTTTCGAAACGAGAGGTCTTTTAAATCACATTTATTTTTAAATTAAAAAGAGGATAATTAAGAATTAATGTGGTTTTCAAAGTCTCACTTTTAAGGAAAAATCGTTTCGACATTGTTCTCTCCTGAAGTCTTAAGCTTGAACAGTTGCGTCTACAATGTATATGTTTGTTGTAAATGGTTTAAAAGTATTATGAGCACCTTGGTTTATTAAAAAATAATACATGATACTAAGTACGAACGAAGTTAACCCTTTTGCTAGAAAAGTGGAAGGTTGATATGAAGTTTAAGGCATTTCTGACCGAACATGGAGTGGGCCTCTTAGAAAAGAGGTTTCTATCAGCCTTTGACAAAATGGGCAAGGTATGCCACTTACTTCTTACCCGAGACCATGCTATCTTTCTTCACAACCTTCTCAATGGCGATGGGGTTCAGTGCATTGCACAGTTTCGCAAGCATGCTCTCTTTGATGACTATCGCATCTCGAGTCAGAATGAGGACCGCATCGCTTTTGCGATTGATGTATCCCTTTTGCTTCGTGCTGTTCGAAGTAGTGTAAGCATCTGTACTGAATTTGGTAACGGACCTACTGCCAACCGTCTCCAAATTAAGTTGGTCAAGAAGTTGCCCCTCAACTGTACTCAGCCAATGCCTTTTCTTACCTTTGAAACCAAGGGTTATAAGTCTGCTGTCGTTCAGGATGTACCGATATCGAAACCTTTGTCTAGGGCTGAAGTGCTTGAGCTTCAAACTGCACTTGATCTGGCACAAGATCTACCTCAGACTCTGGTTCAAGTTCCAGACTTGAATCAGTTGCAGAACCTTGTGGAACGGATGAAGCATGTTGGTGATTTGTTGAATGTGTCTATAAGCAAGTATGGAGATCTACATGTGCAAATCTCAACAACTCTGGTCACGATTGGTTCCGAGTTTCGTAAGTTGTTGGTTATTGGAGAACAAGCTGAAGCTCCATCTGATGATAGGAATCTGAGTGCTCGGACTCGGTCAGAGATGACGATTTCGAGGGGAGATGCACAGCATTTTCAAGTGAGTGTAAAGCACTTTTCTAGGAGCATCCAATGTCAGCTGGCGAAGCCGGACTGTACGTTTTACGGGATCGCATCGTAGGGCTCTTGTCTGACCGTGATATTTCAGTTCTTCATTCCCGGTACGCATCAAACTGATAAATCGATCAGTCTACATTGCAGGCTTCCTGTGCTTGACCCTGGGTCAAATTGAAACTTAATCAATTTGCCATAACCGGCTGCTTTACTACTTCGAATTGATCGTATATTTAACGTATTTTTTTAACTCAAAACTAGTAATTTTCAAGGATAGCTTACTCCATTGAACCATTATGATTCATAGAACTTCTTAGTCACATGAACTATGAAGCATATGTTACAATAACAACACTTTTAGAGTTGATAGAATATTTCAAGTATCAAAAAATGGGTTTTAGCATTTGTCAATTCTAAGAATTGGTAGGATACATCGTCAGAAAAAATGGAGCTTAAGAAACACGTGTACAAAATTATGTGAATCAAAAAACAAGAAATTGATTCACTTAACTAAGAATGATGTGGATTCTATCAGAAGCTAATAAGAATACTCGAGGGGAAGAGGATTTATAGTGACATCAGAACACCGGCATTGTAACCAATTTTATAATGTAAAAAAAGGTTACAGAAAACAAAACCTGCATTCTCTTCATATATTAGCACTAGAGCCTTCGAAGTCGATTAAGAAAAACTCAATTCAACTTCTCAATCACGTCATTCTTCACATGTGGACGGTCAGATCAATATTGTTAAGTATCATATCAGTATCGTATTGGTCAATATTGATCAAATAACAAAATTAGTGTTATTAAAAAGTATGGACGATATTATTGATTTGAGTTTACTTCGAAGACATGATGAACTCTTAAACTTTTTAATTAATAAATAAATATCATCCTATAAGAAGGATTATTCAGATTTTGATTTTGGAGTTTTTGCCTAACATCATTAATTATATATGTATTGTTAATCCATGATTCAAATCGACTCACTTGATTTTAGATATAATTAGAATGTGACTACAAAGTAGTATATGTTCTAAATATTCTTAATCATTTGACAATGAATGTTCAATTAATGTGTTACAGTCTCTGATGCTCGAACTCGTGACCTCTAGGAACAACAACGATTCCTTTAACGAATGAAATAAATTAGTTCATGTAGTTTTGTAACATTTTTAGTTAAGATCCATTTTGATTTTAGTGGTTAAAATGTTGAACTAATCGATTCATACACATCGATATATTCATGTTGCGTTTATCTTTTATCATAATGTTTTAATTGTTAAATCTAAATTCATCTCGGCAAGCATTACATCATTGTATTTTCCAGTGTGTATATATATATATATATTTTATAAGAATTGGAGGTCTCGTTAAAAAAAACCCCTTCCCCTTCATGCTTCTCGGATTATTTTGGATTAATCCGAAAAGTAACGGAAAGAGAAAAATAGTACCTTAGACTTTATTTCAACGTTAAATCATTTACATCAGTACCAAATATATACGAAGAACAAACTACCAACAACCTAAAGCAACAAAACAACCTTCCCTAATCTCAAAACACAAAAAATGACCCCAGAGAATTTCCTCCCTCTTACTAGCCTTCCTACCCAATCCCCTGCTTCGCTAATTCATCTGTTTTAACATTGACACTCCTCCCGACGTGGCGAAGAACAATTGCCCGTTCCTTTACTATTGTTTCAATACCTCTAACCAGATTCAAGAAGGGGCCAGGACACTTCAGGGGATCTTTCACCCATTCTAAAGCTGTCTTGCAATCACCTTCTACAATCAGCCTCTTTTCCTTGCTGCATTCCATCTCGAGAAAAGTATAAATACCATGTCTTATTGCTAACAATTCTGCTTGCACCGGTGGTCCTTGCCCTACTGCTATTGAAAAAGAATAAAGCCAATCCCCATTCTGATCACGAAATATCCCACCAATACCGCCTCCACTCCAAGAATCTGACATCGTCCCATCCACATTTACCTTAATGAATCCAGGTGGTGGTAGTAACCACCTTTCTTCCACTGTAATCTGAGTGGCCGAACAGAAGGCACTGTCGGCTAAAGACAAATCATTAACCAAAACATCGAAGGGGACCGATGGCGTTGGATAGCAGACCTTGAACCATGAGACTGCTCAAAACTTTGTCAAAAAGAGAACCTGTAAAGTATCCATGGAAGCATTGTTGAAAACCACCTCATTTTGAAACTTCCATATTGTCCAAAATACTTCAAATGGCATGATCTTCCACGTCGGATTCAGAACCGGGACATGAGTTGCATTTTGCCAAGAAAGTAAGAAAGAGATATATCACCTGGGAATACTGTACTAATTTTCCAAACCCTCAGAATTCGACACCATATATCCTTTGCCACTTTGCACCCTATAAAGAGGTGATGCACTGTCTCATTTTCTTCCTTGCATAACGGGCACAAGGAATCCGTAATTGCCTTCCCCCCATTAACCACTTGCCAAAGAAAAATTTCCACTCTTCGTGGAGCGAATCCCTACCATATTACTTTACTCCATTCAACGCACTTGTTCTTCTGCCTAGCTAACATGGCTCTGCAGATTTTACTGTATACACTACTTCCCCATTCCCAATCCTGCTAACCAATCAGACTCCATATCACTTGATCTAAATTCACTCAGCCGTAAAATAAGATTCTCTTATTGCGGAAATTCCCAATCCTGCAGCCTTCTTCGTAGGGGAATGTTCCATTACCAACCCCATCTTCCTTTCGTGCTGAAATCAGCTACCCTGCTATTTTTGTTCCAAGACAGCGCGCGTAAATCCTCGGGAATCTCTCCTTCAACGGAGTTTCCTCCAGCCAAATATCCCACCAAGAAGTATAGATTCTCCATCCCCCACTTGCACTTTGAAGTTTTTCCTCAAGCAGTGACCAAAGTCATCCTCTTTGTAAAAAGAATTTATAACGTCCCTCCATAGCCAATAGGCTTGAGATGAAATTGGTCTTCCAGGGAGAATGAAGCTCCCATCCAGATTATAAAAATGGTTGTCCCTTTTTCCCGTATATATGGGGTAAGAGGAGGTAAATAGTAGACTTCCCCCAACACCAGGTTGAGAACAGTTTCCGTAAGAGACCTCCGAATTATGAAATGTCCTCTTCCTTCGAAGTGCTTATCTTAGACCAGCTCACCCAATGTATTCTTTTCCTCTCATCAACCCTCCTCCACAAAAAATTTGTCATTAGGGAATTAAGTTTCTTATATAATGCTGCAGGCATCCTAAATAATGATAGAAAATATAAGGGCAGAGCGTTCAAGACAGATTTTATCAAAACCAGTCTGCCTGCAACGGAAAAGCAGTTCGATTTCCAGCTGGATAGCATGTCTTTGAACTTCTGGTTTATAGGCTTCCACATTGAGTAAGAATTCTCCTTCATTCCTAATGGTAAACCCAAATATTCTGTGGGGAAGTACCGACCGCGCAGCCTATTTTGTTTGTCCACACTTTCAGGACATTATTCTCCATGTTTATCCTAAAGAGCTTGCTTTTCCCTAAATTCAACTGCAACCCTGATGCTATTTCATAAACACGCAGAATCCTTTTAATGTTCCTGATCTGCCCTAAGGAAGCATTGCTGAAGATGATCAAGTCATCGGCAAGTTGCAAGTGCGAGAGCAGCATCGCTTTCTCCTTCCCAACTAAGAACCCGTTAAATATAATTATAGTAAATATTGTTATCGTAAATATTAATATAATTATCGTAAATGTTGTTATAATGTTTAATCCAAATTCTCAAAACGATTTTATATATATTCTAAATCAATATAAAACTTTTAAATTTTACGTATTATATAAGTAGACTCCCTCTCTCTCTCTCTATCTATCTATCTATATATATATATATATATGATAAACTTAAGAAATAAAATCGTGATAATAAATGCTGAATCCCATTTATTTAGAAAACATGCATTTCTTTTATTGATCATCTCTGTTAAATACTCAAATATAAATACAATCATCCTTCTTACTAATAAAAGGTGAATCAAACTTTCTTACTAACAAGGTACATCTAAAAATGATAATTGGAAGAAGAAAACAGAGTAATCAAAGGAGCTTCGTTTTAAACCTATTACCTTAAAAGAGAAATGTGCCTTAATCCATGACTCATCATCAAGTGTCTCACCCGAAAGGACTGCAGATGCTTTCATCGCCTACCGAGCACAATACTTTAACTACAAGCAGTGTCGAGTTAACTTACAAGTAGACCATCAATGTTGCCGATAAAAGTTGCTTATTCCCCACCTCCAAACATCCCCATCGTGTCTTTGCTCGAACCCATTTGTTTCATCAAGTTCTGCAAGCCACCCATACCTCCGATCTGCTTAAGCATCTGAGGCGGGAGGACCTTGCTCATGTGCTGCGCATTCATGTTGCGCGACAAGGCACTCATTTCACCCTTCTTCGGGATTTTAAGCCCCTTCATCTTACTCCATAACTTGGCTAGTCGTTTGTATTCCTCCATCATTTCCATTACCTCTCGAATATGACGACCGGATCCCCTTGCTATCCGCATCATCCTTGACTCGTTCATAATCTTCGGGTTTGAACTGTCTAACTCTGCAACAAATAAACAATCAGCAATGAATGAAAAGCCGGTGATTTTTTAAAATACTATACTCCAGCTATATACTCTCTCAAGAAATTGAATAAAGCAGAACATTTGCTTGCCTTCATTCGTCATTGAGTCCATTATGGTCATGTAGCGTTTGATCTTTGCCTGGCTTTCTTTTTCACGACCTTTCGGCATCAGTTCAGAACTAAATCCTGGAAGCATTGAGAAAACCTGCAGAAAAGCAACCAAAACAAAATTATTAGCTTAAAATGTTCTCAAGCAAATCAACAACTCAACAGTATTAAAATCACTCGTATAGTTTATCAGAATGTAAAATTCATACCAGATAAATTAAGAGGCAGCAGTTTCGGCGGATCTCAGAACATGGAAGGGAGTGCCACCTATTTCATCTGGTTTATATGTTAGGAGAGCAATGGCCTTTCATTAAAGCTTATATTATAATTATCAAGCAAAAATCTCCTCTCTTATTACATAAATCTATGTCTATTCCAAAAAAGTTGTCCTAGTCTAAACTAAGGTGTCGCCTATAAAGCAAGAATTACTTTTATTAATAATACTTAGCGGCAAACTGCAACAATTACAAAAATGTCTGACATCAAATGCTAAACTTTTATTGATACGCACCTCTGAGAATCTAAGACCCGAAAACAACCAAAATAAACATTCAGTCATCAGATTTCACATATATGAACAATGGAAAAATAATGAAAAGCTACAACTGTTAAAACAAAACACTAGTAGTTAATAATAACCTGCCTGCCCAATTGGACCCATTTTGAGTATGTTCTGAAATTGTTCATACATAATCCTTAAGGTAAAGGTCCCTTCTGAAAGCTTTTGGAGAAGCTCAGGTTGTTGATCCATGGGAACAACTTCATGAATTTTGTCCATGAATCCGGATAAGTCACCCATTCCTATTCAGAAGCGTAAACACCATGATATTGTTTCAAACAATCATCATCATTCTGGAACTCATTTCTTTGGTTAGAACTGAAGAATACATACATAACAATCAGAAAAGATGCATACCTAAAAGGCGGCTTACAAACGGTTTAACATCAAAAACCTCAAACTCATCCATGTGCTCCCCAGTCCCGATAAATATGACAGGACTCTTAGTTGCAGCAACCCTGGTACAAACCACAGAAAGCACAGTACTTAATGATAAATATCATCAGAACTCAGCTTAATGATAAAGAAAATGAAGATATTATCTTGAGTAGACATACAAGTGAAGGCAGCAAGCACAGTACTTACGCACTGAGAGCACCACCACCCTTTGCATGACCATCCATTTTAGTAACAATTACAGCCCCGACTGCAACGCTTTGTTTAAATGCTTGAGCTTGATCAAAGGCAGCTTGACCTATACTACTATCCATGACAAAAATAACAAGATCTGGTTTCTGGAGAATACAGAAGAAGTAAAAAATCATTAGTGCTAAGATTAGCATCAATTATCCAGAGAATAAATGAATATCTCAAATCTGGGCAATACCGTCGCTTCAGAGACTTGACGCATTTCCTCAAACAACGCAGCCTCCTGTTTATGGCGCCCACTGGTATCAACAATGATAAGATCACAATTTTCCTTCTTAAATCTCTCAACACCTTCCACAGCAATTTTCACAGGATCTGATTCCATGTAGCTGCAGATATACCAAGAAACATCATTCTATATAATCATGGGAAAACTTAAGTAATGAATACTTTCTCAAGAGTTAAAATACACGTCAGGAATTATGACCATAAACCAACAGTATATATTTCCAGAAATATAATGAAAGTCATTTAAATCCACCAGGATGGATGGAATAAAGGGCATTTCATGCATATCAGACAATAACATGCTTAGTTGGACGCAATAGGAATATATACAAATGTGTAGAACATACGTTATTTCGTCAAGAAATAGAAAAGAAAACTAGCTAAATACACGTCATGCTAGTATTTTCATGCTTCTCTACTATACCCTTTTAACATTTAAGAAACACTCTATTAATCTGCTACATGCCTTAAACCATTGTTGAAATTTAACTAAGAGAAAACATTATTCTCTGTTCACATCCTCATGTAAAGAACTTAAATTAAAAAAAAAAACTACCATTATGTGAAACAAACAGTCAACCAGACTCCACATTTCCATACCACGAAAAATGAATGAAAAAAAATACCTCCCATAAAACGGAATCTTAGCTTTAGTAGCATTTTGCTTCAATTGATCAAAAGCACCAGCTCTGAATGTATCAGCACAGACTAGAGCTGGTTTCCAACCTTTTTTCTGATGATAATATGCATATTTTGTACAAGTAGTTGTTTTTCCAGACCCTGAATATAGTCATAAATAGATACCAACGTATAAATTCAGGTCTTACATATAATGCTAACTGAGCAAAGCATTTGAATTTTGAAGCATGGCAAGAAGTTTGAGAAAAATAGGAGAAAGGCAGTTCTCAAGACGATCTGTACCATAATTCAATCTTCATGACGATGTAAAAATAAAGCTTACCTTGTAAACCCACGAACATCACAACACTTGTTTTTCCTTTCTTAGGAGTGAAAGATGGCTTCCCAGGATCCAACATCCTACAGAGCTCATTAAAAATTGCCTATAGTGTAAAACAAATCCTTTTAAGAAACCATCTATAATAGAAGTAAAGCTTGCATTAATCATTCTTCTTTTCTGAAGTATTGGATTAAAGATTTTCTATAATATGGAAATGTTCACACACACAATAATAGGATCCGGAGGAAATTCCCAAAATTAATTCAATGGCTCACAATACTAAGATTAAAACGGAAAAAAAAACGTATTTCAACTTGAAAGAAATTCCCAATTCGAAGAGAAAATAGGGGAAAAAAACGCCGAACTAATTCCTGGAAGAGAAATACATGTTGGATGATTCTGCGCTTGTTATGACCGGCGGCTAGATCATCGAGATTGACGATCTTCTTGATATTAGTTTGCATATCACGAACGAGCTTGAATTGAACATCGGATTGAAGAAGGGCTCTGGTGATTTCGTTAAGGCATTCGTTTAAAACCTTCTCGTCGATTACGGTGGCATTGCTCATCTGCTGGATAGCCCGGGAGATGCTCCCTCCTAATTGCGCTAACACCATTTTCGCTTTCTGGAGAAAATCAAATGGGGGATACCTCTCTTCTTTATGAGGAAACTAGGGTTTTTGTTTTCCACTCCGAGAAATATATGAATCGATTGTTCAATCAATCTGATTCTGATTTGATTAAGGGCAAAAGAGAACGAAGATGCGGTAATTCAAGTTCTGAGGAAACGTAAACCGGAAAGTAATTGATTTGGGCTGAGTGCTGCGCCACCCACCCAACCCGTTTGGTTTAGGTTTTCGCCCGATATCATTAACAACCAATGGCCTAAGCACCACTTCATCTTCTAAATTTACATTTTTGAGAGAGAAACCAAAAATGATTTTAGTGGTTAAAAATTATTGTTACTTTTAAAGATTTTGAGTTTAAACATTCATTATCATATAATTCTTTTTATTAAACTAATGTGATTACAAAGTATTATCTTTTTTAAATACTCTTCACTATTTAACAATACTGTATACCAATGTTTCTGATTTTAAGAACCATGATTCTTAAATAAATACCATATACCACTTTTGTTTTTCACAATTTCGAAAGGTGAATTATGGAACATGAATGTCCTCAAATGGTGTTTTCTTGTTCGTTCCAATGTATTAACTAAAATTTGAATAATGTCAATAACCATGCACAAGGGTTCTCTAATTTTTTCTTCTTTAGTGCAAAGCCAAGAACTTCAGTTAAGTTGACAGCATGGCTGAAAGAATATCTACCAAAATGTTACCCAATCCACAGAGGCATCGATCAAATTAAAGGTTGTCTTTTAGCCATTTAGCAGCTCCATTTGCAATCGACCTGCAAAATTATCCCTTTTTTTAAGGTCATCAAACCCGAAACTAAACAAGAAACTCGAATAAAACTGCAAGGAAATATTGACCGAGAGAGATCTGGCTTGGATGAACAGTTCAAAAAGAATCAAATCTCATTGCAGGTTTCTCTTTATATATATATATATAGGAGCAGCACATGCATGAAGAAACGCGAGAACTCGTACACACATGGAGAGTAAGAGAGATTACCCGGCAAAATTTTTTAGCTTCGTCCACGGATCACTCTCATCATTTGCTGCTTCTTCAGTTTTCTCTGCATCGGTACTGACATCACTTCCGGTAGCTTTGGCTGCACGAGTAAATATGTACATAAAATTCTTGTAATTCAGACAATAAACCACTAACATCTATGGTTACCACATCGTTGATCTTGAGAGACGTAATAGAAAGAAAACAACTCTTTGCATACAACCAAGATTGGTGAAAGTGATATCAATTGAAAAGCCATTGCTTACTTGCAGGCTGAGTCCTTGGGTGAATTCGAGAGCGACTGCCGCTTGAATTACTCAGAGAGGCAAGATCCTTGAGCAATTCTCGCTCTGTGGCACTGCAAATATAAGGAAGAATCAGCATGAAGTTACTGAAAAAAACTAATTTAGATAAATTAAAGTCGTTGAGGGAACATGTTAGTCGATAATTGGCCAGGCCAGGCGAGATCATCATAATAAACTGCAGTAACTAGTAAACAATTTTCATAAAACATATGATTAAGATTATTAATTTAGGGTTTCTGCTAAAACACCATAAATTTACCTAATATAATCGAATTTTAATATATCCCATCATCAACTATTTTATGCAACCCATTAAGAAGATTCAAAAAGTGCAATTAAAAAAAATCCTAGTATAGCACCAATGCACCATTCTCAACTTTGATTGGGCCATTAAAAAGAACGTGTTCTTTCCATCTAGGACTAAGACCGAATTTGCCACCATACAATAGGTCAATATTGAGTCTTGCAACTGCACTTCAAATCTTCAATATCTCAAACTTGACCACTATACTTTCAATTTTGTAGATTTTTGGACAAAAATAGTGGAATTGATGGGAATTTGCAAGTTGCAGCACCAAAGTACTCCGATTTCATCATCTTGTTTTATTAAAAAAATCAATAAATTTGAAAATATAATGGAAAATTCAATATTGAAATGAAATGGCAAAATTCTATGTTGAAACCTATCATAGTGGCATTTGTATTACTTAACAATATATATATATAGACATACACACACACTAGTCTAAATTAACAAGATGCAAAGATGTTTCTTAATAATGAAAAATGGAGGATCTATGAGATATTGACCTACAACTGAAGGTACTTAATATGGTCCTAAAGAAATATCTAAAAAAAATCACTATTTCCACATAATTAAATGCTAATAAAAATTCACAACAGTTCTGCTATCCTATTTCCACATAATTAAATGCTAATAAAAATTAATCATGTACCCAATTCTATTTGGTATGGTTACTTTGATTGTGAATAAATGATCGCCACGTATAGATGGTTTGTTCAGCTTTGGTACACCTTTCTTTGCAAGGACTAATACATCCCCTGGTTGAGTCCCCGGAGGGATCTGTAGGTCAGTTACCCCTTCCACTGTTTTCACCTGTTTTAGTGAAAAGGAGTCAAATATTTAATAAAGCAACGTTCTATGGTTCTTCATTTTTCTTGCCGAACCCAACACCCACATAAAAATCATATTTGAACATGAGTACAGTGATATGCAGATACAGCTAAGGAAACCGAAAACACTTAGGTGTGCGCGGCAAGGATGAGACTTCAAAGAAGAGTCTTTTTGGCATAATGACATGTGCATCTCTCAGATTGAAGTTATTCCAGGTTATAGCACCTTGAATAGGGTAGCAAATTGAATTATTGAAAAATATGATAATGAAAACAATCTTCAACCAAATAAGAACCAAACAATCAAAGATAATCTGCAGACACAGGTGTTTACCGCATGCAAACTTACTCTGCCAAACTGTGCATGAATAAAGAAAAATACATGCTTTTTCACTCAAAACTTTACAATTTAACTTATAAGAACCGATATGAAAAATAAAGCATCAAGGATTAAATGCATGAATATATATCGAGAGAGAACACTGAACTACCTTGACAACAGACCCTAGTATGGCATCAAGGTAACTAATGGAAACCGTTGACAAAAGATTTATGCCATCTCTTTGAATTCCTGGGATCTCTTGAACATCTAGATATGCATAAAGATCCCCTGGAGGGCCCCTGCAAAAAAAACACAAAAAAGCTTTTTATATTCAATGAGAAGAGAAATAGATAACAGAATTCAAAATAAATATCATAAGAAAAAAATACTAGTCGAGAAGAAAAGGGACTAACATAAAGTGGAATGATTAAAAGGGACATTACAAGAACACTTCTGTGACAATATGTCAATGATAATGTGTGTGTGTATCAATATCGAGTACAAGCAGTGGAATCATAGTACAGTTGAAAGAAGTTAAGCTCATTCCAACATAGCCAAAGAAAATGAAAATCGCTATCATCATAACTTAAAGCAAACTTCATAATTCTTTATTTGTAAAACTGGAAGTTCACCCACCCATTAAGATTCGATATAACATAACTTGGCTGTCAGAATGTAAGATATAATTTCGGTTGTATTTTAATTTCCTTCAGGAAACCACCAGTCCACCAGTTCTCTAAATTTACAATATAGCCAATAAACTAATGTTACGTCTACCAAGAAACCTAGGAGCAACTCTCATACCAGCTCACTATGGCTGATATAAATGAGCTTATATATTTTAAAAGGAAGAACCTACCTAGTTACTAGTATGATTGAAAAACAATGTAACTTAAGAATGCAATCAGCCTTTAACAACAGAAGACATCATCAAGACTAAAGATACAAAAAAAGTCCATCTACATACCCCTTTGGTCCAGCATCACCCTCCCCTGCAACTCTGAGGATACTTCCTGCACTAACCCCAGGAGGAACTTTGACCTTGATATTTTTCTTTACTCTTATACGCCCTTTACCAGAGCATTTCCGACAGTATTCAGAAATAATTTCACCGTCCCCAGCACAATTTGGACAAACAGAAACCTAACATGTTGCAACGGAGAAGCTATATAAGAAACATCTTATAACAAAATCACCACATAGATTCTGAGCAGAAATCAAGGTTGGAACCGCAATTTATGAAAAGAAAAAAAATCATCAAATCATAATATTCAAACATTTTTGCTTCCTAATCTAGCAGCCACATTAAAACCTTCCTACATCCAATACAAAAATTATTAACGTTCAATGCCTCCTTTAATCTTTCTGTTCTGCCATGAAGACAGGAAAAAACAGAAAAGAACAAGGTCCTGGGAGTTACTTCCTCTATGTTTCTTGAGTCAAGTTCAACATCTGGAATCAATAAAAATACAAAAATTTAAATGGCAGTAAATACATTACATGAAAGCATCATCAGTTCTCTACGGGATTGAAAGGTTCATTGACAAGAATATCTCCCGAATCTATCTTGTAATCTTCATCTTTATCACTGTAGTCTTGGAATTTTAACAATGTGCCTACATGGGTCTCCTAGTATTTCTGAGTGGTAAGGAAATACACATTTCTTTTGTACAAAACTGACCTTTGGAGTCAAACTCTCCATTTTCACCCCTTTTTTACACAATATGGTTTTTTATTTGTTAGCATATAATGTGACCAACTCAAGTACCAGTGAACCCACCATTCGACCATCCAGAGAATCCACCTCAATTTCACCATTGGCTAAAATAAATGTATATCAAGTAGATAGTAGGTCATTGTTACAACTAAATGGAATGCCTACTACCACCAAGGAGCGGATCCTAAACGCAGTTAGGCATTTAAAACATAGAAAAATGCCAAGTTGAGAAATGTTTGTGGAGGTGACCAAAAGTCCATTACACAAGAAAATTTCCAATTACCTGTGAAAACAAGCCAAAGGGTGTCTGCTCAGTCCTCATAACTTGACCCCTTCCACCACAAGTTGAGCATATCCTCTTTTTTGACCCAACCTTTGCTCCAGTTCCGAGACAAACTTTACATGTTTCTAAATGGGAAAGCTCAAATTCCTTTTCAGCTCCAAAAATAGCCTCCGAAAATTCTAAAGTAATGTCGTAACTGAAATTATTGGAATTATTAGAACATTGATTATAAAAGCCTTTGAACAAGTCTTATCTAACATAAACAATATTTCTTCATAACCAAACTTACAAGAAAGATTTGAATCTTATAGAAAAGAAAGCACTTAGGCAAGTGATATATAATGGGAAGGGATAACTAAATATTTTAGGTTTGACTTGTAGTATTCTTTATAGTATTAAGAAAAATGAAAAGAACAGAGAGAAGCATGATTTGAGCATAAAACACTGTCAGAAAACACTGAGAATAGTGTGATCATACAAGGCAAGAAAACACTGTCAGCAAAAACAAGAAATGCTGTAAAATAATAAACTCACTGAGCAAAAGATAAGTACAGTGTTAGACGAGGTCAATTTCATAATTATAAACCAAAACGAAGAATTGATGACTGTAGCAACCTTATTAAACATACTAAAGCAACCAGTCAATCAAAACTCACTATAACCAAAGATAATGATCAAGAACCAGTAACAATCATTGAAACACCAAAGAAAGATCTCAACTTACCGTATATCATCACCTTTACTAACCGTACTTCGACGGCTTGTTCTGAATCCAGCTTGATCCATGCCTGGAAAACCACCCATACTTGGTCCAAAGAATGTTTCAAATAGATCAAAGGGATTAGTCTGCGGGAGAAGAAAACTAACGCCTGAGTTATACATAGACAGACAGACGTCTAGCATCACTGATGCTGCATAGGCTTATTGCATGCTAGTTTTTTTTTTATAAGAAAGTAGGCCTCGTTAAAAACCCCCTTCATGATTAATGGATCACAAAGTGCTCCTTAATCAGCGAAAGGAGGAAAAGTGTGCCTTAGAATTCATTAATAATCGAAAGATACATAATGTTTAAAAACAAACATAAACACTCCCTTTACAATAATCAGGCCAAAGCCTAAAAATAGCCTATCAAAACAGCGAAACTAGCCAATACCAGCCTTAGCTAAACTATCAGCCTCAACATTGGCTGACCTAGGAATCCATCTAAAAATACCATTCAAATCTCTTAACATAGTAGCAATGTCTTTCACAAGTCTATGTAGACATAGGGACGACGATCATAATTCTTGACCCAATCTACTGCTAGTTTACTGTCTGATTCAACAATTAAACGTTCCTTAAACCGCTGATGAATCGAAGCAAAGAAAGTTAAGCCCTTCTTAATTGCCATAAGCTCTATCAACAGAGGAGGACCTGGACCAGCAGCCTCTTGGAAAGAACCCATCACCGAGCCATCCTCAACTCTTAGAATGCCCCCAACACCACTTTTCCTCCAATCTCCATTCACTGCTGCATCCACGTTTAGTTTTATAAATCCCTTTGGAGGAGGAGACCAAGACACAATTTTGATGATTGAAAGCCTAGAATTATAGCAACAATCCCCAAGAGATGGATCAGAAATGAGAGAGTCCTTTAGAATAGACACATCCTTGGAGTTAGCTAAGAACCAAGTAGCCAACCTACATCTTGCCATAAAAAATAGATCAATCTGATCTAACCTTTCCCCATCAAACACAATGGCATTCCTAAATTTCCAAATAGTCCATAGAACCACTCCCGGAAAGGACCAAATTTTAGAATTAGGCACCATATCTTCCCAAGCTAGCATAAAACTTTGAGCATTGGCATGCAATACCAAACAAACTCCCCAAAATTTCAAAAATTTATTCCATAGGGTCCATGCCACAAAGCAAGTAAAAAATAAATGTGATGAAAATTCAACCTCCATTTTACATAAAGGACATGCAACATCTACAATAGCTGAAACTCCTCTCCTTTGTAATTCTTGTTTTACTGGCAATCTCTGATACACCATCTGCCACATAAAGACCTCCACTCTAGGAGGCACCAAGCCCCTCCAAATGTTTTTATCCAAAAGGAGTCTGCTGTCGAAACAGGACAGCATGACTTCACACTAGAATTGGCAGTATAAATTCCTTCCCCATTCCCTCTCCAAACCAAACCATCTGACCACTCATGGAAAAGAGTGATATTGTGAATTATAGCCATTAAAACAGAAAACTGATCCAATTCCCAATCACTCAAATTTCTTCTCATTTGAACATGCCAAGACCAAACTGATGTTCGAAACTCTCCAAACTCATTTAGCTTCCCATTCTTGTTTAAAGAAAGAATAAACAATATCGGGAAAACCACTTTAAGAGGTGAATCAATCGCCCAGCTATCAAACCAAAAACTGATGCTCTCTCCATTCCCCACTTGTACTTTAAACAAACTTCGAAACTTAGCTCCAAACTGATCCTCTTTGAAATGATTTTGGACCACCGATTTCCAAATCCAATAAGTATGTGCAGGAAGTTTATTCTTGAAAATCAGTAGTTCATAAAGCAACAATCATGATATTTTTCACAAAAAAGATAGCTTGCACGACATTTATTTCTCGTCTAATGTGAAACAATTGAAGTCTAAATCTCCATAAGGGGGGAAAACCCTAACCATGCAACAAAAAGAATGTCACTGCTTAAAGGTAGAGACAGATCATAAATTGGCAAGCAAAAATGTGATAATGACTCAGGCAGGCAATTTGATAAAAATGACTTTCTCACAATGATCAGTTAGTTGAATTCCATATTCAAAGCGGCATTATTCTTACCCTCAGGCGACCCAGTATTTAGAAATAAACAACCAAAACACATCTTTCAATGAAATTGACAAGGCAAAGCATGTCTAGACTTCCAAGCATATGCCAGATATCCCTTGCTGCTATGATTTACAAGTACAAACTTAAAATACACACAAACAAGTGTAAATGAATACCGTATAAGCACTGGACTGTCCCCCGACTGCACTCTTGACTCCAGCTTCTCCATATTGATCATACAAAGCTCTCTTTTTATCATCTGATAACACCTGACAGTGTTGCAATTCATTTTTCAAAAGACAACATGATGAATGAAATTGAACACGGTAATTCACACAAAGAAACCTCTAGGAAAGAAAATCCGCAGCACTCCCAGCTCCACAAATTGAAATGTTATTAACAGAGAAAGGATTAAAATATAAAACAATCATGTTAACCAACATTATAAATATCAAGACCTTTATACGCGACCATATAATAAACAAGAGAAGTTGTAACTTAGTATTTCAAAGCAGTAAAAATATGAAAGCTGCACTCACAGTCCTTGCATTCTAAATGGCTTATGCTAATCAACATTAATACATCTTGGTCTAAAACTTTTTGTGCATACCTCATATGCAGCACTAATCTCCTTGAACTTTTCAGTTGCTCCTGGCTCCTTATTGACATCGGGATGATACTTCAAATGATGATGAAAATTTACAATGTCAGTACAACAATGAGAAATTAAAAAAAAAAGTATAAAAAATACACAATTCATTACTGTTTACGGTATCAATACAAACTTAGTATCTTCATATTTATATGAGAGCACATTTACAACAAGAAAGAATGGAAAACTGGAAAACAGCTAGGGAGAATACCAGTTTTCCTTCTCAGAAGGGTTATTTCCTAGGGGGAAGGAAATAGCTTGATTGAATCAAGCCATATCTGGAAGTTCAAAGCAAAAGAAAACACCAGCTTGTGAGGTACAAATTGAATCATTTATATTCTAACCATAGGTATTTTTCCATTGATAATATGATTGCAACAGTGACATACTAGTGAACTAGGATTATTTATGAGAAAGCAAAACATTTAAGACAGCTTTTCCCGGAGCAGCCATAGAAGCTTAAAGTTTTCTATTCATTGACGTATAAAATTTGGCTGCCTATCAGCTACTTGGGAAAGGCCAAGTGCAATCAAATTAAACACAAATAAACTTTACACATAAAAAATAATGCTGAGCATCGCATACCGAAACAGAGCATCAACAGAATGATCCATTATATGTTATAGTTTAATCAGTCAAAGAATGAAGATAAGGTTTGTGTAAAAATGATATACTTAAATCAGATCAAAGAAGACCCATTTTTATTTATTTTTCGAGATTGAGAACATAAAAGTAAAAAAATACATAATCTTATTAACATTTTCCATTTACTAAATTTTGTATATTGTAAGGACTAAAATCTACCCACCAAACATTCCTTCATATTCACCAACTCCAAAAGTTAAAACTTGAGACTTGAGCTCTCAATCAGAAATTCTGGTTCTGCCGCGAATAATTCCCTCTTTATCATAACTCAATACCTAAGAAAATAGCTTTTCCTCCTCTTATGCAAGATACACATCTCCTTGGGCTACCCTTAACTATTTCAGCAAGACAGCATACCAGCAACAAAACCCAGAAGGGAAATGCAAAACTAACAGAACAAACTTCTAAAATATGGAAGGAAAAAATAAATCAACAATTGAACTGAGTGAAGTACCTGACGAGCTAATCTACGATAGGCGGCCTTAATATCTTTACCGGAAGCAGATTTGGGCACTCCAAGAGTAGCATAATAATCCCCAGAAGCAGCCACCACCAGCGTCCCAAGACGGTGAGTACCAGCCCTACCATTATTCAATCTCCAAGAACATGCCGAAGAAGAAGAAGAAGGGAAACTCACACAAGCGAAGCTGTCGTGGGACCTGAGACGGGCCCCACCATTGATGAAAACAGAATAAGAACAAGCATAAGAAGACGATTGGGAACTGTTGGAATGGCTTTCATTAGGGAAACCAAGTGATGAAGGCAGCACATATAGGGAAGTAGTGGCTGCCATTTAAAAAAAGAAGTTTCTAAGTGGTTTTGAGAAAAGGGTGTTCAATAAAATTGATCTCTCAATAAGACAAAAACTTGGGTTTGATCTTGCAATTCATGTTTAATTGTTGAGCCACAGTTTCAGTGGAAACTGCAAAAGGGGAGAAGGAAAGGAGAGGAGGGCATAGCCAGAAAGATTGGATTTTGTTTTGTTGCTTTGTTTTTGTACATGGACTGAACGGACACGTTTTTCAATACTTCCATTTTTTTACAAATTCTTTTCATTTCCTTTTCCCCTTCTCTATAACTTGTCTAAATTACACTACAAGTCATTCTATTATAAATAAGTTTATAAATGTCTCATCATATTTTAAAAAGTTACAATAAAATTTTAAATCGGTAACTAGACCTCTAATAAGCTCACGTGTTCCACTAGAGCGAAAGCTAATATATGAAAAGTAGATCTATTTAACCTACTGATCTATGAGTAGTCATGATGACCCTAAACCTCACATCAATCGTCAAAGGATCATCATAAAAGCTCAGCAGGCAACCTAAGAGGGGTACAATCTCTCTTAAACTTTTTCATCTTCTACCTTGAACAATCTCATATCACAAACCACATTTTTCATCACATCTCTCACAAAAAATCATTGGTTGCTGCTTTTCAGAAACTACCAACTCTTGGTCACTCGAGACCTCTAAATATATTGCTTTGTTTATTGCAACTTTCAAGGAACTCATATTCTCATGACGTAAGAGTATCATATCTTCTGAGTAAGTTATAGTGCATATACTAAACCTTTAATAAGACCACGTAATAAACTAGAGCGAAAATCTAAAATATGACAACCAGATCTATGAGTAGTCATTTTAACCATAGGCCTAACACTAATCATCAAAGGGTCATCATAAAAGCTCATTATACAGACAATCTCTCTCGAACTCTTTGATCTTCTACCTAAAATAATTTTCTCTCCGAAATCATATTTCTCATCGTATCTCTCAGAGAAAATAATATATTTATTCATAAAAACGATATTTTAATTGAAATATTATCTCAGATGTTTAAATTTAATACTAAAATTTGAGTTCCTTGTAAGAATAAATGTTTAAGATATTTAAATTAAATATCTATTAAAATATTTAAAGTCGGTATTTAAATCTAAAATAATTATTTGGTAAATTTTACTAAAATTTTTAGAATAGTAAATAAATATTTTTTATCTTCATTGTGAAAATAAAACAAAAAAAATAAACCTTCGTTGTCAACTAATTTTATACTTACGCTATATCAATTATTTCTAATATTTTGAACAGAAAATACTGTAGAGAATCGATGAGCTTGGATTTCCAGAAATGTAAAATTTTGTTGATGACGGTGATAAGTTAAATTTGAATTTTATGAATTTGACCATTCGCTTTAAAATAATTAATAAGGAATAATTTCAATATTTGTTTATATTAGTGAAATAAATTTTAATAATTTCAAAATCTAGTTAATATAAATACTAGGTCGCCTTCTCTTAAGATAAAATGACACGATTTTCCGCAGAAAAAACGTACAAGTTAATGAATTAAAGCACTTCCAGTTGGTCAATAAGAAGCAACAGATTCATTTACGTAAATATTTAAGAATTTAGCCACTTTAGTAACTCTCAAAGATCACCAAAACAGATTCATTCTGCACATATCTCTCATCATATAATCTGTGAAAAGAACACCAAAAAAGGTATATTTCTCAGCGAAACCAATGACATACACAAACAAACACCGACCGACCGTATACGGATTTAGGCATTCAAAGGGCAAACCGGGTTGACGGAAAGCACACGAGCTCAGTTCAACATACTGTGCAGGCAACTTCTCCAACGCTTGGGAGATTTTAGATTCGTATGCCCACCTGCCCGTACCATGAAGTGAGACACTGAAGCAAACGGGAGGCAACTTTACAAGAATGACTCGGGAAAATTACTCATGTATGAAGTTTATGGCTGCAGGAAACAAACGTCAACCTCCGTAAAGCGAGAGTGATACTTTATGGATGCATTTGTACTATTAACAAGAGTCATGGTAATGGGAATTCATTAATTTGCAGTTAAAATTGCTCACCGGAGAACAAATGAAATGCACAACCACCAAATTAATAGAGCCCCAACATTCTTAGCTCTGTCACATGGCTGGGGTCTAGTTCCGGGGTGTTCTCGTTGTCCTCCCGGTCTTCAACCACATATTCCTGACAACATCATCAGGGAATGTGATATGCTAAACATTTTCTGCTTTGACACTAATAAACAAATCTAGACAATATATTACAATTTTGGATTTTGATAGGATAGAAAGGCCAAAAAAAGAATATGAAACGGAACACAATGAATACCAGAATTTTAGTTTTGTTAGTTTTGAATTAGAATATCTAAGGTGTAAAACTGAAACCATATCAAAGCAAACAAAAAAACTAGGGTTTTTTCAGCTATTTTTTACGATATACCTTAGTTAATTCCTGTTTCGCAAGAACATGATAATGCCGTTCATTGATCCTCTGACCACATATGATAGCAATGAAGAAACCATAGAGCAAACCCACCGAAACAATTGCTAAAACTGCACATCAAACCAAAATACAATACACTATAAAATCTTTATTGGCATCACATGAAGATGGTAAACTCGGCATGCTGACCAGTTGTGTAATCTTGTAGCATGTCATAAGCATGCTGACCAGTTATTGGAACAAAGACATTATAAACGCAACTACCCACAAGTTTAGAAAATACCACACTATTTTTCTTTATTTGTTGCCTTCTAGTTTAATCTATAAAGGATTTCCTCACACCTTAATGAGGAGCTTCTGCCATAATGAATTTCTTGTCATTTTACCAAAGCATCCTTCACCCTTTCCAAGAAAACCACAATGTTCATTCAAGCAACAAGATCAGTTACCCTGAAGTTTCATACAATTTCTTAAGGCTTAAACAGAAGGGTAATATTTTCTGAGCTATGATTCCAATTGGTCTAGTTGTAATAGTAACCTTGATTACTGAATAAAGATTAAAGGCACATGATGAAAGTGTGAAAACAAGGGGAAAATGCTTCTTTGTTGAGATTTACAACAAATTATTTCGGCTGGAAATTGACATGGTGAGTTTTCCCACTCCAAACATTTATTTACTAATGGATTTAATAAATTTCATTTAACTTTAATTCTTAATTTGAAAATGGAGTAAAGCATGCTTAATTTGTTATGTATTTGAACCAATAATTAAAGAGAGGTGACAAAAAACCAGGAGAGAAATGAAGTTTTGAAGCAGCATAATCCCTAAATAGTTGTAATTGTATAACGATCATGCTGCAAAATCAACTGTGCAAGCATGTATGATATACACAGTGGCAAAAAAATGAAGCATCATAAACCAACAAAGGATTAGAAACGACGAGAACCGAGCACAAAACTTGTAAGACTGAATGCGTGTGCCTGAAAGCCTTTATCATAATCACACGGGGTGGGGGAGAAGGGGAGAGAGCAGTACCTGCCATTGTATAAAACCCATAAGGGTGTTCATCATAACCAAACATTTCTCTTAGTTCTTCTCCATAGAACTTGTAGACCACCACCCCTAGGAAAGTTACAATCTGTTCAAAACAAGGTTTCCGTTTGCAAGTTAACCAGCAGCATCAAATGAATGTTGGACTAACACATTGGAATAGAACGAATACCCACATCTTAAACTTGAACCTACATTTGAGTAACAAAGAAAAGAACAAAAGACTTGTGGAAGTTACTGTAGGACGCACACTAGAAGAATGCTGGGAGAACATCGCAGCATGTCTGGATACAAAGTTGTTTCCAGAGGTTTGAGTTCAAAGTAAAACTTAAAAAGGGTGGATAAAGTAAGCAACTATTAGATAACACCATGGATGCTAGCCTAGACCAAGGTATTCAGATAAGCACAGATTGAACTGTGTTTTGAAGGTTTAAGGAAAAATTTGGAGTTTAACAGTCTAGTACAGAAAAGGTGTTAGATTCGAAGGCATAAAATGATCAAGCAAACAAGAAGCTCATGGTTGCAGCATCCGATATTAAGGCAAAAGATTAAGAGCAAAAGGGAACTATGCGATAAAAGAGATCCCTAGGAAATCACATTTCTTAAACAAATAAACAAGAAGATCATGGTTGCAGCATTCAATATGAAGGCAAAAGATTAAGAACAAAAGGGAAGTATGCTATAAAAGAGATCCCTAGGCAATCACATTTCTTAAGCAAATAAACTTTGAAAATGGCAGAAATCGGGCCTTAATGAGGCCACATCATTTCAAAGCTTTTATTAATATCCTTGCTTTCAATCGGCAGGTTACAAAATGTGCATGTGTTATGTACAAAAGATTTTCATGGACACCCTGATCTGAATTCTCCGAATGCTTATAGGACTCAACTTATAGGTTAGAACAGTTATGAATCTATCAACATTACAACCATAAACTAATTAAATTAACATGTAACAGCTAGAAAACCTAATACCATTCCCTCTAGAATGAAGAGGCTAACAAAACCCTGGGTTACACTAAATCTAGAATCACAACCTAAGTATCCTTAAATCAAGAAAATTGATGAAAAGATAAATAAAATAAGAATGTAGCATGGTAACTTTATCAAATATGGTTTCAGACTCAGGGTTCAGCAAATAAACACCAAACAAGTTTTACTTGACAATAATCACAGAATCCATTTTTGGGCTCTAGACTTTTCTAAAATTTCAAATGAATCAACATTTCAAGGAAAATGCCAGACAAGTAAAATGGCATGGGATATCATCATACCAGCTGAACAATTACAAAGATGAATGCATGGTCCCTTGCAACAAGGAACTGGAATTTTAATCTCAACCACCATCGGTCAGGTGGGACATTTGCGCGTATGATGAACAATGCCCTGCACTCTGTACAGTGGGCAAATGCAAAGCCCTCCTATAGAAACAAAAGGGAGAAGAATAAATACTATTAGTTATCAAATATAAATTTCACTGCATAAAGATAGTAAAACTCATAGGCATTTCAAATTCAATATGGCAAGGAGTGTTTACACAACCCGAACAGGCATCAGTTGGAAACTCAAATTCCTTTAGCAAGAGAATTTGATATTCATGTATGGTAGGATACAAAATTATATTGTGTAAAAATAATTAAAAATAATTTTCATACTAGACTCAAATTATGAGTGTGTCCCAACTTCCCTTAATTGGTCATTCAAACATGAATATCCCACAAGCAGCTACAGAAATTTCCACATCTAATTTTTTTTTCAAATGCAAGAGAAGACAACAAAGAAACAAGCATGAACCTTAGTTGACCTCCAGTTATCAAGACAAGATCTATGGACATACTTCTGAGTGCCCTTGCAGTGACATGGTGCAATTAAGTCGTCCCCTGAAAAATAAGCAACCATGTGCCTCAAGATAAGTCATCTTCAGCTTTCTTACATAAATGAAAATCCCACCATCCCGAAATGGATATAGCAAACTTATCAAATAGAAATACATGTTTAAGTGGTAAGACCTTCATTATCAAGGCATATACGGCATTGTCGGTGGTCTGCATTCACAAGATGGCTGCTTTCGTCAACATCAATTTCTTCCAAATCTTCACCAACAACAATACAATCCCCTCCAACAGCTGTAATTTCACATTCTTCCGATGATTGTGAAGCAGCAGACTGAGATAAGATGGGTTCTCTTTCAGAAATATTTTCCTTCCGACTATCATTTGATACTAATTGCATTGCTAACAATATTGTATCCCTACTATAATGTTAAGATCATTGCCCGAGCAATGGATCCCACTGCACATTTCAGTAACAGCTGAGGAACCTGAAAAAATATGGAAAAATAAAATAAAATTACTCTAATCCGTAAACACAACTTGCATAATAAATTAAGGTCAACCAATACACTATGAATATAACACCACCAAAGATGAGGCAATCAACATTTAAATTGCTTTCAAACTTAGTATAAAATCCAAAAGTAAATTAGCAAGAGGAGAATATACAACCAAATATACAAAAAATTTAATAAATTAGCAAGATTTTCTTATACGTATCTGAACAAATAACAAGTTCCATAGCAGCAGGCATCAATCGAAGAGAAAAATTACAAAGATTCTAAACGTTCTCTCTTCCATCCAAATTTCCTGATTCTTTTATTCTTCCTCCTACCATACCAATCAAGCAAGATCCTTTACATAAAAAAATGAAAAGAGGTAACCAAAACACCATACAGTGTACGAAAAACAAAATCTTAACGAGTTCAATTATGAAAAAGAACAACTTACAGAAAAACTACAGAAATCAAGAAAGACCCAAGTTGTTAATTTGACATCAAAGAAATCGATGCTCTTCCAAGATTCGTGAAGGGAAAAAGGAAAGGCATATGAATTAATTTCTTTTAAGAATTCCACAAGTGTGGGAGGAAAGATTGAAGGGCAACCCTCAGACCTGACATTGAAATGCTTTAAGGATCTTCAACATTGATATTCATATGCATTTGGGTGATTAATTTTAGAGTTAAATTTCCAGATAAAGAAAGTCAATCAAATTCTAGAAAGGATAAGAAACAGAGACGGAACAATCGACGGGGCAGAACCTTGACGGAACGCTACAGACCAATATTAAACGATAAGAAAGACGAGAAAAACTTACTAAATGTAGATTATTATTATTTTTAATATTATTATTATTATTATTTGTTTCTTGATCGTAACTAAAAATAGTTGTTTTAATTCATTATTAATTAGGGTAAAGTACATGAATATTTCCTCAACTATAGAATGATACTTTATTGAGTCACTCGATTATTAAAAGTTATAAAATGATCCCTCAACTATGGGGCATTACTTTGTTGAGTTATTCGAATATTAAAAATTATAAAATGGTCATATGATCATTTATATGTTTCAAACTCATCCTTTTCTGTTAACAAATTAACGACAGCCTGATCTGAACGTTAATATACTAACTGAGATAAGATAAAATATGATATCAGAATCACAAATGACTATCATATCTCAACCAGCATGTTAACATCCAGCTTAGACGAACGTTAATTTTTAAACGGAAAATGACAAGTTTGGAACATGTGAATAGTAAGGTGATCATTTTATAACTTTTAATAATTGATTGACTCAACAAAATAACATCCTATAGAAGAAGGACCGTTTGTGTACTTTACCCTATTAATTATGATAAGTAATGAAATTAAACATTGTTAAAGTTACCGCGTAATTTACGAAGGGACAAACGACTATTTGTTGTCCACTTTAGCCAATTTGTATAATTATTAGTGATGATTACGAAGATCTCTCTAACATAACAATGTAAAACTAAGGATAAACTATTTCTTTAGTCATCAAACTATGGAGTTATTCTACTTTAGCTACTACATTGTTTAATTTTACAATTAGTCACTAATGATTTCATTTGATTAGTCTCTAATATTTGCACATTATGTTGGTCTTAAACCTAAATAAATCAACAAATTTAACCCTCTACATTTACAAAGTCTATAAATTTGGTCATAAACCTAAAAAATTAAATATATATGTATCAAAATAATTATAAAAAATCCATTGTGATAAAAAAGACTATAGGTATGCATAGGGTCGTAAATGAGACGAGACAGATTGCGAGTTACTCGAGATAGAATCGATCAAAGCTCAGTCAATACTTGAATCAAATGGACTTGAATTAAGCTCAAACTCGACTCAAATTCTTAACAAGTCAAAGCGAGCTAGTTGATACTCGACTTGAAAAGCTCACGGGCTACTCGAGAAATGATATATTAAAATTTTAGATTTTAAATTAAATTATTAATAATATTAACATTTATTAATAATACTAACATTTATAAGTTATTTATTTTAAACTACTAAGCCATACCATGAAGCTATGGGAAATGGTGATAGAGGCTAGGTTGAGACAAGTTACTAGGGTTTCGGAAAACCAATTTGGCTTTATGCCAAGCAGGTCTACCACGGAGGCGATTCATCTACTTCGACGACTTATGGAGAAATATAGGGAAAAGTCTAGAGATCTTCACATGACGTTCATTGACCTTGAGAAGGCTTATGATAGTGTTCCCCGCGATACGATCTGGAAGACTTTGGAAACGAGACGGATCCCAACAGCTTATATCCGGGCGATCCGTGATATGTATTGTAGATCTACTACATACGTCAGGACTACAGTTGGCGACATCGAGGCATTCCCGATGGAAATTAGACTCCACCAGGGGTCGACTCTTAGCCCTTACATCTTCGCCTTGATTATGGACGACATCTATTGTGAGACACCAGATGGTGTACCATGGTGTATGCTTTTCGCTGACGACATTGTCCTAGTTGCTGAAACAAAATCTGAGTTGATTAGTAGACTGGCTACCTGGAAGACTGCTTTGGAAGAAAAAGGTATAAGGATCAATATTGAAAAGACATAGTATTTATGTTCAAACTTTAGTGGGGACCAAAACGATGAAGATGTAGAAGTATGCATAGAAGGACACATTCTCCCCTCAAAGGATTGTTTCAAGTACCTAGGGTCTATGATACATAAAGATGTGGGTGTAGATGATGACGTTACACACTGTATAAAGGCGGGATGGCTAAAGTGGAGGGTCGCTACTGGAGTTTTGTGTGACAAGAAGGTGCCTCTAAAACTTAAGGGAAAATTTTATAGAATGGCAATAAGACCAGCGCTGTTGTATGGATCAGAATGTTGGGCAACCAAGAAGGATCATGTAAGGAGGATAGAGGCCGCTGAAATGAGAATGCTTCGATGGACATGCGGTAGGACTCTGTGGGATATGACAACAAACTCTGCTATTAGGATGTCCTTGGGGGTGGTGCCTGTTTCTGAAAAATCGAGGGAAGGAAGACTACGGTGGTTTGGCCATGTCCTTAGGCGACTACCGTCGGATGCGGTCAGGAGGGTAGAGTCGATTACAATCGACGGTGCCAGAAGGAGAGGACGACCAAGGCAGAAGTGGGAAGACTGCTTGAGATCTGATTTGATGGATTTAGCCCTTACCGATGACATGACCTCTGATAGGAAAGTATGGAGACTTAAGACTAGGATAGTCGAGTAGTATGGGTCACATCTCTAGGGTGTATCATCTTTGTCTTCTTTTAATGCCTTTGTAGTAATTTCCATGACTTATACTTTTTATACGTTTCTGTTATTGGTATTTATGAAGGCTTAGAACTGGGCTTACTATCGTTGACTTCTGTGTATCATTCTCTTCACTTTTAAATTTAGTCGGGTCTTACGTTTCTGTCTATATGCAGAGATTTTTTCGCAGGGATTTATCTGCAGGGATTACTGCCCATTACAGACGCGCATAAGATATTAATGATATTAATGACTGCATATGAATACTGTTCAACTATGTATTTATACATGCATTGCATTTTATCTATATTTTTAATTTTCTAACTGCCGGAGGTCTTCCACGGAAGCTACTCTCAACCTGGCAGCCTATTACCCTACCTCCCCCTTACCCCATTGCATATGGGAATTGGGTTTTGTTGTTGTTATTGTTGTTATTTAAAAAAATCTATATAAGGCTTTCATGTACTTAAGGTTCGAGTTCGAGTCGAGCTTCAATTTATGATTTTGAGTGGAGCTTGAAAATTTTATGCTGAAAAACTTTTGAGTATACTCGAGCTTCAATTTTTAATTTCGAATTCTAGTTTAACTTAATAATTTTAAACTCACGAGTTTTCGTATCGAGTCGAACTTAATTTTAAAGTTTTCAAGTCGAGTCGAGTTCCACATTAGGCGAACTAGACTCGACTCATTTTCAAACCTACATGCACATGTTGGATGTAATATTGTACCATGAACTATCAACATTGATAAAACAATAATATATATGTATATATAATACAAACAGTGGCTTAATAAGATTTACACTTATTCAAAAGTTAGAGCCTACATAAATTAATTTTCAAGAATTTGAATATGATCTCTAAAATATTCCACTGGCTTATTAAGCTATGAATCTATTGCCATAACAATCGGTTAAGCAAATCTTACTTGTCGGTGCACTCTGACGTTAGTTAGATACCTTCAAAAAAAGAAAAAGGAATATTCAAATCAATCAATAGGAAAAAGAAATATGGGTTAAAATCCAGTGAATTAAGTTAGAAATTTGAAGTCAATAGATCAAAATCATAGAATAAAGTCAAAATCAACAATCAAAGTCAATAATCAATAAATTAGGTCTATGGATTAAAATGATTCGGGTTAACAAATATGAGTAAAAAAAAGTTATAAATCAGGTTCGATTCAGGTGTGGATATATATAAAGTTCAGGTCAAATCAATGAGTCATATATGAATTAATCAATGGGTCGTATATGATTCAGTTAATAGATTGGATATAAATTGATAACAGTCAATAAACAAGTCATGTATGAATCGAGTATACGTATAGGCCTCGTGCTTGATAAACCATTTAGGTCAACAACATTTGCGTCGAAAGCTATTGAGCTTGGGCGGTTCAGTTCCACTAACAGGCAGGTCTTGATGGGTTATAACAGACAGGGCTCAAGCGGTATAGTCTAGGTCCAGGTGTGTTTGGGCTGCACTCAGTTGGGCTAGTGACGAGTCATAGTGGGCTATAGTTTTGTAACGTCTCGAATTCCTAAGTCAACACGTGAGAGTTGATTATATTTCTGATACTTTGTGATTTTATGACTTTTATAAATATGATGTTTTACGTGTGGATTTGAGTTTTGAAACATGTTGAGTATTTTGCATGATTTATGTCGTAGATTATCCTTGGACGGTCCAACATGTGGTTTTATTGTGCTAAATGACCTTACAAAATTCTCCTAACCTTAAAAATTGATTTGGGCTTAAACTAAAATATTTAAAAGGGTTTTAAAATGATTATTGAGCTTAAAATATAAATTTTTAAATTTATTGACATTAGATGAATTTGTGAAGAAATCTAAGAAATTTCAACTCAGCTTGAGTATTTATATGGTTGGATATTAGTATCGGGGAATTTTGAGACATTTTTCGGTGCCGATACCATCATTTTGTATTGATACTGTGGGTTTGATATCGATACTAATAAGTGTGTATTGATATCGAGGTCCATGTACTCCTTGTTTAAATATCCATATTGTTTATTGAGTACCTATACTCTCTAATTGGGTATCCATACTCTCCAATGTCGAAAGTTCAGAAACATCTCTTGTTGCATTCAAATAATTGTGAATCACCATGGAATGTACAAGCAAGCTTGGAAAAGGGGTCTTAACTCATGAAATAAAAATAATAATTTTAAATGGTATAAATGACCAAAATATTCTTGATGGGTAAAAAACTTCAAAAGTGTCCTTAAATATACTCGTATCAAAATAGACTGATAAATCAATGGTGCATAAGCCATCTATCAAGTAAATAATGTATTTACCATTTGAAATAATTAGCACAATTGAACATTAAGAAATAAATGTGAACAATGAATCATTTTAGAATGAATACTCATATATAGAATGATGTACTATTAGGGATGACAAAAAAACCCGAATCCGACAGGGAAAATCGAATTAAACGGGTCGGATTCAGGGATGATAAACGGGGACGGGGAAAAATCATTTATGCTAAACGGGGAAGGGGAAGGGTTTGGTAATCCCCGCCCTGATTACCCGGCCCGATACCCGGCCCGATAAATATTAAAAATAATTATTATTATTATATATATATTAATAAATTTAATTTAAATTAATATATATATATATATATAATATTTATATATTTAATTTAAATATATATACCCATCCCGATACTCGTTTAAATAACCGTTTATGCTAAACGGGGATATCCGTTTTCCCGCGGTTTTTCCCGATTATCAGATGGGAATCCACGTTTAAATTCTCACGATTTTTTAAGCGGTGACAGATATGAGTTTTTTAAACGGGGACGGGGACCAATACCCGGCCCGTTGCCATCCCTATGTACTACGTGAATAATATATTAGATGAACCTCATACCATGTGAATATTGAGGTAGCGATGATGTATCATGTATAAATCAAATCCCAAACCTTTCAATAGGTTGTGAGAAAAGTGAAAATAAAAACGAGTGACAAATTATTAATAGATAATCAACATGAAATTGAAAATTGTGCTAAATGAATAGTGTATCATATGGGCAACGATGATGCTTATCATAAAACACTAAAAGATTATGTTATCCTTGTAACATCCATAACCCATATACATCTTAAAATATGAGTCATAAATGTTACATCAACTTTACAAATGTTCATTGAGCGTAAATGCTTAAAATTTTGTTTCGCTTTAAAATTCTCATATTTTAAACTTTAAATCTATTTTCTTAAAAGCACATAATTATAAATTAATAGATTGTCGTAAAACAAATTCAATTTTCAAGCAGAGATTAGATAGTTTAGTGTATTTTTCGTAAATCATTTAGACCTGCCTGAATTCTACTAACTATTCTACTCGTGCATAATATTGATAACACTAGTCTAGACAAAATAAATAAGTCATAGTTTACTATTACAGACTATTTAAAAGCAAATTCGATAAATAAAACTACTAACATAATTATGCATGCCACTAAAAGTCAAAAATAACATCGTAGATGTCTTACTGATATTGATGATAGATATGACTTCCAAAAAGATGCTTGAGAGGCTCATCACTGCTCGTCCTTATATCTATTATAACCTACGCATGAAAATCATCATGCGCTAAGTATAACTTAGTGAGGTAATAATAAACTGATAAAACATGAAATTATCATAAATATAAATATAAATAATTTATACGAGAGGGGGCTTCCCCATTATACGATTCCTACTGCGAGAGTGACCTATGACAAATGCGTGCAACTCGTCAAAGGGAGTTACCAACCTTAGTCTTCTTTGGAATGAGTCTCAAACCTCTGTTATTAAAAAAAAAAAAATCTGACAATTTTATTGCTGCCAACCAGCCTCTTTAAATAGAGGTTACATAGGTTTACTTGTTTGAATAAACGACTTAAAAGTAAGAAAATTAAAAATAAGGGCTCTAAATAAAGGACTAAAAGAGCTGTTAGCTAAGCCTTTGATCTTTGGTTCTCTGTATACGATTGATAAGTAAGATTTAGGCTGGTTTTTTAAACACACTGTTGATGGTCCTTAGCATTTGTATTTCTTATCTAATAAACTAGAAAGAGAGGTTAATTATATAAGCATAAAAACAAGAGTAAGGGAGCATGGTTTGGCCATATATGCAAACTTAGGTAAGTGCAATTTATTAATCCTGTTGTTTCCCAGCCCTCACTCGTGTTCCCTTACACGCTGTTAGAGATTGGCACATCTTGTTCAAGGCTCTATGTAGTTTGGATTGCCGAAACACATTATTTTGCAGCAAATCGGGTAGATCCTTGGCATATAGCCATTGTTGTTTGTATCTAGTGCATCTGTATGGTTGTCCTTATTTATATGCCTACATACATTATTTCTTGTCGTAACTCATCAAGTGTAATGTAGTTCGTTAATTGCAGTATGGACTACCTGGTAGCAATCCTCATCGGACACACGCATCTCAAATCTTAAGCGACCAAAGTATGAATGATAATGGTTTTGACATTCTTTCATATATGCATAACATATACATAATAATAATATTATTATATTTTTATATCTAGTGGTGCTTGGTTGCTTCTTTCCTCATTCATAAACTGTTCGATGTGAGTCGAGACTTAAAACATTTTGATTTTGGGCTTTTTTGCATGCAGTGTTTAATACGGGTTCCAATCCTGGGGGGCTTACGGCCATGCAGCCACAGCAGCAACAACAGCAGAAGCAGCAAGGTGCATTTGGTAAGGAATCAGCAGTTGATGTTAATACAACAATACCTGGTGGGAAGATACAAACAGTTGAAAAAGGGTTGTAATGGGCTGGAGCGGAAGATCAAACAAGTTTTTTTTTTAATACCGAGGGTCCGAGAATTATTTGGCCCAATACTCGAGGTAACCATTGTTTTTGCCTGTTATCAACGGTTCTAATCGGTTAGTTTTTTCGAATTTAAGAGAAATAATCACGTCGAGATAACTGATTCCATAAATTTTTTAATTTTTAATTAATTTTATAAATTATTTTTAAAAAATAATTTCCTAAGAGGTGACAAGTCCCACTAAATACATTAAAATAATGATCCACATAAGATCTACTAAACTGAGACCATTAAAATAATATATCCAATCGAACTCGTCACCCATACTATAGTATTTACCGTAGATTGCAAAATAAAAACTGGTACGTCATATTGGGCCAAAAAACCGATCAAACAAAGCACATTTTAGCTACAGTGGACGTATGAAATGTGAAGCCCAGCTTGAAAGGACGATAGAATTAAAATATCCCCCTTGCCATTGAAATTTACAAAGTGAGAATCACTTCAACGTTAAAACAATTAAGTAGCGGAAGACATTCCCATAAACTCGACAGCAAACTCTTGGTCATTTTTCCCTAACATTTCTTCTAAGCTGCATTCAATATTCCTTCCCTTAAGTACCCAGAATCTGGGTTTTATTCTCTTCTCCGGTGAATAACTGAAGAACCTTGGATACCCCACCACATCCTTCACTGGCTTTCCTATGCCGTTTAAAAGGAATTCTAGTTTCGGTTTTAATACCTCCTCGATGCTGTATCCTAGTAAAGGGGAAAACCTACAGACCATTAAACTGATCTCCCTCCTCGACAGCCCCATCTCCATCAAATAATTCATCCTGTTCATATAACAACTAGATTGAGTTACAACAACAATGATTTTTTTTCATCACTGCATAATCTGTAACTTTACAAACATGGTTTTCATCATAAAATTGAAGTAAAAATAAAAAGGCATGACACCAAATGTTTATATTTCCAACTTTCATATCCATTCCTAAGTTGGTTCAAGGTACTGCACCTCAAGATTAGAAGGACATGTGGCATCGACATCAAAACTCATTTCGTTTGTGATCTATAACTTGATAGAAAAAAACGAAGAGTTTTTAGGCCTTGCTTGATATTAAGGATGGAAATGAGGAAGGATAGAAAAATTGTTAATCAAATGGATAAGATTCAAAATAAGAAAGTGGTCATGAATCTTAACCATTTGATTAACACATTTTCCATCCTTCATACCAAGCAAAGCCTGAGTACCTTTTCCTTTTGGCCAATACCTTCAATACCATCTACAATAGCATTAACGAAACTCAGATTTTCATTTTATGTTATTTTCTTTTTGGACAGTTTTCTTTTTCCATGGGAGGCGTGGTTGATATTTGTGTATTCTTCCACCACACCAGCACCTCAACTAATATAGACAAAGTGTACTGGAATAAAAGCATTACCGAGGAAGCGGTGTTTTGCCCATGTCAGACACAAGAAGCTCTGGATACTTTTTGATGACGATAGGAAAGTAGTCTCTGGAAATACCAAACTCTGCAAGAAATTCAACCTTTTTCTTCAAAGTTTTGGCAGAAAAAAACTTATGGACAGCGAGAGAGTAGCTTTCCCACACTTTCCTGGTCAAGACCAAGAGCTTTGAAAAATAGAACAACCTGTAAAAAGGGAAATAACCATAATTATATAAGAAAATAAAAAAAACAGAATAAACCAAAAGGAAAAACAGTGCAAAATCAAGTCCATTAATTGAAACCGTAAATGAATACATTATTTCAAAGTTAGGATTTAATGCCACAATTTTACTTTCATAATCCATGGGGACTAGTCTGTTTTACAACCCTTGAGGCGATACAAGTTATACTTAAGAAGCACCTAAGCTTCATAAACAAAATGCTAGGATTATGCAGTTAAAGAAACAAATCAACCAATATTGACCACTGAAAAACAGTAGAGTTGGACTCTTGGAGTTGTCCCTACTCCCTAATACCCAGAAATCAACAAAAATCTGGTTTCACGGCAATGAAAACATGTTATTGCTAATGAATTAACTGAAAGGAAAGAAGTATAAAAAAAATTGAAAAGCCAGAGGAGACATCAGTAACCCCGACCCCTTCCCTCTGTTTCAAATATATGTCTTCTTGTGGGTGTGTTGTGTGTGATCAAACTTCAGTCAATCAGTTCAACAAGGAAGAATTGAATATAGAGCATCAAAAAAAGGGATGGATACCTCCCATAAGTCTAGTTTTCAAACTTCCTCAATAATTAGAATTTATATGTATGGTTACAACATCATTAAGATAAATTACGACAACGAAACATCCATAGAAACAGAAATGTACAAGGCACTGTCCAGGAGCAACCGGTAGGACCATGGGAAGGATAGCATCCTCATTTTTTTCATGTCAGCAATGAGATATAATTGTACTGCATGTCAATTCCTTCAAACATATAGCATGGACTTGCTAAACGTGAATTATCTCACCTTTCAGAGTTATGTTAAACCTAGTTGTTTTTTTAAGAGGCGATTCAACATATAGAGATGGGATGAAGACAATGCAACTTTCTAGCCAAGGTTATGACTTCAATAGAGAATATTTATGCTTGGAGATGTAATCAAATGATGCAAAACACCAACTTTAGGTGCCTGACAGAAGCATAATTACTTGTCCGGTTAAATGGAAAGAAAAAATACTTACCAATAAAGAGCAGTAAACAAAACAAAAAAAAGGTTGTACATTACGTCAATTGGAAGTGTCAGAGAAGAATAAAACTAACTATGGAGAATACATTCTCAGACTCAAATGGCAACTTTCAGAGACTATCATATCCTCCAACAATTTCTTCTTTTAGTAACTATAAAAAATAAGCTCCTGGTTATTTTTTCTGAACAATTAAATTAACAATTTCAAAACAAATAACAAAACATTAGCACCTCAATTAAGCAGTAAATAAACATGAATATCAGGACGAAATCAAAACACAATCACACATAATCCAAGTATACAGTCAAGCACATGAATATAAGGCAAATGTAAGACTGATGTGCATTGGTTAGTCAAGGCTAAACACAAGAGAGTTGATGAGAAAGAACAGCTCTCAAGTGAAGTCAAAGAAGAAATAAAGAAAATTGAGAGAAAAGAGAAGCAGAATCTGTATTATTAGCCAAGATAGAAAAGAGTAATTATTACATGAGTTATAAGCCAAATATCATTAACTAGTTCTAACAGATTTTACAACAAACTTTCTAAGATTAGTCAATACATGAATGTCAACTGACATAACGGCTTTCTTACATTGTTTTATATCAAATACACCCTAGCTAGGAGGTCAAGTTAGGTTATAAAATCAGTATACCTTCTCTTCCTCAGAAAACAAAAGGATCTGCTCATAATTTTCTTGAATACTTGTTGAAAGTATCCACGGATATTTTAGTAACATTTTCCCAATATCTTCATATGCAGCACCAACCTAGAAGAAAATTCATAAAAATAATACTTCAATTATGGACAAACAACATATAAATCATATTAAAATTTAAAATAGAATTCCATCCACTAAAAAGAAAAAAGGTATTCATCTCATTTGCAAATAGAGAATCACACTCAGTTAAATGAAACTAGTATTTAAATTTTGAAAGATGCCTTCTCAAAAGCTGAAACTTTTGATTTAATGCCCTGAATCTTGCAAAACAAGATGGGGGGAAACAACAAAAATACTTTTCCCAAAGATCTTCTTGGAACTCCGACATTTTCAAGAAAATCAACAACAGGTTCCAAATGGGACTCCTCCAGTAACAATAAAAGACGTGGAAATGATTCCAACAGAAATCTAAAAGAATCATCAAATGAAGTCAACATCTCTAAACCTCCATGTCTTGCTTCAATCTGCAACATATATTGCTTAATTTTGTCATGGCAGGAAGCAAATGAACAACTTAAATGCCGATTGAAAAGTTTAAAAATTGGGGGGAGGGAGAGAACAAAAATTATTAGGCAAAAAAAAAAACATGATATCATTTCACATAAGGTAAAAGATTGGAAGTCATATTATACCCTCTCAAAGAAGGATAATGTTTGTTGCACATCTTCATCAGAAGGAATTGACAAGTGCATCATCATTAGAAGAGCAATAACAACAACAACAAAACCCTATTCCCATATGCAATGGGGTAAGGGGAAGATAGGGTAGTAGGCTGTCCCTAACGCCATGTTGAGAGCAGCTTCCGTAAAAGACCTCCGGCAGTCAGAAAATTAAAAATAAAGATAAAATGCAATGCATGTATAAATAAATAAATAAATACGTAGTTGAACAGTCTTCATACGCTGTCTTCATATGCGCATATGTAATGGGAAGTAATCCCTGCAAATAAATCTCTGCGTAAAAATCTCTGTGTATAGACAGAAACGTAAGACTTGGTTAAATTTTAAAAAGAGGAAACCTGAAAATAAGGATACACAGAAGTCAATGATAGCAGGCTACTAGAAGGAATAAAGTCAAATGGGTTAAAACCCAAACTAAGGCAACACTACTTCGCTACCCTAGTTCTAAGCCTTCATAAATTCCAATGAAAGAAACATATAAAAATTAGAAGTCATTGAAATTACTACATAGGCATAAAAAGAAGACAGAGATGTTACACCCTATGGTTGTGATCCTCACTACTCGGCTACCCTGGTCTTAAGTCTCCATACTTTCTTATCAGAGGTCATGTCCTCGGTAAGGGCTAAATCCTTCAAATCATATCTCAAGCAGTCTTCCCACTTACTCCTTGATCGTCCTCTCTTTCTGACACCGTCGACTGTAATCGACTCTACCCTCCTGACCGCATCGCCAATGGACATGTCCAAACCACCGTAGTCTTCTCTCTCTCAATTTTTCGGATACAGGCACTACCCCCAAGGACATCCTAATAGCAAAGTTTGGTGTCATGTCCCACAGAGTCCTACCACATGCCCATCGAAGCATTCTCATTTCTGCGGCCTCAATCCTCCTTACGTGATCCTTCTTTATTGCCCAGCATTCTGATCCATACAGCAGCGCTGGTCTTATTGTCATTCTATAAAATTTTTCCTTAAGTTTTAGAGTCACCTTCTTGTCACACAAAACTCCAGTAGCAGCCCTCCACTTTAGCCATCCCACCTTTATACAGTGTGTAACGTCATCATCTACACCCCCATCTTTATGTATCATAGATCCTAAGTACTTGAAATAATCTTTTGAGGGAAGAACGTGTCCTCCTATGCATACTTCTACATCTTTAGTGTTTTGTTTCCCACTAAAGTTTGAACAAACATACTGTCTTCAATGTTGATCCTTAGACTTTTTTCTTCTAAAGCAGTCTTCCAGGTAGCCAGTCTACTATTCAACTCAGTTTTTGTTTCAGCAACTAGGACAATGTCGTCAGCGAAAAGCATACACCATGGAACACCGTCTGGTGTCGCACAATAGATGTCGTCCATAATCAAGGCGAAGATGTAAGGGCTAAGAGCCGACCCCTAGTGGAGTCCGATTTCCACCGGGAATGCCTCGGTGTCGCCCACTGTAGTCCTGACATATGTAGTAAATCTATAGTACATATCACGAATCTCCCGGATAGAAGCAGTTGAGATCCGTCTCGTTTCCAAGGTCTTCCAGATCGTATCGCGGGGAACGCTATCATACGCCTTCTCAAGGTCAATGAACGCCATATGGTGATCTCTATTTTTTCCCTATATTTCTCCATAAGCAGTCGAAGTAGATGAATCGCCTCCGTAGTAGACCTGCCTGGCATAAAGCCAAATTGGTTTTCCGAAACCCTAGTAACTTGTCTCAACCTAGCCTTTATCACCCTTTCCCATGGTTTCATGGTATGGCTGAGTAGTTTAATACCTCTGTAGTTGCCACGACGTTGGGGATCTCCTTTAATATTGTAGATTGGTATCACCGTAGACTCTCTCCACTCCTCTGGCATCTTTGCAGTCTCTAAAATAATATTAAAGATGTAGGTCAACCACTTAACTCCCTCTTCTCCTAGGGCCAACCACACAGTGATAGGAATTTGATCTGGACCGACAGCTTTATCCCTCCCCATCTTTCTAAGAGCCATTTTGACTTCCTCAAACTCAATCTTACTTGTAGGGCAGTCATTGGCCGTAGTATATTGGTCGGCTGACCCATCAATGGTACTATCTCTACAGGGAGAGGCACCTTCATTAAATAAGCCAGAGAAGTAACTATCCCAAACTCTCTTAATATCATGATCTTTCACTAAAAGAACATCATTGTTGTTCTTAATAAACCTAATGCTACCTAGATCATTTTTCCTATTTTCCCTGGATTTTGCAAGCCTGAAGATGTCGTTTTGTCCTTCCTTGTGGGCAATTCAAAATTCTGACTGCCGGAGGTCTCCCACAGAAGCTGCTCTCAACCTGGCGTTGGGGGCAACCTACTATCCTACCTCCCCCTTACCCCATTATATATGGGAATAGGGTCAGCTAATTTCATTAGACGAGCATTTTTCCCAATAATCCCTTTATCATCACTGACAGAAAATATTATTTCCTTCATATACTTAACCTTTTTTTTTTGATAGGAATAGGAGGACTCATTAGGAACCTCCCTCATAGTTTACATTTGATGTAAACTAATTGAGGGAGGAAAAGAGCACCTCATTTTATTGATAAACCAGAATTACATAAGATACACAATACATCCTGATCCTGAGAGACACAGGATAAACATAACACTCTAACCCTCGAAAATACAACATGACCATAATGCAAATAGCAATGGGAAAAAATCACCCATCAGCCTAACCCCACACCAACACTATCGTATAGTACAACACTAAGCCTACAACACTCAACCGATTCCCTGTTTAGCTAACCTATCTGCCTCCATATTGCAACTCCTAGAAACCCAACTCAGAACAACTCCCTTGAAGCAAGATAAGTAAGGACTCCAGGAAACAAATTTAGATGAAGAGCTCATTTCAGTCGATTCACAAAAGAGCAGAACTCATTTGAAGCAAGATAAGTACCACATTACTGTTTCCTGATCAGATTGGCAAAAAGGTTTAATTTTAGAATTCTCCTACATCAAAAAGATACACTATAAGAGCTTGAGAACACAAACAAGGAGCATTGCGCTAAAGCAGAAGATTCTTTTTTTTTTCTTTCAGGAACATGCATTCTACCAAACGATCATTATGGCTGGTTACCAAAAGAACAAAGTTATGGCCAATATATAAAAGGAATTCTTTAGACTTTTACCACCCAAAAGGTGAACCAATTCGTAAAATATTTTAACCATGAAAAGAAAAAGCAGCAGGTTAGACATGTCAGAATGCAAGAGTACAACTAGATGTCAGCTTAAAGTAAATCTTGAAAAGGATGACAACAGCTTGACCATATGGTAGGTTACTAATGTACACCCACTACTAAGCAAGCCATCAAAAACCAAAAAAAATTGGCCTGATTATCACTTTAGGGTTAATACAAAAAAAAAATCAAAGCTTTTTTCTAGGCATATGCCTTCTTAAATACAGTGCTTATAGAAGAAAATAAGAAGACTGATGTAATTTGACAAAGAAATCTCCATGAAAAAATTGGTCCCAAATGATCATTCACTTCTAATATATGGAACAAAAAGAAAAACGATTATGCAGGAAAAAAATTTATGCAATGAAACTAATATGGGGTATTGAACTCCCAACCAAAAAATGAAATAGCTAGGAACACTCAAACAACAAACCATAGATCAACATATGAAATCAAGAGGTATGTCTCTTTTTTTAATTTGATAAGAATAGGAGGCCTCATTAAAAAAACCCTTCATGATTAATGGAACTCATAGTAAGCTCCTTAATCAACGGAAGGAGGAAAAGAGTGCCTTAGAAATATATTAGAATCATGAAAAGTACATAGGAGTTACAACAACCTAAGAGTCCCTTAGTAGGAATTATAAAAACATAAAAAAACAGCCCTAGACAACAACACATAAATCAACCTATTCCAGCCTTAGCTAGGGCATCTGCCTCTAGGTTAGCTGTCTTATTAACCCATCTAACACCACCTTCAAAAACATTACTTAAATACTGCCCAAATTGAAAAATATCCATTAGTTCCTACAACATGAGACCCATAACATTCCTGCATACTGGTAACTGTTAAGGCATGATGATGTCATTGTTCACAATTTGACTTTGTCAACTTGTGTCTCAATGTGAAAAAATTAGGGTGATGTTTTGTCTGCTTCGTTAAACTCCTCATTTGTAAAGTTCATATGTTTTTATTTTTTAGGCCAAAAAGGATAAGCATGGTTCAAATAATGCCTAAGAAACATTTCACATATTTTTTTATAAGAATTTCAGGCCTCATTAAAACCCCCCTTCTTGATTAATGGATCTTTTAGGAAAGCTCCTTAATCAGCGGAAGGAGGAAAAGAGTACCTTAGGATTTTATTAATCAAGGCAAAGTACATAAAATACAACCAGAAGACAAACTAACAGAACCTTAAAAATTACAGAACATAAAATCAAAACCACCAATACAACCAAACGACCCTTAAACAACACAACTAGCTCAGCCCCAACAACCTCAATAGGCCACCATAACCCTACTGAAAAACCTCTAAAGCAACAAAAATTAATCATCCAATCCCTTGTTTAGCTAGAGTATCAGCCTCACAAATGCAGCTCCTCGGTATGTGTCTAACAATAATCTCCCTCTCCGAGATTAGGGAAACATTTCACATCTAGAATTTTGTAAATTCGAGTTACTTTCAAAACAAAGATCACCAGAATGCATTACTGACTGACAAACCAAAAAGTGAGCTAGAAAACATATATACATAAACTGAGCTTTCTCGCTAACCTTCTGAATTATACTGGGCAGAGATTCCGAGGTCAAATAATGCGCAACGCCCATGGCAGAAGAGAGAGGCAAACCCACACTCTCCAAGAAGGCAACCTTTCCATTATCACCCTTCTCATTGGCAATACAAATAACCATTTCCTTAAACCCCAAATTATCTCCTTCACCATCATTCCATTCATCCAGTTCCTTGACACCATCCACCAGCATTTACGTGTACTTGGGGGAATTAGAAGCTATAGAAATGGATTCCTCCAATGGAAGCCCCATTTGCTGGAGGTACTCTGCAATCGACTCCTGGGCTTGTGTTAGATCATGAGGACTTTGGTTACAGTGATGGGACTGAGCCAAGATGGGTTGAGGAACACATGGCTTCGGAGAAAGGCTTCTAGGGTAGTGAAGAAATGAGAGGGCGAGAGCATTCGGAGAGCATCTGCGAAGCAAAGGGAGAAAACTGATGTTTGGAGACAGAGATTTCATACTCCAGTGAAAAGAGAAGGTTTTAACGGACATGTGGGGGAACTTTGCTCAACACCCCCAGAGAAACCCACGCATAAATGGCTGAACTCACACTGAAAAAACAAAGCTGAAAAGAACAATATTCCCTTTAAAACGAAGACCGTAGAAGCAAGTATAATAGTGAAAAATCAAGTAATCAACATTCACAAGAACAAGAATAATCAAAGCTCTTCACTTTAGCTATATAAGCTAGTAACTATTTGCTGGAAGTGTTCATTATTTTCCCAGAAGAGCTGCAACGGAAAAGGCTGATTTTTTCTTATTCTTTTAATAAAAGAACTAGGAGAATATATATAGTAGTACATGGTAAATGAAGCAGACACCTGGAAGAGAAAAGCAGCTTACCTGAATATGGCAGCAGTACAACGAAAAAGGATTAGCTAGCCGGTTGAGTTGGGGTAATTGAATAACAATTTCTTCTTCTTCTTCTTCTTCTTTTGCAGTTTTTTTTTTTTCTTTCAATTTTTGTAGATTAGCCGAATGGGTGAATTTTAGGGTCGTTCAATAGGCTTGTATTTGTTTTTTGTGTAAATTTCACAAATGAGTATTAAATTTTCAAAAACTATAAAATTAGAACTTTTAAAATTATAAAAGTAATATTGAAATTTTGATTTTATTACAAAATGAACAGTATGTCGTTGGTCTATTAAATTAAGGGATAATATCATATATACCTCTTAATTAAAATTAAAATTTATTTTAATGTTTTTAACATTTCAAACAATAATTTAAAAAATAAAAAGTTACATAAAATTTTTAAAAATGCACTAATGTAATAGTTTCCGTATAAATTGTTCTAAAAGTATGAGATTTCGTTAATTTTTTAATAATAAATAATCAAAATGATACCGAAACGTAACTTTATATATGGTTTTAAAAAAATTAATCATTGAGTGATAAAAATGAACAAAAATGATAGTTGGCCATACAAAAAATGAACCATAGTTGAGACCTCCTTCCAGAAGATTCACCTCACGTAATCCATTTCCCTCTTAATTCTAAGCTCGACGGAACTTTTTATCTATTTATTTAAAGATGTGTTTCGGCTTCTCCCCGAGGGATTGAAGAAGACCTGACCTGACTAATAACCCTAATTTAATACTAAATGTCATGGAGTCTTCTTGTTCATGGAAGAGATCTATATTATTAAAATCAAGATCCCAACATTACATCAACAGCTTTCATGGTTGTTTATTCATGTAATCTGTTCAGCATGTGATTTAGAGACTAACTGAGAGAGAGGGGTTAAGATAATTACTATCAACTAAACCCACAATACATCGAAATGATCAAAGATTAAAGGATGAAAAAGATCCACCCCTCGCCTTTCTACCAAAGATAGCTGCATTTACTTCACCTAATGTTGACGAGAACTCACGCTCATCTCTATCCTTCAACTCCTCAATCTCTCGCACTACTTCCTTCAGCTCCGGCCTTGTCTCAGGATCATCTTCACAGCAACTCAATCCAATCTTCAAAAGGTTTATCATTCCTCCCTTGCTGTTCTTAGTTCCCAACATCTCCGTATCGAAAAGCTCACTGGTTCTCTTCTGTTTAACCATCTCATTCACCCATGTGGCTAGATTCGTGTAGCTGTCATAGCTTGGTTTTAGATAGTTCTCTGGGAACTTGCCCGTTAAGATCTCTAGTATCAGTATTCCAAGGCACCACACGTCTGTTTTCCTGTTGATGCGGCCGTTTATGGCATGCTCCGGTGATTTGTAGGCAGTCATGTGCATGTGGGCTTGCTCCTGGTTCATCACCGGTCTTAGAGCGTAGTCACACAACAATGCCTCGAAATTCTCGTTTAGAAGCACGTTGGAAGATTTCAGATGACCGTGCGGTACGACTAGGCTGGGGAGTTCGTTGTAGAGATATGCTAGACCTCTGCCAATGCCCTTTACGATCTTCAATCGAGTTCGCCAATCCAGACTTGGTTTATCTGATGAATGGTTGCCTACACAAAACAAGTGTAAATAATTATTTAATTAAACTAAATAGTCCAGGAGAATTTTTAGGACTATATCAAATAATCAAAAAAAAATTAGCATAAAATCGCAACCAATGATCAATGATGATGATTATACATATGGTTAACGTCATTTGGTTTTCTAATATCTAGGAAATATAGGGTTTAAAAAGAAGATGAAGGAAGCCCTTTTAATTTCACAGTCCTGAGATTTTATAGTGAATTTTAATGTTAATGTAAGATTTAGAGTCATGATTGTTATTCATAGGTTGATAGGTTGGATGAATATGACTGCTTAAAATTAAATTTAATTTCGACATATAACGTGATTCTGTCAATAATCATGTCAAGAAAAGATGATGATCAAAGTGTATGAAACACCAAAATATGTAGTTGGTGGAAAAAAACTCTTTCAGATCTCCTCTTATCTCGAAAACTTCAATGATAAGGGAATTTATTAGGGAAGAAAGTAGGAAGATGTAACAATAATTAAAATTGTTTTGTTCTTAAAAAAAATCATTATCATCATAGGTATGATTATAGTCTACCAAAAACTTACCATGAAGATGACTGGCCAAGCTGCCATCCTCCATGAAACGGCAAACCAACAACTTTTCTTCTCTCCTATAGTAATAAGCCTCAAGTGGCAACAAGTTTTCATGGTTCAACCTTCCCAACCTTCTCATATGACCATGAAAATCCTCCCTCCCCACACTATTCATCTGTTTATACCTCTTCACCACCACAGCTTCTCCACTCATTATGACCGCCTTGTACGAAGCCCCAAAATTCCCACTTCCAAGAACCTCAGCTGACGCTTTCAACAGATCCTGCAGATCAAACCTATCGGCTTCGCCCTTCAAGAACACCAATTTCCCGTAGTCCACGTTCCTCTTCACCATGCTTCCACACTCGGAAAACTTATTCTTGTCTTGGTCGACACTGGCAGCTGACAACCTGTAGGAGTCATCACCATCCCATTCCTTTGATTCTCCACGTTTTTGCTTCCTTTTGCACAGAATGAAAATGATTGCTGCAATGAGTGCCAATAGTAACAGTATAGATGTCAAGATCAGTGCAATTTCCAGAGCTGATGTTGCCCTTTTATATACGGGTGAAACTTGGGGGCTAGGGAGGCTAGCTGTGGCGGCGGTCGGTGGTGGGGTAGGTGGTGGAGGACTGGTCACGGAGCATTTGATCTCCAGAGGTGGCCCGCACAAATTTTTGTTGTCTGCAATAACATATATATATGCATTTCAACTAATAAGCCGTTAAAACATGAAAACCTGACACCATTATGCTCATCAATATATTTGGCATTTCATTATTCGCTGTGCATGTAAAATCGCATGTTGATATTAATAAATTTTCATTATGCTTTTTAACATATAATTCTATAAAATCCATCGAATAATTTCAATGTATAAAGGGAATATTGTTCTCCTCTACACCTACATATAGTGTGTCTCTGTGGTCAATAATTAATAAATATTATAAATATATACTATTTTATAATTATCTAGTACTACTAAAAAACTAAAAAAACTTATTTTTAACTCAAATTAATATAAAAATTGAATACTCAAACTATAAACGTTAAATATTAAACATGGTTGATTTTAAATTTAGTTTTAAATCTTATTTTAAAAACAAAGTCAAGATAAAATTTTAAAGAATAAATATAAATAATAATAAAATTAAGGATATCATTATCTAAATAGTAAGTAATACATTTTTACAAATTTAAGAAAAAATTAGTAGAAATACCAAAGAGAAAAACTGCAAGTAATACAAATTTTTTTCTAAAAGGAGCTACAAGTAATATTTAAGTAATAAAATAGATGTTTCTCAAAGAAAATCATAATTTAATTTAATCTTTGTAACATAAAATATTTTAACTTTACCCTCCCAAAAAACTTATAATTTTGTCTCAACCTCAACAGAAAACTTTCAAACTTCCCCCGATTTAAAGATGGACTACAATTACAATTAATTGGAAGGGAGAAGAATACAAGCATTTTTAAACTATAGATGCATGAATGCAACAGCTACCTGTAAAGATGCTTGCACTCATGCTGCTTAAACTTGCAGGGATAGGACCTTCTAGCTCATTGTTAGCAAAGTTGGCCACCTTCACACTCTGCTTAAAATCAGGTATCCGACCCACAAACTGGTTCCCCTCCAGTTTCAGGACTACAAGATTCGGCAGCGCCGCCAGCGACGATGGAATTTCGCCGCTGAGACCGTTATTCGCCAGAAACAGGTTCTTCAAGGATCTCGAGCCTTGGAACGCATTATCAGGAATGTCCCCGGTAAAGTGATTGTTTGACAAATACAAAGCCTTCAACTCACCTAGTTTCTTCATCTCAGGGATTCTGCCCTCGAAATTGTTGTTCATCAGGTTTATGATGCGCAACGTAGGCATTTCATTGAGGATTTCGAGGTTCACCATCCCTCCCAGGCCCATGTTTTCGAGTTGCAGACCCCATATTTTGTTTCCAACGCAGATCACGCCCATCCAGTTCGCTTGATCCCCGTTGCACGGACGGATGGAAGCGTTCCAGTTTCTGAGATTTGCGGGGTTTTCTAATGAATCCTTGAATATTAAAAGGTTCTCCATATCTGTACCGTCACCGGTCGAGAAGAAGAGCAACTGTGATAAAGATAAAAGCAGAAGAATTAACGAAACGTTCGGTGTGCGCACATGCCTGGCTATGTGCGTGCCCATCACCATCGATACAACATGAAAAGGGTGGGTAAACAATCCAGAGAGGAGAAGCTTTAGCAGCAATGGATGTAGTGTATTCTTTCTTTGGATTACCAAGGATCCTTTAATTCTGTTTCTTTCTTGGAAGGAGATGATCAAAGGTACGCTTATTGATGTAGAGTGCACAAGAAAGAAGAAGGAATTGTTTTGTTAATTACAGAATAATTAATGAAATGCTGGTGAATTGGAGTAAAGAATTCTATATTCAAACCTAAAGGAAGATAGTGTGGTTTAAACATGGAGTCATGCATGTAGGAGAGATGTAAGGCCAACCTCGAATTCTGATCCATTTTGTACACTACATGTTAGGGAACTTTAAACTGTTGTTCCGTTTATAGTTATGTCTGACAAATTCTTTCCGGAAAGCTACGTATATTTTATGCATATTTTCTCTCTTCTTTTACATTTTAAGTTAAATTCTAAACAAGGTCCTTGTACTATGTGTTCTTTTATTGATTTAGTCTTTTTCTAAGTTTTTTAAAATTTACGTATTTGACGTGGCATATTGTTTTAAACATATAATAGTGCAGATGAGACCAAAAAATTGTGACGGTTGTAAATAGTTCACTCTTTCTAGTTTAGACGAAGAGTCGCATCTGATGATTTATCGATTGTTGGTTGATGTCAAAGTGTTTTATCTTTATAGGGAGGCAAAATAAAATGGAGTGAAGGTGAGGTGAGGTGAGGTGGTTCAATCCATTCTCTCTTTTTCGGTGGATAAGTTATATAGAGATCCTTCTTGCGCATGTTAGTCGTAAGGTCATCATGACTGCCCGTAGATTAACTGGCAAGATGGATATGATAAGATGATGGTGGATTTAGTTCTAATAACTCTTGTCAATAGTTTGTGACTTTCTAACGGATATTTGAGATTTTTTTTTAGAAAGATTATCTATATAACATAAAATATTTTAATAAGTTTTCCATATTAAAAAAAACACAAATGACTCCATAAACTTTGTATCGATGATTGAATTGTGATTTTTGTATCATATGATCAAATAGGATGTTCGTTTCTAATAAACTCCACGGCTTTGCTCTGTGATCAAACTTTAATGCAGTGTAGATAATTTTTCAAGTTCGGGTTTAGGAGTTGGTGAGGTGGGACAGGAAGGAGGAATATGGTGGTGGTGGGTATTTGGGAAAAATAAAAAATAAAAGGTTTTTGGACTAAATTAAATATAAAATTATTGTTTAAGAATATATTTGAATTTTTAACCATAGTTTAAGGATAAAACTAAATATTAGTCTTTTTTTGTTAATGTTGTCACATCATTAATTTATTGATAACGATGATGGAGTGACTATTTTATCACAAATTGATAATGTCAATTACCATTTTTTACAAATCAATAATGTTAAGAGAAAATAACCTCAGTGATCAAAAATGCCTTATAATATACGATTTTAACCAACTTTTTTTGGATTTGCCAAAATGACCAACTAAATCGCAATGCGATCGATAATTCGCAACGCGATCTCCGGTATCGCAAATCAGTTTCCAGATTCGCAACGCGATTCTTACTATCGCATTGCGATTTCCCAAATTCGCGTTGTGATTTTCCTAATTCGCAATACGAATACGTAAATCGCAATGCGAATACGTAATCGCAACGAGATTATGACTATCGCAATACTGAATTTCAAATTCGCAACTCGATTTCTGAATTCGCAACAGGTTTTAATTTCGCAACACAAATGTTTTGGGTATATAACTACGCAGCAGCAGCAACTCATAACCTAAATCCCTAAATCGCAACTCATTCCATCTCCATCTATCACTCTCTCCGGCGACATCCGTTCCTATATCCAACGACATCCTTTCCCATCCGGCAACAGGTTTTAGTTTCGCAGCTCGTTTGTTTAGTAAATTAATTTACAATAATGAAATCATCTAATGTTGATCATGTTTGGATAGATTTGTGTTTTGGAGGGTCATGGGAGAATGTTCATGGTGTTTTACAATATATGTCTTTAGCCATGAATCTTCAACTAAAACTGTCATTAAAAAAGTTAACTTATGAAACTCTAATGTTACGTGTTGCAAATAAATTGAATTTAGAGCCCCTAAGTGGATTTAGGCTATCTTATCAGAGAAATGGTAAAGTTTATTTGTTAACCGACAATGAATATGTTGAATGATTCATTGCTTATATTAGTGTTTCAAGTGATGATGTTACATTGTATGTTGTTAAACCTAAAGGTAGTGAAGTTGGGTCAGTAGCGGGTAGTAATCAACTAAGTTTTTCAACCCCAGTTCATGGTGCTCAAAATTTAATGGTTCCACCACAATTTCATCACCAAGCAAATGTTGTTTCACCATATTTCCAATACCAAACACAATCTCAAAACCCACAACCTTTCCCTAATCCAAATACCAATCAACTTTCAGCACCAAATTTCGGTTTTCGTATTGACCAGTTAGACGATGATGAGCCAATAGAAAAAATTGTGAGTACTAGTTAGTATTCGAAATTTGATCTTGGTCAATACTCGGACTTTGATCTTGGTCAATACTTGGATTTTGATGATTTTTCAGAAGAAGAAACAGACCCTTTGTATAATGATTTTGATATTGGTCAATACCCGAATTTTGATGATGAAACAGCTGTTGCCGAGGAAGATGTTGTTGATGATAATGAGGAGAAAGTTACGACTGTAAATGAACATGTTGAACATCCATTCTGTAATTCATATAACACTGAAGAAGAAAAAGAAGAAGAAGAAATCCCCAAAGAAAAGTCCCCGAAGAAAATGCCACGGGAGTATAACTGGAATATGCCAGAATTACTTCAGATACCGGAAGAAGAGTTGGCAAAGATAGTAGTTGATTGTTACACAAAAATTATTCGTATCAAGAAAGATGATTGTTTTGATACAAAGGAAGACTTGAAGATAGCTTTGTATACGAAATGTGTGGAAGATGACTATCAACTAAAAGTTAACAAATCAAGCAAAGATCGTTTCGAAACAAGGTGTATGATTGACAAAAACTGTATGTGGCGTATGATTGCAAAGAGGATCAAAGATTGCGAAATGTTTCAAGTTAGGACTTTTATTGATAAATATACATGTTCAAGAACCCAAGTTTTTCCTCACCATAGACAGGCAAACAAAAAGGTGTTGGGTGGTTTTCTGGCTGAGTTAATGTTTTTGAATGGTAGGGTATATCGGGGACATGAAATTATGACTGACATGAATGCTCGGTTCAAGATTAGTATCTCATATTCTCAATCTTGGAGAGCCAAATGTTATGCCTTGGAATTGTTGAGGGGGTCGCCAGAAGCATCGTTTGCCCAACTGTCGGCTTATTGTCACAATTTAAAGCTGAAAAATCCTGGGTCGGTAACTCATATCAAAACAGATAGAGATGGACGCTTTGAGTTACTGTTTATCGCCATTGGTGCTGCGGTTAGTAAATCAATATAATTTTGTTGACTCATTTTTGTTAGTTACATGCATTTCACATTTAAATGATTATATTTCTTGTGTATATGATTTTGTAGATTCATTCGTTTATTAATTGCATGCGCCCAGTTATTATAGTTGACGGAGCACATTTAAAAGGTCGATACCTTGGAGTAAACTTATTAGCAGTAGCCATGGATGCTAACAATGGGATACTGCCAATAGCTTACGGGGTTGGCAAATCTGAAACCTCTGATTCATAGACATGGTTTATGGGGCATCTTAGGGATTGCATAGGTCCTATTAGCAATCTGGCAATCATATCCGATGGGGCAAACTCAATTGACAACGCTGTTAGAAGGTGTTTCCCAGATGCTTTTCATGGACTCTGTGGTGTTAATTTGTATAGAAATCTAAAATCAAGGTCTGCTGGTATAAAAAATCATAAATGAACATACTGAAAGGCTGTAAAAGCTTATCGGGAAGTGGATTTTAATAAGCATATAAACTGTTTAAGACGTGTTTTGCCTCAGTGTGCTCAAACACTAGAAGATTTCGGGTTTGAAAGATGGTCAAGAGTACATCAACTTGGAGCAAGATATGGTTTCATGACGTCTAATAGTGCAGAATCAATCAACGCTCTAAGTCGTCATTCCCGGAAATTACCCATTACTATGTTAATGGAGTTTTTTCGAGCCTCTATTCAACATTGGTACTACAAGAAAAGAAACCATGCAAGTATTATTTCTTTAAATTCGTAACTTATCATATATTTTACTAAGTATTATTTATTTAAATTTACAAGAACATTGGAACATCATGTTACACCATGGACAGAAAAAAAGATAACGAAACGTGTTGTGAAGTCAACGTCATGGAGAGTTGAACCATGTTCAAACACTTTGTTTGAAGTACTGGATAATAACTTAAATGGGCTTGTCGATCTAAATGCAAAGACGTGTAGTTGTATGAAATGACAAACATCTGGTTATCCGTGTAGCCATGTTATAAAAGTTTATTTTCATCTAAACCAAGATGATTCAAGCGCATACGCTATGGATTGCTACACTACATAAGTATATCGACAGACTTATGGAGAGATTGTCTACCCTATTCCACATCCTTCTGAGTGAGGCATACCAGATGACTTACAAACAGTTTTGCCACCAGCCATGGAAAGAAGGCTACCTGGCCGACCAAAAAGTCACGATCATATACCGTCTAAGGGTGAAGAGAAGAAGAGATCGACATGTAGTCGGTGCAAGGAAAGTGGTCATACAAGGTTGACATGTGGATCACCAGTGCCATCACAATCATATTTTCATCTACCAAAATATGGATCCTCATTAAAATCCAAAGCTCATATGGTGTCAAGCAAAAGATAATCAAAATCGCAATCATCTTTAAAATCCCAATCACAACCGGCTTCACCTTTTGGGACTGTTAAATTAGGTGATTTTTAAATACAAACGTTGTATTATGTGGATTTTATGTGTGAACTTTTAACATTTTCAGTTAGGCATGTATTAGTAACTTGAGTTTAAAAATTGCTATGATCTGTTCAGTTGTTATCACTTATTAGGCATTCATTTGACTATCGCAACACGGAAATGACATTCGCAATCATCTTAATGTCTATCGCAACGCGGAAATTACTATCGCAACGAGAGAATCGCAATGCGAAATGAAAATCGCAACGCGGAAATGACTATCGCAATGCGAAATGAAAATCGCAACGAGAGAATCGCAAAGCGAAATGAAAATCGCAACGCGAATTTAATTTCGCGTTGCGATTTTGTCGTTGCGGTTTTCATTTCGCATTGTGATTCTCTCGTTGCGATTTTCATTTCGCATTGCGATAGTCATTTTTGCCTTCAACATAATGCAGATTGAAATCAACAAAATCAACAATTACATTTCAATCAATAAAACAAGCACAAATAAGAATTATGTTCACATCAATTAAACAAATCATCTTTTACAAATCAATTAAACAATCAAAAAATAAGCAATAAGTCTTATTTCCTCATCTACTATTGAATCAAATTTTGCAGCCATACATCATTTTCACGCAGCTCACTTCTGAGATTAACTTGCAGAAACCAAACATTTGCTCAAACAACACTTTCTACACATCTAAAACCTATAAACATCAAATTATTGAATTTTAGGTACTTAACCAAACATTTTCAAACCAAAAGCCTATAAACTTACCAATTGTTTATGGACATTTTTATAACGTGGATGCAGGTAGGCAGCGTCTCGTATATATCGATCTACCCATATAATGCCGAAATCACAAGCCTACTGCAGCTCTATCTCTATCGGTGGGAGGTAGATACTTTATACTTCCTGTGATCAAACGCTCCAACGCCAAGCATACGAGAGGACCACAATCCCCTCTGGGTCCTTTCGTTTGTTGTGGTGCGGTCTCGTCTCTGCTAACTATAATATTGAGCTTCTTTGGCTTCTTGTTTCCAGAACGAGTGCAATAATTTATCTCATCCAAGAATTTAGCCAAATGAGAGCTCCATCCCTTAATAATATCTCTTAAATCAGCCAATGATATGTAATTTATCATGCTGTCATATACTATTACCTTAAGGGATGGGATCTGAAGCTCGACGAGAAGCCAATGTTTACGTTCCAAACAGGGATAAACATCTGCAATCATAAGTAATAATTCATTCATTTGCGCACTTATTTATGAATACCTTTAAACTCAATCTAAAATAAACACTAACCTTATCGACCTCCCACCATGCAGGATAAAGTTTAGCTTGTCCATTGCCCAACGCAAATGATTCATCTCGTTGATTCTTCAAGTGAACGGCGTTAAAATACGTCGGCATAATTGTATATAGTGTATTTCTTTTATTTTCCTTAAGTTTCCTAATTATTAGAAGACGTGACACCCACGCATCGATATGCTGTTTTACAAAAAAAGACATATATTAGTAACTTACATAAATTTAAAAAAAATAATCAAATTAAAATATAAGAAAAATATAAGACTTACCCCTCCATCGTAATAGTCATTGTCTTCGACCCCTAATAATACACCCCACCAAGACCGATCAAGCAACAAATAGATATCATCGTTGAGCTTGCATATGTCAGTGAAACACCCCTGGCTCCGCTCATGTAGATAAAAATCAACTGCGGTCTTAGCCCAAAGGGTGTTATCCAGAATTGTGTCCGGTAGTTGTCTCATCTCCACTTCAGATACCGGAATGGTACTGGCCGGTAACTCATACGAGAGCCAACTCTCATCCATCATGTCCGGCACGTCAGAGGGTTCCTCAAGAATCTTACATATGACGCCATGTGAATCGGGCTCTTGAATGGTGGGAGAGACCTCTTCAACGATGACAGTGGCCTCTTGAACGGTGGGAGGGGACTCTCGAGGAATGATAGGGGCCTCTTCAACGATAGGAGTGGACTCTTGAGGGATGACAGGCGAGTCGGGCTTCTTCTTGCGGTGTCTTCGTACTATTGGGGTGTTCGGAGACTTAATAGCACGTGCACGCCGTCTGATGCGTGAACTCCGTCGTGCAAGAAAAACCTGACATAAAGCATCCACCTTATCGAGCCTCTAAATAATTAAATACAAAAATCAGTAAATAAACAGACATGATATTTAAATAGTGAAAACAAAGACAAATATGTTTCAAACTTGCATTGTATTCACCCAAGTCATTATTCTATCATAGTTCACAAAATGCATCAGATAACAAAGACAAATATGTTTCAAACTTGCAACACTGTCAAGTTAGTATTTGTCTTTGTCTATTGGTTGAAGTAATGCAATTCATTCAAGTTTTAATTTGCAGAAGAAGAATAGTTTCTGGAACTTAAAATCGCAACGTGAAAAATGACTATCGCAACGCGAAATGAATCGCAACGAGATAATCGCAACGCGAAATGAAATTCGCAATGAGAGAATCGCAACGCGAAATGAAAATCGCAACGAGAGAATCGCAATACGAAATGAAAATCGCATGGATTGCATTACTTCAACCAAAAGACAAAACAAAGACAAATACTAACTTCAGAGTATTAAAGAATACACAGTTTAGCAGAATTGGCAGCAACCGAACAAATTTACTTTCAACCAAAAGACAAATACTAACTTCACAGTGTTAAAGAATAAATAGTTTAGCAGAATTGGCAGCAACCGAACAAATTTACTTTCAACCAAAAGACAAAACAAAGACAAATACTAACTTCACAGTGTTAAAGAATACACAGTTTAGCAGAATTGACAGCAACCGAATAAATTTACTTCAACCAAAAGACAAAATAAAAGACAAATACTAACTTCACAGTGTTAAAGAATAGACAGTTTAGCAGTATTGGCAGCAACCGGATAAATTTACTAAGCAATCTAAGTGAAATAGTTAATCTAAGTGAAATTACGAGTAAATTTATCATCAAGTTAAATATGGAAAATCTTAAACTTACCTCGTTGCGTAGAGTATGAACCTCATTCTGCAACGATACTACCATCTCACGTAGAGCGACAACCTCACCACGTAAAGTAGACACCTCCACACGCCATGCACCATCGTTATCACGAAGAGTACCGATCTCCTCACGCAAGGCATTGACCTCATCACGTAACTCCCTGGACTCATCCCGTGGAGGTAGAGAACAGGGAGATAGAAGTCGTGGCATCTTTGTCGGTCGCCTATCATGAGGTGATGGTGGAGAAGAGGCTCGATGATATGACGGGATAGGTGATGGCTCTCGTTGTAGAGGTGTATAGTCGGGTCGATCAGGTGATGGCTCTGGGTGAGGTGATGGCTCTCGAAGTGGAGGAAGTGGAGGTTGCTCATCATTCGTGCCATCAAAAAAACGCTGACTAGCTTACCACCAATCAGTGGCAAGCTCAGCCTCCGTGGGTGTCAGTCTTTGTAATGGAGTGTTGGCCTCCTAAAAATATAAAACTCAAACAAAGTTAAGCGTCTACTATTAATAACTTGTTTATATATGATAGTAGTTATGTTAACTTACATTATTTATTGTCGCATATGTTATTAAGTCTTCCCAATCCAACATACATTTCCTCTTCCAAGAAATAGCCCTAGGAATATCATTTGAAGTTTTTAATGCATATGTCCGCATGCTGGGGAAAGCCTCGAATATCCAAATCTACAAACAATATAATAACAAACATTAGTAATTGTTAAATAATTAATTATAATTTTGAAAACATTATATAGAAATTCTTACCTGAAAGGCCCAAACAAAGATTGACAAAATGTATTTCGACCCATCGCCACGCAAACTTTTGCGGTCATCAAAGGCAGATGACAACTTAGTCCAGGTAGCTTTCCATATATACGAACCCCACGAAAACAGATTACATGCATTTAGGTCCTCTACTAATAATATTAGCTCATAAGGAATAGGTTGTCTGTCCTCTCTGCCTAAAAAGCCGGCATACAAAAGTACTAGAAGGCATACTCGGACAATATCGATGTCATTCATCCGAGTAAAACCATATTTCTTATTAAACAATTTCTTCAGGTCTTCGAAGTGTAAGTTCATATTCTCTATTGACTCATCAGGAAAAACCCGGGATAACCATGATGGACGGGTGATATGACGAGTGTACCGACCTACATCATCGTGTCCGAATCGTAGACCATTGATTAAGCAGAACTCCTTCTACCCAAAACAAGTATACGCCGGTGGAAAATGAAACCATATCTCTTCCTCACCACGTTGTATACTGTCGTGTAGATCGCTAGTCATGGTCTGAAGCCACAAATGGGTCAAATTAGCATCTCCACCCGGATGTTGTACTCTCAGCCATGGCCCGAAGCAGGTTTCCTCAAACAATTTTCTTTGTGCAGGTGAAAGCTTCGAAGCAATTGTAGTGGCTAGGCTAACTTTATTCCTTAATGTCAATGAAGCCGAAAAAAATTTCTACAAAAACAATAAACATACCAAGTTAGATATACCAAAAACTACACTATGAAGATATACCAAAAACAATAAACATAAAGAGTAGTAGTTTATTCTTGAAACTAAAATTTGCAACACTGTTTTGTCTTTTGGTTGAAATAAAAATCGCAACGAGAGAATGAAAATCGCAACGCTCAAATGACTATCGCAATGCGAAATGAAAATCGCAACGAGAGAATCGCAACGCGAAATGAAAATCGCAATGCGATTTTGGTTTCGCGTTGCGATAGTCATTTTCGTGTTGCGATTTTAAGTTTAGAAACTATTCTTCTTCTGCAAATTGAAACTTTAATGGATTGCATTACTTCAACCAAAAGACAAAACAAAGACAAACACTAACTTCACAGGGTTAAAGACTAAACAGTTTAGCAGTATTGACAACAATCGAATGAATTTAATAAGAAATCTAAGTGAAATGGTTAATCTATTATTGAAATTATCAGTAAACTTATCATCAATTTCAATATGAAAAACCTAAAATAATGCAAAAATTTCAAAATAAAAATAATTAAAAAAACTAACCCTCAGAGGTTGATTTTCCATTTCTGAATGATTGTGAGGGATTTCTGACCGTGAATGGTTGTGAGGGATTTCGCCGGAGATGGGGACGGAAATCTTCGGAGATGGGGACGGATTTCGCCGTAGAGAGTGAGAGATGGAGATGGAATTGTGTTGTGATTTTTTTTAGGTTTTAGGTTATGAGTTGCGATTACGGGATATACTGTGGACGGTTCAGTGTTCCGATAATTAATATTCGTGTTTGGAATTTGAAAATAAAATACACGTAGCGATTCTAATGGCGCTTTAAAAATCGCGTTGCGATTTACGGATACACGTTGCAATTTTACGTATTGTCGTTGAGATTTACGGATACGCATTACGATTTACGTATTCTCGTTGCGATTTACAGATACGCGTTGCGATTTACGGACACGCGTTGCGATTTTACGTATTGTCGTTGCGATTTACGGATACGCGTTGTGATTTTACGGATACTCTTTGCGATAGTCAGAATCGCGTTGCGATTTATATGTTCGCGTTGCGATTTTCATATTCGCGTTGTGATTCTGGAAAATCGCAATGCGAATTTGTACTATCACATTGCGATTCTGAGAACTGATTTGCGATTCTGGAGATCGCGTTGCGATTTTTATTTCGCATTGCGATTTTGTTGGTCATTTTGGAAAATCCAAAAAAAGTTGGTTAAAATCGTATATTATAAGGCATTTTTTGTTACTGAGGCGATTTTCTCTAATGTTAATGCCTAATATGTTACTTCTCAAACTTCAGTGAGAAAAACAAAAATTTATTCAAATATTAATGATGTTTTTTAGAATTTACCCAAATTAATATTGATTTGTAGGTATTAACACCTATTATATTTTACTCAATTTATTTTATGTTTGAAGTTAAAAAATGTATCAATACCCTATCCTTATAATAGGACTCAACAAAACTAGAGTCGACTCGGAAAAATTTAATTATTATATTGATTTTTAAGTTTGAGTCGAATCCCTCGACTTTATATGGTATATGTGAATCATATATGAAAAAAATAAGAAAAAATATATATGTATTGTATATGGTTATAAAATATTATTTAAATTAGAATAAAATAATATCATAATATTGTAAATATTTATAATTAAATTTAAATGAAAACTCGGAAAGTTGACTCGACTCGAATTTTATAAACTCGATTCGACTCAAGAAAATTTCAAGTCAAGTCCGAGTTATAAAATAGGACTCGTAAACTCGAATAAATCAAAAAAAATTACTCAATTCGATCGAACGCTCACCCTTACCTCATATAGTGTCGATACTTAAAACTAATATCAATACCAAATGGTAGGGTATCGATGAGGTTGAAATTGTTTAATAACTAAAAGCATTGTTAATTATTGGCCTTGTTTTTAGAGCAATCCTTGTATGCTAATCATAATTTGAAGTCCTTAATTACGTTTAATGTTATTTATAGTTTTGATATGAGATTTATAAGTTAAGAATTTATGCGATGATTGATGGTTATGTTTGAGATTTATAAGTCATTATTTTTTATTTTAAATTAATTATTATTTGTTAATGATAATTTTATTATTATTATATTAAATAATTAAAATATTAAATTGCACTTTAATTTTAATTTATAGATGAATAATAAGTTATAAATTTTATATTATTTAATAACTTATAACTATAAAAGGATAACTATTTAATAACACGTATATTCAAATTTAATATGATAAATATAAATGAAACGATGTCATATCATCCGGTATATTCTTGATTACCAAGACAATCCTCTGGTTGAAAGATCTATCATCCTCTACTTGAATATATTTTTGGCTATTCAAAAAACCCAGGATCGATCTTCTATATCCCCAATTAGTAGGGTAGTAGAAAAATATCCGACCTAGTTGACCGGCTCGCCGACCCGAACTTAAAAAATTCGATTAATTTTTTTTAAAAAAATTACCCTACCGGGTCCCGACATTTCCTGGGTCGGGTCCATATCACAAAATTTAGTTTCTCAACGAGTACCTGGATAGTTTTTATTTTTTTATTTTTTATAAATATAAAAAATAAAATGGATTATTTATATTATGAATTATTAGATTTTGTATTTCGAACTTTTAAATTTTATGTTCAGATGGTGGAGTATGTAACTCGAAGTTTCAAACATTTAAATTTGTGTATATTTTTTAAAATTAATAATTTAAAAATGAAAAAAAATCGAGTACTCGATTACCGGGTACCTGCAACATCTGGGTCAGGACACGGGCCGAGAAATTACCGACCCGGATATTACGGGTACCTGAAAGTCCGGGTACCCGGATTTGCACACCCCTACCATTTAGGCATTGTTGATTGTCTTTTAATTAGAGAATGATATTTAATTTGAGGGTTAAATTTATTTTAATTTATAAAAAAAATAAGATTCAATTGATAGAATATATAAATAATATAGATCAAATGTGTAATTATACTAAATTTTTAATTATCACGCCACCTTATCACTTAAATATTAATGGCGAGTGACTTGATTGACAACAACTAAATTATTTAATGGTTTGATTGATAATATTAAGAGATCGATGATCAAAATGAAAATGAGTAATTTAACAGTGATATAAATATAGTTTATTCCAAAATTGTATATTAAATAAAATTTTTATTTAAGATTTAAAAAAATACTCGAATTTTAATTTGAAATTCCTTATTCTTTCAAATATTTTATATTTACATATTTAAATTATACAAAATAATCATTAAATAATGAAGACAGGTGGAAACAAAACTAGCCTAATTGTCAAGTCTTTTTGTATGTTCTAACATTGGCTTTTGTTTTTCGTTATCCGTCTCCTCCCCTCTTCCACTAAGTATATTATTTACCGATTAAAGCAAATCCCCAAATTTCCCTCTTCCCTGAACCCTACACCGAGCCCTAATTCAGATTTTGCTTTAATTCTGATTTGCTGCTCCCTAATTAGCAATTCTTATCAAAGCGAAAACCCTTATATTTTTGCATTTCCTCAACGTGCAACCTTCATATAGTTTTACATTTCCTCAACGTGCTACCTTCATATAGTTTTACTTGTGAAGAGAAATTGAGAAGCGAATGGAAGGTATATCACACCCAATACCCAGAACGGTAGAAGAGGTCTTCAATGACTTCAAGGGCAGACGCTTTGGCTTGATTAAGGCTCTCACCACTGGTTCGATTGCCTTTATTTTTTCCTTTAATTTTTTTTATTTTGGTTTGGGAATTACAAAGAAATTCAATTTATTTACTTGGGTTTTCTTATGGCAGATGTTGAAAAGTTCTACCAACAGTGTGATCCTGGTAGGCTTACTTTCTCTCTCTCTATCTCTGTCTTTTCTCTATATTTCACCATTTTGGTAGTTAAAGGTGCGGCAACGTTGACTGCGCTGGTGTCTTTGAGCTGTTTGTCCTCTTTAGTGTCACTCTCTGAACTTATAATGTTTTCATTATGGGTTCGACCATCACGGCTTTAGATTTGCTTTCAGTGAACTTAGAGTGGGAATGAAATGTTTCATTCTCTTAATTTATGGTTGAAGATTACTCTTTGATTTGAATATGCTGTTTATACCCTCCTTGATTTCACGTGGTATCTCAGATGTAATTATACCTTCTTAAATTTCAGTTCCAGGGAGCAGTTTGGATTTTGATTCTATTTAACAAATCACAGCTGGAATGTGGTGCTAATAGTTGTTTGATTAAACTGAATATTTATTTCTCTACCAGATTATATTTATGTTTTACTAGAAAATTTTGAGATTATCATTGAATATTTCTATCATGATTCATTCTTTATGACTTAAGACCTGATAATGTTTTATATGTTTGTTATAATTCATTTCAGCTAGCTTATTTCTTTAAAATTCTGGGTTTTCATTTTCCCCCTGGATTAATTAAATTTATTTTCAGAGAAGGAGAACTTATGCCTCTATGGACTTCCAAATGAGACATGGGAAGTTAACTTGCCTGTTGAGGAGGTGCCTCCTGAGCTTCCAGAACCTGCATTGGGCATAAACTTTGCTAGAGATGGAATGCAGGAAAAGGACTGGCTATCATTGGTTGCTGTTCACAGTGATTCGTGGTTGCTTGCTGTTGCTTTCTATTTTGGTGCACGATTTGGGTTTGGCAAGAATGAGAGGTATGTTTGCCAAGTATCGCTCATTGACTCTCAGTTTACACTTTACACAGCTTATTTTCTGCCAACGACAAAAGGAAAACTCCTTGTTTTGTAGGATAAATTGGATGACTCTTTAGAGTTCATCAATCATAAATGTTAACCTTATTTTATATATACAGACAAACAGAAATAAGAAAACTACATACTTGTACATATTGCTCCTTCACTCTGGTGGGCACTTCCTTTTGCCCTTCACGTCAGAAATATATGGATTCTAACACCTATAGTGCTTGTTGTGTCCTTGACAACTCTTCTAACATGTAATGCTAACCAAGTCTATTGTAATTCTTGCACATTATTATTTTCCTATTAAAGAGAAATTGCTTACTTGCATGTGTATTTTCTAATATGGCTAAGCTAAGGTCAAACATACACATAGGCACATGAATATACATTGTTTAGGTATGTCCATTTGGTTGGTGCCAGTGTTGTCAAGGCGTGCTTAGGCCTGCCCAGGTGCCATGAAAAATGAGGGTTACGTTTCAGACATGCCCAGGCGGGGTGGGTTTAAAGGGGCGATTGCCTCTTGGTGCTTTAGTATGCATTGGGCTTCAAAGCAAGGCTAGAAAAAGCTGGCTTCATTGAGGCCGATGTCTTTGTTGCGTGTGAAAAAGAGAAGATTAGAAAATTGCTTCAATGAGGTCATCAGCCCAGAAAAATAAAGTTGAAAACTTGAAAAAGAAGAAGCCAATTTTAGCTTTCCCAGGCCAAAAATAGAGTATAATATTTTTAGAGAATAAAGAGAAGGAAAGAAAATGAATCAGATTTTGAGTAGTGAGTTGGGGGAAAATGAAAAGTGAGAGATAAAAGAAAATGTGGTAAAAACAGAAAAAAGACTATTCTAAAAGATCTTCCCTAATTGATTCCACCTAAATATTTGGCCAGTCTTTGTTCTAGAATTTTCTAATGGTTTAAAATGTGCTGTTTTACGTTTTGTAGCCAATAATACTATGCTGTTTTACTAATGAGCGGATGATGTCTATTATTAATGCGACTTTTATCAATCGTTAAAATTTAAATTTATGAATCATGTTGAATTGAAATTATTATTTTAACATCTAAAATTGAAAATAGGTTATGAATTATTATTAATATCATGTTTTAATTAAAAGTACTTTAATTAATTGGATAAGGTAAATTTATTTTATTATTTATTTTATTTCTTATTTACATATACTCCGTAATTTTCCATATGCGTTTTACATATATATGGTTACCTATATGTGTGTCTCATTTAACTCGGGTGGGCACTGTTTTAGCACCTTGTGCCTCGGGTTAGATGGAGGTCTTGGCGCCTTGAGTGCACCTGGCGGCCTTCCCTACACTGGCTGGTGCTCTTTTTTTCTTTTTGTAGTAGATAAGAGATAGGTTAAAAAAAAATACAAAATGAACTGAAAACAAGGGTCAAATGGAAAGAGTTGGAAAGCAAACGGACAAACCAAATTGAGTGATAATGATTAGTAGGACAGAATGTGCTTTAGGAGGGATATTTACCCATGGATTTGTCCCAGAGATTTTGAATTTGAATTTTAAAGAAGCAAAATGAGTCTGCGGTTCCATACTTGCAGTGGTCTGGTGGTAACGGTGAGGAAGCATATTGAAAGATAAAACCGTAAGGGACAAAGGCTGTTGTCTGGGAAAAGGAATGACCCTGTTTACTGGGGATATAGAGCAATAACTGTTCACTTGCTATCTCTTAAATGATATTTCCATAATATCAACCAATAGCTCCTCGTATTACCTTATCCGGTGTAATCTAAATTAGATACAGCTAATAGGGTTTATGACTTTTGTCTTATTTTGCAGGAAAAGACTCTTCCAGATGATAAATGACCTTCCAACTATATTTGAAGTTGTCACAGGAAATGTCAAGCAACCGAAAGACCAATCTGCCAATCACAATGGCAGCAGCAAAAGCAAATCAAGTGCCAAGGCGGTATTGACTGTTTTCTGTCTGGATTCCTTTTATATGCGTCTCTTATTTAATGTCACATTGATAACTTGGTGCTTGCAGTCTCGCCAATCTGAACCTCAGAGCAAGATGGTGAAGATGTCTCAACCATCCAAGGAAGAGGATGAGAGTGGGGAAGAAGATGAAGAGGATGATGAACAGGGTGCCACTTGTGGTGCATGTGGGGATAGCTATGGAACCGATGAGTTCTGGATTTGCTGCGATATCTGTGAGAGATGGTTCCATGGAAAATGCGTGAAAATTACACCCGCAAAGGCTGAACATATCAAGCAGTATAAGTGCCCAAGTTGCAGTAGCAAGAGGGCTAGAGTTTGAAAGTAGGTCCATAAATTGGACTCAACCAGTTGAAATGAAGCAGGCAAGATTCATAGCTTTGTTGTTACAGTTTGGAAGTGAACAGAGTAGCTCTTTTAGTTGATGAATGAATGTCATATGACTGCAGATTGGATTTTAAGTTGTTCTACCCTTGGCATTTGCTCTGTTTAATTTTATTGAAAATTGTGTTTTAAACTGATGCAGGCAACTAGAAAAATATATAGAGGTAGGATCCAGTTACAGTGTAGAATTTGTTAATTTCATCTGTGTGCTTAATTTCTTCTGCTTTGTCTTCATTCTCATTTTGAACTTTATTCCCTTACCCTATTATGGCACTCCCTTTCATATGCATCCAAGATTAACATAGAATACCTGTGAACTTGTAATGCCATTTATACTTTTCCAAGTACTCCAAATTACACATGCAAATATTTTACAAAACTATCTACCACTGACACTATTCAGATTGCCATTACTGGATCCATTGCCGTATATATGATATCTCCAATTACCAACATAAGAATCTCCAATAGTGACTGGGGCAGCAGATGCAACTCTAGTATAGTCTTTTTTAAGTTCTGGTGGAGATTTGCATTAGATCAAGTCACTCCAGCCTTAACATTAATTTTATCCGCATGAACAATTTCTTTTTTCTTAGAAATTCTCTTTTTGCTATGTTTGGGAACTTGGAATCCAAATTTTGCCTGGATATTCAATAAAATGGATTTAAATTTGGATTTGGTAACATCTAACTCTAATTTTGAAGAGAAAATATGGATTTCAAATTTCATTTTGGTAAAAATGGGCAGATTCCACCCCCCCTGTCCCGCAATTGCTGCCTATAACTGGTTATTTTTCATACAAAGCCCTCAGTTTTGGTGACATTTTCCTTTGCACGGATCGATTTTCTCCGATTTTTGGGTTTGCCAAGATATGTGTGTGCATTAAATAGACCCATTACAATGGTATGGTTTGTTGCTTGTTTGTTCGATTTACGTTGAATGTGTGGTATTAAGAGATCATCTTACACATTTTATCCGGACTTACTAACCTGGTTTTTTTTTTTTTCAGAATATGAAAGTCGAATGTATGGTATTACGTAACATTTCGTGAAAGTTGAAGCCAAGTTTTAGTAAATTACAAGAGACGAGAAACATTCTTGAAAAGAAATTATTCCTCTACTGCACAATTTCTTAGGCCCAAGTAATCAAGTATAACATACAGTTTTATCCTCGCCGCCTAAAATACAATCTTCCTACTTATAGCAACCCTGCAATAAGGAACAAGTTTCCTCAGAAAGAATTAATGTGTCTTTATGATCTTAGAAACTCATAAGTGGCTCCTCTTTGAACCCATATATTACACATGGCATTGGAGCCCATATCGAAAATTATCATATTGCCTTTCCATATGAAACCATCTTACATGGATGATTTCGCCAGTGAGGGATACCCACCTACCTTTCCAAGGAACTAATTTCTTTACCCATTTTTTATGTAGGCCAACAAAGAATCAAATGCATCGATAATTTAACGGATCAAAACTATTCCCTATTTTAATTGATGACCAAGATCAGATAAACTGAAAACATAACGGACCATTCATATAGTTTATCCTTTAATTTAATAATCGGTTGATAATATATTTTATTAAAAGTTATTTTATTGCTAAAAACTAAATAAAATGAGATTAAGTTAATTTAAAGTAAGGATTTTTTTAGGATAAAAGAATACTTAACCACTTAAGCAAATCCATTACCTTATTAAGATGTATAATTTAAATTGTAGTAAATCAATAATTAATATATAATTATAAAAAATAGTATTTAATATTTAAAATAATTAATAACAGTTTATTTTTTGATATAATCATTGATATTTGATTTCACAATTGACTAATATAATTTATTATTTTCATAAAAATATTATTTGATATTTAAATTATATTTATTAATATTTTTATAAAAATATTGAACTAAATAAATTAAAATTATGAGAAAATTCCGTAGGTCAGACAGTGACATCTGACTGAGTGATTAAATTAATTGAATTAAATTGATAGGATATGTAAATAATGAAAATTAAATATGTAATTAAAATCAAGTTGCTTGATTGATAGAATTAAAATTACTTTTTTTTTAAAAATAAAAATTTCAAAGAAAATATAAACATGACATGTGTTAGATAATTTTTTTAATGGTTACTACGATGTAGACACTTAAAAGACAACCGTCAGAAACGTTACGCATCTATTTGAAACGAAAAATTTATAAACACATAAAATTAATAAATGATATAATTAGAGCACTTATTTTTTCATTAAACCTAAAAACGATGTCATTGTTTGATAATTTTTTAATGAATCATGAATCTTTATATATTGTAAAAAATTAGTTTGCTTTTAATTTTTAATCGTTGTTTAAAAATATAGAGAAAAATAAAATTATAATTATAATTATAATTTAAAGATCAAATGAGATATTTTCATAAATTTGTCTATTAATTTAATATGTCAAGTCAATCTTTTAATGAAAAATAAAGATGGGTTCATTTTTTAACAAATTTCAAAATTTAAATTCTATTATATAATTTTTAAAATTTTAATATTCAAAAAAAATATTTTGATATAATTTAATAAAGATTTGTAAATTTCATCTCATGAAATTATTAATACATAAAAAGAAAATTAATGGTGAATATTAATATGCGGCATTCGCTGTAAAAATTTATAAGATAATAACTATTTGTTGAAAATTGGCACACCAAATTGCATCAATTGTCAACATTATGGGTGGCAATTTGGTGGCATTAATGGGTGGCAAAATTGGTCAAAATTTGGCCACCAAATTGTTGAAAATTTTGGATGGTAAAACTATGCAATTAGTCATTGTAATTTAGGGTATTTACAAATTAGTCCTTAAAGCTTCAACTATAAATATCCTAGCTCATTTAGCTTCAAAACCATCCCAAAGCATTCTAGCTTTCTTCCAATACTAAAGAGAATTTAGAGAGTTTCTTGAGAGTTGTTTTCTCCTTTTTATCAAGAGAGAATTATCATTGTTTTCTCCTTGGTAGATCGAGAGAGGTTGTAATTCTTATTTTTCTCGTAGTGAAATTCTTCTACCGTTGCCTGTGGTTTTTACCCTATATTATTTAGGGGTTTTCAACGTAAAAATTTGTGTCTCTTTTATCTTCATTTTTATTTTCTCAAATTATCAGTTGCGATTTTTCTCTATCCGATAGCCGTCTTCCGTAATAATTGGTATCTGAGCTAGATTAGAGTGTGTAATATCTGCTTATTGTCTTTGTGGTTGCCACCAAAAGGTGGATTCTCCAACATAAGAAAGTAAGAATGTATTACCCATTCTTTGAAGGTTCCAGAGAACTATTCACGATAGTGAAATAGTGGGAGCTATCCGTAAAAGAAGCTATGGCAACGAAATTTGATATTGAAAAATTCAATGGGAGAAATTTCTCATTGTGGAAATTGAAGATGAAGGCCATCCTGAGGAAAGACGGGTGTCTAGCATCTATCAGTGAAAGGCCGGTAGATTTCACAGATGACAACAAATGGATCGAAATGAACGGGAATGCTATGGCAAACTTTCATATAGCATTAGCAGATGAAGTATTGTCAAGCATCGAGGAGAAAAAAATAGCTAAGGAGATATGGGATCATCTCACCAAACTGTACGAGGCCACTTCGCTGCACAATAAAATTTTCCTTAAGAGAAAATTGTACACTCTCCGTATGCCAGAATCTACTTTAGTGACAGAGCGCTTAAATACACTGAATACTTTATTTTCTCAGCTTACATCCTTAAGTTGTAAAATAGGAGAACAAGAACGTGCTGAACTTCTACTTCAAAGTCTATCGGATTCGTATGATCAACTCATCATCAACTTGACAAACAATAATGTCACTAGCCTAGTCTTTGATGATATTGCAGCTGCTGTTCTACAAGAAGAAAATCGGTGCAAGAACAAGGAAGACAGACAAGTAAATCTGCAACAAACAGAAGCGTTAACAACGATGACAACGATGAGAGGGAGATCAACAGAACGTGGCCAAAGCAACAGTCACAAACATGGTAGATCGAAGTCGATGAGCAAGAAGAATTTAAAATGTTACAACTGTGGAAAGAAGGGTCATTTGAAGAATGATTGTTGGAGTCTAAATAAAAACTCCAATCCACAAGGCAATACCGCAAACACTTCAGATGATGGAGATGCTCTATGTTGTGAAGCGTCAACCACCGTGGAATGAAGAAAACGATTTGCAGATATATGGCTCATTGATTCGGGAGCAACATATCACATGACCTCAAGAAGAGAATGGTTCCATCATTATGAACCTGTCTCAGGAGGATCTGTTTATAGTTGCAATGATCATGCCTTAGAGATCGTTGGCGTGGGAACCATCAAATTGAAGATGTATGACGGAACAATTAAAGTTGTTCGAGATGTGCGGCACGTGAAAGGCCTGAAGAAAAATTTATTATCCTACGGATTGTTGGATAATAATGCAAGCAAGATTGAAACACGGAAAGGAATCATGAAAGTGTTACGTGGAGCGCTTGTGGTACTGAAAGGCGAAAAAATAGCTGCAAACTTGTACATGCTGAAGGGAGAGACTTTGGTAGAAGCAGAAGCCTCTGTTGCCTCATGTAGTTCAGATTCAGCAATGCTATGGCATCAGAAACTTGGACACATGTCAGAACAAGGAATGAAAGTCCTTGTGGAGCAAAAGCTACTTCCAGGCTTAACAAAGGTATCACTTCCTTTGTGTGAGCATTGCATAACAAGTAAGCAGCAGCGGTTGAAATTCAACACATCAAATTCTAGAGGCAAAAGTGTTCTAGAACTGGTTCACTCTGACGTATGGCAAGCACCAGTAACGTCCCTAGGTGGAGCAAAATACTTTGTCTCATTTATTGATGACTACTCCAGGAGATGTTGGGCGTACCCTATTAAGAAGAAGTCAGACGTGTTTTCAACTTTCAAAAACTTCAAAGCGCGGGTGGAACTTGATTCTGGAAATAAGATCAAGTGTTTCAGAACAAATAATGGAGGAGAATACACAAGCGAAGAATTTGATGACTTTTGCAAGAAAGAATGCATCAAAAGACAGTTCACAGTGGCGAACACTCCTCAACAAAATGGAGTGGTAGAGCGGATGAACAGAACCTTGTTAGAAAGAACAAGAGCAATGTTGAGGGACGCAGGCCTAGAAAAATCATTCTGGGCAGAAGCAGTCAATACCGCCTGTTATTTGGTGAATTGAGCTCCATCAACTGCAATAGAGCTGAAGACACCAATGGAGATGTGGACTGGTAAACCAGTTGATTATTCAAACCTCCATGTATTTGGAAGTATTGTGTACGTGATGTACAACGCCCAAGAAATTTCAAAGCTGGATCCAAAATCCAGGAAATACAAATTCTTGGGGTATGCTGATGGAGTAAAGGGGTATCGCTTGTGGGATCCCACTGCCCGCAAAGTGATCATTAGCAGGGATGTTATCTTTATAGAAGATAAACTACAAAGAAAAGAAGACGATGATAGCGCTGAAAAGTCAGAGACTACTAAGATACATGTGGAAAAAGAGTTTGAAGAAGGAGATTCTTCTGAAGCAGAACCAGCACATGATGAACAAGAACTATAGAGTTCTGAAGCTCCAACAACTCGTCAATCAGATCGTGTGAGAAGACGTCC